>NC_042496.1:14873934-15039670 GCF_005508785.2 Acyrthosiphon pisum | reverse complement strand
TGGTCGGTTGAGTCAGCTGAGAATCGATTTTGTCTACAATTTTGTTTTGTACGGCATTACGTCGTAGTCGTATACGTCATACTACATTATATTCATGCAAACATTATGTTTTCATAGGCAGGGCTGTCCCGAATAACAATTCATTGGTGGTGTAGGGGGGGGGGTAAATCTATTAATTTGCTCTATTTGCTCTAAGATCTATTAAAATATTTTTTCTATTATTTTACATTAGAATTTGTATTAGTATTTAATGAATGTATAGGTACCTAGATATTATGTACAGTGATCAAGTAATTTATTATAGTTTATATTCTTAATCTCAGCCCCTAGGTTGTTATTTCAAAATTCAAAGTTCAAAGTCAATTTCGTCCATCTTGATGGTGAAAATTATCTCTCTAGGTTAGCAAGTTTATTTCATCTTATATCTACTATAGTTTATCTACACTAAAGTTTCAAAACGATACCAGATGCTACTCTGACTTATGATATTAAAGTATATCTATAATTTATAAAATAAATAGTTTAATCACTTTGATATTAGATTCAGCTGAGCTGTTATAAAAATAAGATAAGTCCAATTTTGTGATAACTTTTTTAAATTGTTTATACCTACATGTATGACAGAACAATCGACTATATTAAGTATAAAACATTGGTTGAGTTATACATTTATTATTATAACTATTTATTTTTGCTCCATTATGGAAAACATTTGTAGGTATTATAATATACAATATATTTGCAATATTTACATAATATTGTATTATATAAATGTTTACACTGCAGATACCTATAGGCAATAATCAATTACAATTAGACCTTAGACGTTAGAGTTCTTTCAGTATCTTTCAATTTGTTATTTAGAATTAAGTCAGTTCAGAAAAAATATGTAATACCTGTAATATCGCATACGTATAACATAATGATATAATTCTGGGTTGTTTTCTGTTTAAAAAAAAAACCCTACCTACCTATGAGTTTTATTTGTCACGAGAGAAATATTATGTTCTCAAGTGTTTTTTTATTCAATCATTATGCCATCGTATATTGTTTAGACTGCTTAAATAAATATATCTGAACATTTTGAATTCATATATAGCTATTGTAGGTTTAAATAAAAATGACATGTACCTATCGGAATAAAATCAGAATCAATTATTTATTATACATGCAAATTATCAATGACATGCAAAATACATTAACGTTCAATCAATAATACTAATAATATCATTTTTATTCTTGTGTTGACTTTTGCTTGTCAAAAACTATACATTATCATAAGTAAACATTCATATATAAATTGAAAACATTAACTCGTATTTAATGTATTACATCGATGGCAATAAGGTAGAATAAGAATATGTAGGTATATACCTAATATAGACTCAGACTGTTTAATATTTTTCTTATCGTATTGAATTATTCACGTAGTTTTGATAAATTATGCATTATTGCAGTGTATCTACTATACTTAATGTGTACTTTAATAATAATAATATAGATGCAAGTGTATTAAATAGGTCGCTTAAATATTCAGTTGGTCATTTGTATATTTTTTCCTCGAAAGTATACGAGCAATTTTACATTTGTTTATGCACCATCGCCAAGTTTCTATATTACTGTCTGACGTAGATACGTGTTTCTTTTTAATAGTTTTTATAACAGTAGGTATATAGTTGTTATTAACACTTATTTCAATATTATACTTAACAATTCCCAGACGACTTGTTCCCTTTGTGTCTGTCATATTGTATTCAATGTCGAATTGTTGAATATTTAGTTATAATATAGGCGACAAGATCGTAAAAAATGGACCAAGGCACATGGCCCCTGCAAACAAACGACCACACATGTTTAGCAGATGCCCATTACAATTTTATTTAACCACCTATATAGTAACTTCTTGTATAGTCGTTGCTTGTTGTTTTGGATGGTGGATTCTTAAGACGCCACAAGATTTGTAGCAATATGATAATAACAGATGTCAAAAATATGCACAAATCAAAAAATATATTCTGCACCCCGGTCATCGTTACTTTAAACAATTAAATATCACACAAAAAGTTTATTAATAATTGTTTTTTTATATTAAAGATTTGGGGTCCAGTAGAAGTTTTTGATCAGCTTTATGTAACTTTTCATATATGCTGGTTTGCTATTATCTATAATCTTTGTAAGTTTCTATTATATGAAGAAAATGCATAAACGCGTTATAAAAATTAATACGAACATTAAATTATCTGTAGGTACTTAATACCATATAGGTGCAATTTGAGTTTTTCACTTGGAGAGGCTTTACATATTTAAATGAAATGGACCAGGTACGAATACTTTAAAATATATTACTTAATACTTAATGTAATATAAAATATCTATCATTTTTTTCTCACTCACTTTCCTATATTTAAATATTTAATGTAAGTATTATAATACTTCTACCTATTAGTAAAATTCAGAGTATTTTTATTAAAACAAATTGCAACATTTAAGTACCTAGGTGTATAGTACATAATATTATTATTATATATTAGAATTGTAACCGCGCGGTCGATTAAAAGTTACACATATATAAAAAAACTACTATCGTGTATCGACTATATTTAAAAAAAATTTAAATGTTATGAATAATGTAGTATAATAAAATTAGTAATTAATAATTTGTAATACTATATTACTATTATTAAACCTATATTATGTTCAGTGGGTGGATTAGATATCTACTATGGAAAACACACGAATAATGGTCCGTTGTTTAAACTTTAGAAAATATTTTCTTCAAACATCGTTTACTGGATTATGTAGATCAGATAACTAATGAAGGATTTAATAATTCAATCAAAATAAAAATTTTTGGAGAGGCAAAGCCTCTCCAAGTCACCCCCCCCCCCCTAATTACGCCTATGATTAATACCTAATTTGTTCTTAAGATCAGACGATATTATCGTGGATTTATACGCATGAACTTAAAGCATGTATGTAGACAACCTTATAGACTTTACTCCACGTGCGATTGTTTTGTACGAGTGGACTGTAGTAAGTGATTTACGTGAATTATAGTCGCAATTGGCGTAAATCATTTTGTGAAATCTATAATAAAAATTGATTGAATTATCTGGTCTATTGGTTTATAGTTTTTTTTCTTCTATATGATTATTAGGTTTATTATAGTATACAAGTATATTTAATTGTTTATGTTACTACTACTTATTATTCAATATAATTATCATTATATACAATATCTGCACTAAGATGTTTGTATGTATGATGTGTCGATGTACCTATATATGTATGTATGTATGTATGTATGTATATATGTATGTATGTATGTATGTATGTATGTATGTATGTATGTATGTATGTATGTATATGTATGTAGTACACTAGTACGTGTGCATGTATGTATGTATGTTTACTTTTAAATATTAAAAGACTCAAAATATACGAATTCGTAAATTGATATTCCTTAGTTATATTATATTTTGTTCTTGCCACATTTCAGCTTTGTTACACCAGTGCAGCAATCTGTGACTACAATGAGATTAATGTTTATTTCTAAAAACTAGATTATTGTAATGTAACTACGATGTTTAGAATATAGTAAATACTAAATAGTTATAATATCTAGTAAGCCGATGTACGCTAATGGTGTAAAATATTATTCATATGTTATCACAAGCAGCAATAACAACGATTACATGTAATCACTAATCAATGACCGTTTATTCGATTAGCTCCGGTTTGACAATATAATATTATATGTATATAATATATATATATATACACGGTGAACACATGGAAATTCGATTCACTCTCGTGTTTATATAAAACTTGGACGGTCGCTGTCGGGGTCATGGACTAATACATGTATATATACGTCATACTATTATTAATAATTTACTACGATAGTAATATTATTAAAGTATATTATATACGTACGCACATTGTGCCGGAGTATCTGTGGCCCGTCATCCGGAACGCGATGTGCATGACGGCAAAGAAAATCTTAACACCGTCGTGGCGGCAGCATACAATATTACAATATACTGCGTATATGTGTACTATTTTACGCAGACACCTCACGAAGGTAAAAACGTGTTTTCAAGAGAGAAAAGAGATCAGGACCGACAACAGAAAGAGACGACCAGTGGTTGTGAAGCAACCGCGTGTGTTGTCCGAGATACGGAAAAAAATGCACATTCATGCTAAAGGGCGTGTATATTATATTATATGATATTTTATGTGCCTGTACTGCCTATATGATATTATTATTATTATTATTATTATAGAATTTTCGAGTCGGGTTCCCAACGCACGCGGTGTTGTATATTTTTGGATACCTACCTAATATACGGCTGTACCACATCATATTATGCTCACTTACAAAGGCCCCTAGAGAATTTCTTTATACTCATTATTTGTTATAACTAATTGTATGTCCCTATTGGAACCCTTACCATGTCAGTATAACTATAACACCGGTAAATATTATTTTTAAAAATTACAATAGGCCTTAGCGGCGACGTAATATCATATTCACAGGAGCAGTAACAAAATTATTTCCTACCTTTAAATGTATTATAAATAACATCCACATTTCATATTTCAGTATATTGTGAATAAATTGAATCTCCCACACGAAAAATTATAGTATTGTTTAGTTATTTTACTGCAGTTGCCAGTCAGCAATCATAGTCAACTAGCAAAATATTATATAAGTCATAAACGTCATGACGATATTTTATAAATCTTTGGATCTATTATAGGCCCACCAACACAAACTTAGGCCCCGTGCCAAGCTGACAATATGTATACCTACTATACCTAATGGCTAATACATTATATATAATATTATATAATGCAAATGCAAAATCATACGAACGTTGCCATAATGAGTATTGAGTAAGATGATTTGATTTGTAAAATTAAAAAAAGAAAATTCCACTCCTTAATTAAATAATGATGTATAGGTACTTGGATATACGGAATTTACCCATAATATGAATAAATTCAGTATGTAATTAGGAACATTATACAGTATATTATAAATCTATAAGTACCTGCCTACAGTATGTATTTCAAGGGCGGCCAAACCGTGGATTTCATACAATTTTAAAGTCGAACTCCTGCTAGAACTTATTATTATACATTTATATTTTATACCTACATTTAGTACCTAGATACAGGTTACACACATATTTCGAATTAACCTGTTTGTATGAAATGGCGAATTTTTCCATATGAAAGTTATAAAATCTGTATATTATGCAGTATGCTATACTTTTTGATAAACATTTAAAGCAGCAGCGTCTTCGTTTGACAGTCGGTGACTTTTTCCCAGATTAAAATCAACTTGCCATGTTAGTCAACTGGCAACGGTATGCAATGACCAGTTTGAAATTATTTACATGTGAAACACTCGTATTTTATAAATTTACATTTTAACTAATTAAATTGTATATATAATATGTAGGTATGTGTTTATTATTAAAATTAATTATAAAGACTTAAGAATAAAAAGCTCATTCTCAAAAGAAAAATATGCAGTGGCGCCCAAGATATATTTTTCAAGTGTAGCAAAAAAAAATTTTACCCACTCACCCACCCACCCCCTCACAAACTCAAAATTATATTATTTTATACATTTTATCATATTTGTATTGATAATATTAGTAAATATTAAAGTATCAACCAATGTAATCTGTGATTAGTTATGAACATATTTCAAGTTTATTATTTTATGTTATTATACCCACCAAAGCAACTGCTACACCTAGTAATAGGGTTGGCGCCACTGAAAATATGTATTTTCAGTACATCTTATTCAAAAAAGTTGGCTGACCGCCTGACCCTGGTATATATTATTACTTATAAGTCATTATATATTTTATAAAAAGGTTATAAGATACTATGTGTTAAATGTTTAAGATTTTTAGCTGAATCAGAATTTAAAATAGGTACGTGTATCATTAGGGAAAACTACAGTCAATCATCACCACATACTGTCCTATACAATATTGATATGTGTCTGTAAATAAAAAACAATTTAAGTATTTTTATAATATTATTTGTTATAAAATATTTTTTGTATTTAGGTAGGTATTTAAAAATATTGGTCCTGAGTAACTGTAATTGATTCCTGACAATGATGTAGTACCAATATTTTAATAGTAAGTAATTAATAATATTTTAATATGGGTATCTATAATATATTTTAAATATTTTAAAATATTTAAATCATCGATAATGAATTTTGATTATAGCTGCCAATTGATGAGTTATCTTGTTTGTGGATAGAATATCCGAATATGGATTATAATAATAATATAATATTATACATAATTAATAATACACATTTAAATAGTTTCTGATATAATAGTTATGTAACTGCATAAGGCATAAGAGTAAGTTACAGACCACAGTTAGATTAGGTCCTTTCTGCAATTCTGCAGTGGCAGCAGCTTTTGGGGAAAAAGACTGGTCTCCTACTAGTTGGCTTGTGTAAATATATAAATACATAAATACGTAGTAAGTAACTCTATTAGACTATAGTCATTAGCATCAAAACATATAAATATAAATTATAATAAAATAACAAATATAAAAGGTGAGCAAGTGGATGTCGCTCTGCTGTACAGTAGGTGAGCATGTGGGTGTCGCTCTGCTGTACAGTAGCTGGTTACAAGTGGGTCACTGTATAATGGATGGTATTAAATTTGAATTCAATGATATAATATCATTGTATAAGAGGAACGATTTTGAGCGGAGACGGTATGTACCTAGTCTAGGTTTAAGACATATTATATGGTTATCTATGGTATTAAAAAAAAAATTGACCTATAATAGGTACCTGTAATAAATTCCAAATTAATCATATCACAATATCCATTAGGTATTTATAACGCGTTATACATCAACAACAAACCGTGATACCATCATAGATATATAATAATATACTTTAGAAGTTTCAAGTAGGTACCCTTGAATAATATTATACAATCACAACAACATAACTAAAATGATTATTCTAGGTTTTTTAATATGTAATTTCCTCCAAATTTGAACTTAAAATGACTATAAAAATAAACTGTATTTGTGTATTTTTTTAGATTTTTTGGTAACAGAAATTTTTCATGTATATACAGTGTTATTCGTCTTTGAATTACAACAAAATAAGAAAATCGCTAAATGAGAAATCGAGAGAATATCCAATGTTGTAAAAATTTGAATTTCAAACGCTCATAAAAATTTAATTTGACTTTCTTATGGACATTTTTTTTTTCGATTAATAGCTAGATAACCTTATAAGGAATCTTGTTTAACATTTTAAAATATTAGATTTAAAAAGAAAAATTTTTATGAACTCTCAAAATAATTTGCTAATTTTCGTGGTTTTTCCATATTTTGTAAATTTTTAAACTTTAAATGCTTATAAAAAAAACTGTGACTAAGAATTTATAATATTTTTTAAATGTCATTGTAACTATATAGTAGGAGTCTTGTATTAAATTGTCATGCTATTTTACCTAAGTTTTACTGACATTCATAGAAAAAAGTCCAATAAAATTGGAAACAGAAAATGTGCCTAAACAGTTCAAAACAAGTTTTGAAAATTTTGAAAATTGTATTTTGTATAGGAAATGCAAATATAAACAATCAGTGAAAATTTCATGTATATACGTTAATTTGTTTTAGAGTTACACCAAAAATCAAAATCGATTTTGTGAAAAACCAATTTTCCATAAAAATTACCGTTTTTCCTTAATTTTTATGTTGTTTTTCCTGACGCTTTTGAAAGCTTTTGTGAATTTTAAATGTTTCAGAATAAGATACTGAAGTTAAAAATCGAAGCATTATTTCGACTACTTATCGTGTACACCACAGACACAGAACAAAAAAACACATCATTGTAAAATCAATAAATTCATCGTTCCACTCAAAATCTAAAATAATTTCATATGTAATATGACGTATGAAGTGTATATATAGTACATTGTGCATAAAATTACTACTTGTGTATACAGAATAAAGTCTTTTGTGTATGTATAATGTATAGCAAAGTATATCCACCCCGCCTTCCTCTTAGGACTTGTCAAGAACCGTCCCTGGGTACTTCAAAAGCACTTAATCTCATAGGTAACCTGTTTTTAATATAATTTTAGATACTGAAAATTAATTTACGGGTCCGTTAATACAAATTATAACTCATTTAAATTTAAAATGTTTAATGCATTAATTTTACATTCACATACCTACATCAAAATACAAAATGAAATGATTCATTATTAATTTATCAGTATATTGTGTTGGCATATATAATAATTAAATACCTAACCAATGACTATTATTATAATTTATAGTAGATATTATATACTAATATAGTACAATACGTCAATACTACAATATACACAGTGCAACAGTTTATTATATAAAATAGAAACCAGGAAATGGTTTTCAGTGATAATAATGATATCGCATTCATTATAAATTTACAATCCGCATATGATTTTACTCCAATACTATTATTTAGAAACTATTCAGTTTGTGGAACAAGAGGTATTTGTATAGAACAATAATTATACATTATCATATAACTCGACTGTATATAAAATTGAACGTAAATACTAAAACACATTATCGTTTATAATAGTTCAGTATGTCATCACTATTATTTTTTAATTTTAAATTTTAAAAAATTATTTTCACGGTAAAATGCTAAACATCAGCCCCGTGAGAGATTAAGAATAATGAACGAAGCGGTCAGAAAGAATTTATATAATATATCTTAATATCTAATAATAACAATTGACTAAGCCAAGTTTCCTCTCTATGTTTAGGACTTACAGAAAATATCATACCACTAGCATAACGTTCAATGTTTATAAAAAAGAAAAAATTTTATTTTTATTGAATTGTCATAGCTTCTATATTTTCAATTTTCAATAAAATAACTTTCTTATAGTAAATACTAAATTATAACACGTTTAAAACGATTGAAAGATATCACTAATTTTTTTTAAAAATATATGTGTAGGTATTTGAGTATTTCACATGGAAAGTTAAGGTTTGGTACTAGTCTCAACAATACTATGAAATAAACAATTTAATAGGAGTCAAGTTTTATTTTAGTTATAAAAATATACAAAAAAAGTAAATTTAATCTTCTAAATCATAATATAATATCTATTATTATTTATTATGTTTGCATATTTTTTTTATTTAAAAGTTTAGAATCATAAACTATTATATCAGTACACACAGTCATACAGATACACGTTATTGGAAATTTGATACACTCGCATATGTAGCATTTTATATTTGTATTCATCTCCGAGTCATATGACTTAAGTCGATATGCGTAATATAATGTAATAGTTAAATAGTGTACCTATAGGTACAGGACGCGTCGTATTTAAATAATTAAATGCCTATATAAATTTTAACATTTCACTCTTTTTCATTTTTCTATGTCAATTAAAATGTTATTATTACATTTTATGATAATATTCTGATGCCAAGAATGAGTATTGTATACATAGTACTAAGTTTTTTATTATATAGTTATTATATCATTCTAATTATGCGTGCACTTGCACTACTCAACAGTCAACTTTAATGTTAACAAAAACAAAATATTTAAAATTACCATACTACACATTACACAATATACTCGCGCCAACCCTAAATAATCATCTACTTTGTCCACGATAAATAAAATTTGCTTCGGTAGGTATATATTTTTAATAACAAATTCTGATTCATAACCTCGAATCTGGGTCGAGTCATAAATATATAATTTTTGCACGTATCGGTAAAATTGCATAGCCAAGCATAAGGTTAAGTGGCCTAGCCATCGTGGCATTGTTAAATCGGTTCAAACTTTCATCGTAAGCACGTAACCCACGAATGTTGAATAGTATAGCCGTTATCACTAATTCTCTTAAATTCTCGACAACAGCAAAAACAGGTTATCACTTTGACCGTTTACCGAGGGAACTTAAATTTAAGTGTCAAAAATGAATCACAACAATACGTATACGTTAATCAATTATCTTTAAGGAGGTTTCAGTCATTTTTTAAGGAGTTAAATATAGTCAATATGAAGGGAACTTATGTTGTAGTAGCCGTGTAATAAATTATTATTAATATACCGTATATTACGTGTGCATAATATATTTAAAATTATCTTTTGTGAAACTTGAGTAGGTTCATGCTATGGTGTCCGCGTTAGGTCTGAGTGCTGCATCTAGGGTGTTGGTTCATCTACACATTGGAAGCATTCTATAATGATATGGTTGACTGTGAGTTCAGTTCCACAAGAATTATTGTACCTTGGTTTTTCTTCCTTTGCCATATACTAATTTTTATTCAAAACATTATTCCTAATAGGTATTATGTGCTTAATTATTAATTATTTTATTTAAAAAAAAAAAATGATTAATGTTTTTAAGATATGCAAGTACCTACTAGATTTGTATGTAATGAACTGTATAGTTCGGTTTAAGATAAACTTTAAATATTTTAATATTTTAATTAAAATCTGTATTAGTTATCAAAAATATTAAAATGAACATTATAGAGAATGTTACAAATAGATGACGTTTAATATTTATTGTTTTTTTACTAGAAAATTAAAAATCTATAGTTCGTGAGCATAATAAGAAAATATTATAATGATAATATAGAACATTTTATTTACATTGATATATTAATATGATATAAGGACTAAGGAGGGAGGCCATCCTACAGTGATGGAACCCAGCGTAATATTTATTGAATGTTGAGTTTAATAAGTGAACCACGGCAACGTATGATAGTATACTTTATATCAAATATGATGTACTTAATATAATATTATATAAAATTAAAGTATAATAATAGAGGAAAACTAGTAGATAAACGCGTATAGTGTAAAAATTGGCAATGAAATTGTTTAGCAATTTATTTTAAAATGTATCTTATTTTTTTTTCTTATTCGATAAAATACAATCTGTAAATTAATTATTATTATAATTTATAGTACTAGGTACTAGTATATACTATACCTTTCCTAAGTCATTAGGAGCTTGCTTTTTATAACGACTGGTAGTGTGAACAGAGAAATCAATCTATTGATTACACTCCATGGCTTGAGAACGAATTTATCTTATGAATAAATAATACAATAGTAACTTTTATTTAATTTCATAATTTGGTTCGCACGAATGTTTCTAAAAATTTAATTAAAGCTCAAGTTTTATAACAAAAGTCAAAAAGGGTAGTGTGTGCTTTTTGAAATATAAATTAATTATTATCGATTTATGGTCAGGTAGTTATTAGCGATAAATTGAAATGTTATTAAAACAACATAAGTAATAATTGTATTTTTTACTTATTTCATTAGATTCAATTTTATTTAGGTGGTGCGTATGAATTTGAACCTTTATAAATATATTACTAAAAAACTTTTAGGTATTTCAATAATTATAATTAAATGATTATTTGCAAGTAATAATTGTACCTATACTATATGAGTGAATCGTAAGTCAATATCCCTATTGATTACTATAATTGTGCATTTGTGCGTTTCTCATTGACGAAAGTCCGTCATGCGTGGAAATAAATGGATTAACACTTACCGCAATCGAACCAACATAAATAAAATGCTAATATTTACTTCCCAACAGTTATTATACTTATTATATTATCTAATGAATGTCTTTAAGACTACTTGCCATAAAAGGTATCAATAATCATATTAATCATTATTTTTATTTTTGTTGCTCCTGTGATGATGAAAAGTATGCATAACATCTGATATGCCATTCATAGCACGATCAACGCAAGCAATCGCGACGTTTCAATCCAAGCTGAAAGTGTATGCGTTCAACGTACCGTGTTAAGTAGCATTTGTCATAACAAATATAATATAATATGTATCAATAGGTACATATTATTTTTTCCATTAATATTGATATCGAATATATTATACAGTGCTAATTTATACAATTTGTAAATATATAATATTATGTACAAACTACAAAGTATTTATTGATGAATGACGATATAATATAATAATAAGACGTGTAACAAGTAATAGCGATGGATGCTCCTAAGTTCGAACTATAGCATGCCTCGGAGCCACGAGCAACTAATATTTTTTTTAAATTAATATAAAATATATTATATAATAATGGAATATACGAACAATTTTTACAGTTCAACGAGTTCAAATATCCACGCTATTGCACTTCCGACATCTATAAGCTATTACAGTTGTACTTGTACATACCTACTAGGTACATAGGTACCTTATAATGTATCTTTTATACAATTATTATATTATGTACACTTATTCGAAGGTGCGCTATAAATCGAAATTGTACAGATCAATACACCGTCTTACATAAGAACATTTCTCAATAATAATTTACATAATATCATAGTAGATATAATGTTTTTATGACATTTACACAAAAGCAAGGTTAAATTTACGTATACCTGTAGATGAAATATATTAAACATTCATAAATTATAGGTCATAAAGCTATATATTATAAATTGTAATGTACCTATACCAACCTGCTACCTATAATAAATAAACACTGCTAAACAATACCTACTCTGCTATAAGTAAACATTTTATTTAGGTTGGGATGAATCGCGTAAGTGCGTTCTACTGAATTTTTGCTTTTATCTTAAAGACGTTTGCTGATGGTGTGTTAGAAAAAATAGGTATTCATAGTGAAATAGTTGAGAAAAAACGCGATTTTATAATAATTTCCGAGAACTGTAGAAGTGGATGAAACGAAAACGATAAACATAATTAATAAAATAAAAAACCGAGAGGATAGAAAAAAACTAGATTACCCATACTTGCGCGTAATTGAGCGTGTTACTCGCGTTGCCGTTACGGAAACTATACGGTCGGCCAAACACGTATATACGTACACGTATTGTTATTTATTACTGTCTGTCGTATATTATGCACTATGCAGTACGCCAGTATTGTAGTAGCTGTAGTATCATGGTCGTAGTATAGTAGTGTTACTGTGGTATAGTATCGTAGTAGTAAGCTTCGGTATACCTAATATTTACTAACTAGTATGTCGTATGTTGTATATAAGCGGCGACGTCGGTGTCCGGTTGTCGTGGTTGGTGGGTAGGGGGGTGGTGTACGACATACCATATTATTATTACTACTTCTACTACTACTACTATTACTACTACTCTACTACGACGACGACGACGCACACTTTGCGCGCGTACCTCTCAGCGGCGGCGCCTTCTCCGGTATGCTCCCCCCCACCGATCACCGACGACGTCTTCGACCGCTCTGCGGCAGACGGATGTAATACTACGCGTGGCGTAGTAAAAATAAGAAAGACGACTGAGAGAGAGAAGGGAAGCGCGTGAGTGAGAAAGCATGATAACCCGAGCCGAGTGTTTACGACGACTACCGGTTTCCCCGCGTTCAAATCCGAATAGGATAGTAGAAGGCACCAGTGGTGAGTCATCACACGCCGACCGTGCTGGCGGTTAGAGAACAATAATAATATTACTATTATAATTTATAATATTATAATATATACAATAATAATAAACTCTTTTCGAAGATTAGGGAGGGGGGGGGGGGGGGGTGACGTCACTTATGAGTTATGAAGCAGGTATCCATGGATCATGATATCTGTGCGCCGGAATAATAATCTACAAAATAATATCGACGAAAATGCTTAGAGACTGTAGTGAATGCTGTGTAATACGTCTACCACAGTACCACGTCTGCGTCGACCTGCACCGACCACGACGAAATTTAATAAGATTATACGAACCGCATAATGATAACGATAAACGAAAAAGAAGAAGATACGTTTTTCGGGGGGAAGGGGTCCGGTTTTATTATTATTATTATTTTTTTATCCCGAAAGAATGCGGTTAGGGCAGTAGTATTACACACACACACACACATATATGCACGCGCCAGTGTTTGTGTGTGTTTCTGTGTGTGTGTGTGTACGTGTGTACGTGTGTACTTTATTACTCTTCGGTCCTCGGCGCGAACTAAACAAAAACGACCAATGCGATCGTTTGGAACGATAGCAGTTTACGTCGGTTGTATAATATTATATATATATATAAACATATCGTTTTTTTTTTTCATCTACAACGCACACACACAACAACAAAGACCAATGGACAAAAGGCTCTCACACGCCGTCGTCGTCGAATGCGCGTTTCTCTTTCTCTCTCGATCTGTCTTTCTTTCTCTCAGTCTCGGTGTGGGGTGAAAGTTTAAAAATAACAGATCACACCGATGCTGTGTGTATGTGTGTGTGCGTACGCCACGCCGCGCCGGAGCCTGACCAGTGGCGGCAAAGGAACTGCAGAGAAACGACGAGAAATAATAATTTATAAAGAAAAAAACAAAGAAATTCCACGGCCCATAAAATATATGCCCACGTTTTTTAAAATACACGTTCTAATTTTATCTTTGGCATCCGATCGGTTATTTTTTTCGTTTTCCCGACAGTTTTGGATATATTTTAATTATTATTCCAAACGAATGTCACCGCGCCGTACAGACAGCAGTACAACGTAGATTTTGTTTGTTTTTTTATGCAATCGCGTAATATGGAAATCCGAAATACTATAATATCATAATATGTAATATAAATTATAATAACACTACCTATATAGTTTATCTGCATTTTGGTTGTTTACGAATTATCGTGCACATCACTACATGTCTACATCATACTATCATAGGACCAAACGTAGTACGTACGCGTTCCAGCTGACATTGGAATTTCGAGAAAACCCGTTTACATACGCTCGCGTATTGTATATTTACCTAACTGAGTAATATATACAGGTATATATTATATGGGTGCCAAACTCTTTTTTGACATTTGGATATAAAATACGATGTCAGGAAAGTAGATGTGCGCAGCTAGGATCAAAATTCTGAAGGCTCCTCCCCTGGCAAAATGTATATACCAGCAAATAAGAATTTTTTCCCTAATGGCTTTGGCCCTTGCAACACTTTTTTAGAATTATAACATTATAAGCTAACAAATTACTCGTGGGACGTCGTGTTGGCGTCGCATAAATTATTTGCATAGGTACTAGGTGTCTACTTCTAATATTTCCATACTGGGAAATAATATTAAAAAAGAATAATTAATTAATATTTTCTTCAAACAAGAATTTTAAATTCTGAGCAGTGAGTGGAGCGACGAATGTATTCATTTTACATGTAAAATGTAATGATATGTGTTTTTTATTATTTGTTCCAAGATAAGTTAGTCGAAATAATGCTTCGATTTTTAACTTCAGTATCTTATTCTGAAACATTTAAAATTCCCAGTGGTTTTCAAAAGCACCAGGAAAAATGAGAAAAAAATTAAGGAAAACCGGGAATTTTTACGCAAAATTGGTTTTTGACAAAATCGATTTTGGTTTTTGGTGTAACTCTAAAACAAAAGACACATTCAATTTTCACAGAATGATTATGTTATAGCGTTGTCAAATAAAATTTTATTGGGTCATAAAACATGAACATATTTAATACAACTAATACAAGACTTCTAATATATTTTTACAATATATTCAACGACAGTTTAAAAATACATAGTCACAATTCTTTTCATAAGCATTTAAAGTTCGGATTTTTACAACATATACTTACGTAATAATCACGAAAATGTGTAAATTATTTCAAGTTGGAAATTCATAAATATTTTTCTTTTTAAATTTAAGATATTAAAATGTAATACAAGATTTCTTATTAGTTTTTCTAGCTTTATTAAAAAAAAAGTCTGTAAGAAAGTCAAATTAAATTTTTTATAAGCATTTGAAGTTAAAATTTGAATAAATTACATGTTTAAATTTCAACCGAATAAGAAAGATGTCAGTATATTAGTTATTTTGTTGTAATTAAAAAACATTATCCATGGGGACTGAACCACTTACGACTTACGTATCTTAATATATAATATATTTCTTCTGTCTGTGTGTAAGTATTCAAGCTCCTCCTTAACGGTTGCACTGATTATGACGAAATTGTTTGTGTATGTGCTTAATCTGAAAAATGTATGTTTGTCGTAGAAGGATCCCTATCTCGTACAAACATGCATCAAATCGATTTTTCGCACATTGCCTACCAAGGTGGCTGAATTGCTCTTATAGAAAGTGAATTCCCTACTTGATATGCTGTGACACATTGTCCGTGATCAGATGTAGTCGGATTGCCTACCAGGATGGCTGAGTAAATGGGTGTCCATTCAATTTTTACAGGGGGGTCAAACTACACATAGAATTAATTTTATTTAATTGTTTACAACATTTTCCAGGTACAAAAATTTCCAGGGGGACAAGTCTCTTTGCCCTTCCCCCTTAAGGGCACCCATGGCCTAGTTGCATTTACAGCTGCAGGAAGTTACACCCAAAAAAAGTTGAACAATCATAATTTTTTTAAGAGTTGTTATTTTTACGGGCAACGAAGTGCACTGATCAGTGTTCATCTAGTATTATATATTTTATTATACACATTAACATTTTTAAAATATTTAGATTAATTTTAAGCTATTGCGTATGTATAGCACGAAACTATTCACACCGTTCTAAGATAAGGTGGTATTGAAAGTTAATAATAATAATAATATATGATTTAAGTATTATACTATTATAAATTAAAATAATTAAATATTAATAATATTATAATAAATTAAATGTTTTCGCCAAAAATGTAATCAACCTACTAACAGTAAAATTAATTACTTTGATAGCTATAACCTATAGCAATATAAAAAATTAAGTTATGTCAACCACATACGGTCATACGCGTAACTACTGCGGCCAACCGCCTATAGGTGCGTTAAATAAGGCGAAGATCATATAACTGATAAGTGCACCAAAGACCGTAGCCTATCGGCTAGATGTGCACTATGCATCTATGATCTGGTGCACGTACAGTATCATACAAAGGTTGTATAATAAACAAAAACTGACAGAATCCACAATTACCACAAATAAACCAAAAAAGCTAAAACCTCAAACTTAACACCTCTCCACACGTCGTCACCTTGTATCATACGCCAGAAAAACAGGTGCCCGACCAATATCAAATACTTCCAATTCAATGTCAAGAATTTTAGACGAAGTCAAAACTCTCTTATCTCTTTACTTACCGTCCTTTTAAACAAACTCACAACAAACTTCCCATAATTGCCATTCATTGTATATCAAATTTCTTATCCACAAACCTCATAAAAATTATCATTTTCTATATTATTTAATTCCCCTGCTTATTATATTATTATCTAATAAGCATAATTTTTAATAATTGATTTGTAAACGTTACATCGTATTATATTTTTTATATTCATAAATGTCACATGCTCAATTATGTTATAAACTTCTTAAAGCATTCATTTGTTCAAATATTTTAAGTATAATAAATGAAAAAAAAATGTGGTCATGAAAATATAAATATGTACTTTCCGCTCAGAATCATTTTCGTACCAATCTTATATATCGATATATCATAGTGACATAATATATTATAAATCATATAGAAATATAGAATTCAAATTTAACACATCCATTATACCTACAGTGAGTGATCCACTCAAACCTACTGTACAGCAACGCAGTACCCACTTGCCCACCCTTTTTTTTTTTTATATATATTTAGTGTTAATTAATCAGAATCAGTAAAACCATACAAATAGGATTTACAAATACGAAGTACAAAGATTCTTGAACTTTTATTAGCCTTGTAAAAATGATTTATTAACTCAAAACTTAAGATTCATTAAGATCATGCCTGTCATAGTCATTAATCTATTATAGTCATTATGTACTAGTTAAACCTATTATACAAAATGTTAACATTAGAAGTAAGTAGTAACACGGCTTTTTCACAATATGAAAACATATATCTAATATATTATATATAGATAGGAGGTACCTATATAGATATATAGATTATATAATATAATATGATCAATGATGATCATTATACAAGTTTCCTCATAATTGCTGTTACCAATATTATATGATAATTATTATTATTTATTATTACGGCTTAAATTTTTAAATTTGTATATATAAATTATATAATATTTACATTTTACCGAAATGTATTTGGAAATATCGAAGTTAAACTTCAATTATACGTTAAAGTGATACTTTTTTTTAATAAAAATGATTATTATGCATGTCATTGTATAAAATAAATTATTAATTTATTTTATACAATTTATTACTGGAATACTTGCAGTAGATATAATATTTTATGCGGGTACCGCTAATTTATGAGTTATGATATCATTATATATTTATATACATATTTAAGTTTATAAGTTTATTATTAAACGTGGAAATTTAAAATATTCATTAATAATGTGCATTCACCATTTTTTTTTTTTTTAATTTGAATAACCTTATGTATAAGTATGTATTTTATTAAATTCCATAACTTGAAAAATATCAATTTATCTATAGTCTCCGTGTTAAATACTTATATATTAAATATATATACATATTCCACATAATATACGTAGTTACCTATACGTAGTTACCTATACTAAAAATAATAATTAAATCAACTAGGGTCGTATAAGTTTGTTGAATGATAATATTAAATTTATAATACTCGTACATAGCACATAGGTGCATACATATTATTATGATGTACACGTATAACACATTAACACGTCATGCGACGTGTTATGATGAATTATAATTTATCATAATATTCAAAAGTAATAAATAAATAGGTATTTATACTATAAAATATATTTTGTAATGCATAATTAATTAGTTTTAGTAAAATATCAGTGTTTCTATCAACAGAAGTTTTGCTAACGTTTAGTTATTTGTTTCTACCTATATAATCTATAAAAAAAAATATAATCAATTTTAAATAATATTAATATTAGTCAAAATATGTTTAATTATGTTGGTATTGCTAATTACTTGGCGCTTCAGGGCATATCATGGTTTTTAGGGTTTTTTGTGTCTAATATCATCTCCGGTGGAAATTGGAGTTGGTATTAGGGGTTGGAAATACTCATGTTATAGCGGATTAAGCGTCGTAGCTCATGTGTATTTTTGTTAAAAAGTATCTCTGTTCGAATGAAATTTGGATAAGTTTAGGCATGTTATTCACTCGTCGGTAAATCAGAAATGGGTGGACATTCGCCTGTGAAGTGCACACTATTATAACAACTGTCTATAATTAGGTTCAACTGTTCAAGACTAGGGTTGGTGGTATTTCAAATTTGATATCAGTGTCCGGTATTTGTTTACTACCAGCATCAACGGTATAACTAGTAATATGGTATATTCAGTAATTACTGAGATACAGTATACCGGTATGGCGGTATTCTACTATACCAGATACTGGTAATTACCAATTAAACAAATATATACCTCCAGACTTAGTCTAGGGAGTAGGGACTATCAATTAAACACACAAACAATAATACATACCTAACGTACGTGATATAGCTATGAATATGGCAATAATAATCATATTACTAAAATATTGTCAGAAAAATTATGAACATTTTGACAATAGTCAAATACACTTTATTATATTAATTCCTAACGTGTGTGGAATTGTCCAAATTTCCGGTAACGGTAGTAACTTATATATATATATTTAAAGGTACTCAATAAAGATTGTATAAATTATAACTATAGCTATGAGGCTATGCAAACATTCTATTCGCAGCGTTCACGCACACATCAAATATTTAAATCATGTTACATTTTATTTTTTTCATAATTTATCTAAACTATATTAATAAATATTATTTTAATTTGCGCACGCAATCACTATAAGGTTATTTATTTAATGATGCAGTACCTATCAGTTCTATAATAATACCCAAGTTCATTGAAATATTTAATTACCCGCCTACGTGAGAAATATTACATGTTTCACTCATAAATTATAAACTGTAATAAATAATAGTTATTATTTTCTACTTATTACAATGAACGATAACTATTATAATGGACAGCAATGAACAAATATTCCAACCAATAAGTAGATAAAAAATTAACAAATAGTGCAACCAAAATAGCTGATAGGAAATAATATTAATAATAAACTATGAGGCTATGACCTATCAGCTGGCAGTTACCTACCCAAAAATATATGTAACTATATTACCTTTACGAGCTTTACGTTTCTTTATTCATAAAATATTTTATTTATTGGTGCATTCAGCATTTGTTTTTTATATTACATTTCTCACTAAAATTGTGCAGATATTGAAATTATATACATAATTAAATTGTATAAACATAATACCAGTTCAATTACCACACATTCAATCGGCCTCTATAAATATGCAAAAAAAACAATAAATAACAAATCATTCGTAAATCGTAACAAAATCAGTTAAAAATATTTGTTTTTAAACATCCTTAGTTGTAGGTGCCTACCTGCCACCTAGGTACTTATAACTTATATAAATACAATATTAATTAATTTAGGCATTTAGCTATGTTATTTAACCATACCATTATAATTTATCGATATTTCTATAATTTGGTGTATAATAATATGTGTGTTATAGGTAGTGCAATTGTAATGTATGAATAATAGGGATAAAAGTAAATTTGAACTGATGAAAATTATTCTTACATTTTCAAAACTTTAAAGAAGATTTAATGTTTTTTCCCATAACAATATGAAGTTTGGACTGTTTGTAGTATATAATAATTATAATTTCGTATTATTTAAAATCTTGCATTCTTCTTCTTCTTTTTGGCTTTATAATTTATTCCGTAAGAATTTTGGCCGCCACCGTCAAAATCTTGCATTCCTTATTATTAAATAAAATAATTTAGTAACCTGCCTACCATAGTCTAATTAAACTGTATACATTTATTAAAATTCTGATTTCTGTAAGTATTTACATAATTATTTATACAATATATTATACCTATGTACTATTATATTATGTAGGAATATAAAGTGTCCCGCGAGGATTTACCCATTAAGATATCTCCTGAGATAATTCATTTATCAATTATCATAAATCTGTTAGTTTTATTAGACTCACAGAGACAAGGATTGCGTATATTTTAATTATCTACATTTTTTAGTAAATTTTTTATTTTTGAAACATTTGAAGATAGCCATTTTAAAGAGTTTAATTTTCTGAAAATGTTGATCTTTCAACATTTTATTTTCATTAATCTCATGATTTTTAATCATTTTTTCAGGTCATAGGTAAAACAGGAATAAACATGTTTTTGTCCCTTTGATGCTCACGGGACATCCAGTATATTAACTAAATAATTTTGATTAATTTGAATACAACATTAATTTAGTCTTTTAAACTATCCATTCGTTATTCTACATTGAAAACAAAATATACAATATTTTGAATAGCCAAATTTGAGAAACAGTCTTGCAGTATTATACCTTTATAATTGAAAATGTACTAGTCGTTCTTATTTCTTAGCTAATTGTTGGTCACATTTTTTCGTGACTCACTATCCAATATGTGATTGGGGAGTATAGTCGCTGCATAGACATGTCTGCCTCTTCCACAAAATCCCCATCTTGTTGCGCCTATCCCGCTTATAACTTATAACTTTATGAGTTATAACAAGGTATTTTGAATAGGTATATTAGTTTATAACATGACTTTTTACGGCTTGTTTCTTATATAGTATTTCAATTTTGTCAAGGTTCACCTAACCAATAGCTATGGCCTACGACTTTTGATATTAAACTATTTAAATACCTACCTAATTGATTTGTTCATTTAAACTACCTATTGAATAAAAATATTAATTTGAAAATCTCAGACATTTTTTTTAGTTTTCAAAATTGTAATATAGCTAAACCGACTGCATTATATTTGTCATAGGTTTATTTATTAAATATATATATTTATAGAAATAATGTATGTAATGCGATACCTTAATATTTTGTAATTCAGAAATTGGACCGAACATTAATAATTTAATAATTATACATAGGTATAATAAATACCTAGTAAAAAAAACACAATTATTTACTGCCATGTCTGGTGGTTGGGCTACTCCTCGTTTTGGATGAATAATTGATAATATTTTAAAATTTAACGCGCCTACCTTGTCATACGTTGTCTGAATGTTAAAAACTTCGTCCAAATAAAAACGTATAAATAAAAATGACATTTTTATATTGTTATGCAGCTCAATAATTTCAAGGCAGGTACATAATAAATTTACTAATTAAATAATATCACGTTGTAAATATAAGTTTCAATTAAAATCTATTTTTGATTATTCACAAACTCTATTATATTTTATAATGTATAATTTATAAGTTATAACGTAAGAATAAATTGATACAAATACCTAATTTTACAATGTATGATGCTACCTATGTATTGTACTACTATACATTGTTTATACCATAAATGCATAATAATTGAATTTGGTTAATATTTTATTTTGATAAGAAAAAGCCTAAATACCTAAGGTTATTAATTTCATGAATGTGTATGTTATAAATAATTATGATTTGCTTAAATGATTTTATGGACACTTTAAACAAATTTGATTTATTTTAAGTGCCGTCCGCTCAAGTACAAAAGATAAACATTCTACTGATTAGGAACATATTATATGTTATTATTAAATATACATATTGGTATACTATTATTACATATTGAATAAACTTATATAGTTATATCATTATATGACTAATGTGCAAGTAGGTATAGTATTATCAATAATTTCAGTGGGTTCCTAATTATGTAGGTATTACTAATGTTAATATATGCCTCTAAACATTCATTACAGTTTTAAAATGTTTTAATAATAAAAATAATTAGTTATAAAATTATAAATATTACACAACAACAGTACATATTAAAATTTAATTCGATAGTGTTTAAAGATAAAAATAATTGTATAGAGAATTCCATTATTTAAAATTCATTACTTACTCCTACTCAAACATTGATACAACAATATCTACTGCAGTGTAAAAGTAATTGTATCATACTATCATCGCAACATATTAAAAGGGGCTTACAAGCATGGTTAAAACTTATAATAATTAGAATTATAATTAATATAATAAAATTGTATATACTATTATTCATTATCATAAGCGTAGAATGAGAGGGGCTTGGGAATATAGCCTGCCTGGAATTTTGTTTAGCCCCCCCATTCCGTAATTTTTTTTAGTTACATTTTTTTAGAATTTATGTTGTGTACCAGAAATATAATAGGCTATAGCCCCTCTACACATATTCATCACGCTACGCCTATGTTCATCATACTTAAATATACATAATAAAATAATATATTTTTTTTTTCATTAAATGAAAACCCACGGCAGCGTAGGTCGTTGGGATTCAAAGTTCATAATTTATTATTGTTTGTATAAAAGCTGGCAAAAAAAACATTGTGAACAAACATTTTTGAGAGGCCCTATGCCTCCTAGGCCGATATTATCATACTAATGGTAAGACTGTATAAGTGTGGTTGTGTATTTGTGTGTGTATATAGAAAACTAGTAAATAATTATTAGTCCGCGTGCATAAACCTATGTTAAATTGAAAATTCATAACGTGTAACTTCCGCACTCACATGCACATCTCACCATTGCGGGTCACACGAGTGAACGCGTTTTTGTTCACTAAAAGACAAAAGTACTTCTAGGCGTAGTATGGGGGGTCTAAGGGGGCTATAGCCTCCCTGGAATTTTGTTTAGCCCGGCCCCATTCCGTAATTTTTTTTAGTTAAATTTTTAGAATATATTATGTTATGTACCAGAAATATAGTAGGCTATAGCCCCCCTATAAAAATTCATTACGCTACGCCTATGAAAAAGTACCTACCTATGTATTTTTTCACCGTCATATCGTTTGGTCTAATTATCGATTGAGACTTCTGAAATCAATTTTGAATTTTTCTTTTAAACAATTTTTTTAATATTTGTCGAGAAATATTTATTACTTTTCAATAATGAGGAAGTTTTTATTAATTTTTAGTAACTACTTTTTAAGTAATTTTAAATAATATAGCTTAAGTGAGTAAAAATTTAAAAAAAAAAACTAAGATTGTATGGGTAAGTAGGTACTTATAGTTTCAGGTACCAGAATTAATTCGATATTTATTTTTTATAGGACTTTTTGCATGAAAAAAGATATTGATTAGATTGTTTCACGCCCGTTTAAAAGAATAATTTACAACAGGGCCGTTCTTAGGATTTACGAACTACCTAGGTAGTTAGTTGTATGTTGTAACTAACTACTAAGATAATATTACTTCGTCATAAACAGTCAGTTATCACTATAACAAATTTAATATTGCACAAATATATTGAAGTAATGCATTTTAACTAGAATTTTGGGAATTTTTGTCGGAAACCTATGGATAATAGTTATATTCCGAGGAGGTAAGTACAATGGTGCAATCAGAATTTGTTGGTCGGACTTAGTTCCAAGGTATGTAACCTTTTGAAGATTACAATTTAGAGTATTTTACATCTATGTAGATTATTCCACGAATCTACTCGTAAAATTACATTTGAAACTTTACTATACAGTATGTAATATTTATTTTCATATATTATGCATGCATTTATACATTTACCCTACTTACATTATACACATCACAGTGGTGGGACTGAGAGGTTTTCATGATATAAACCAAATTCATTTTTTTCGTGGGTGGTGCCCCCCGTTCAATTTCCCCCTCCCTCCCCACAAACATGACCAAATTACGACACTGGCTCCAGGGCCGGCGTTATACAATTTTGTCGGGGGGGTGTGAGATCAAGTATTGCCGACTGAAATTTAATTTATGCCGACTCATATTTTCTAAAAAAAAAACTACGTGAAGTATAAAAATTCCTGGTTTTTCTGTGTTAAGGTGAAGTAAAATAGTTAAAACAAAAACAAAATATGGAACTAAAACATTTTAAACCATTTTATGCATACCTAGTTAAAATATTTGTTTATTGTTACTTGTATTTCATACAGATGTAAAGATACAAGGCTGTCGGAACTATTTTAAGATCTAAAAAATAAGTCGTGTATGAATAAATCAATCAGTGTTTGCCAATAACTCAAAAAATTAAGTAAATAATAAGAATTGTTTTTAATTTAGCAGACGGCAGATGGCAGTACATCATAATTAACAAAAATATTACCAGATTACCTGAAGTAGGTATAAAATATGAATATTGTATTTAACATTTATTTATTATGTGTTATAAACAAATTTAATAATTAATATTTTGTATAAAAAATTTTTTTTACACTGCCATGTTACATATTGTGTAATTACTTATTAATTAATTAACTTATCATAAATTGAAAATGTAAAAGCTAACAAAATAAAAAATATTCATAACAATTACACATTCCACACAATGCCACATTCCATGCATTCGAGTTTAATTTGTTCCCGTTTAGAAGAATACATTTTTAAAAAAAATAAAAAAATTCAGCCCGTTTAGGTACAAAAATTACAATTAGGTTTACACATTACTACATTAGTACATTAGTACATTACACTTATTTTGATGGTTTTAATCAAATCAATACATCGTCAACAAATAGTCGAATCGTCGAATAGATAACAATATTTAATAAAATAGTATGCAATTCTATAATTAGATTTTTATTTTCCTGCACGGCCTTTTTGTGATATAAACCACCAATCAACAATCATTGTAATAATAACAAAAGATTATATACGGGTACTTGAGATAGGGATTCCCGAATGCCGATTAGCGATGGCAATGATATGCCGACGGACTTAACGTTGTACAACGTATAAAAACAAATGGGTCCTTACTCCTACAATATCAGTCGGCAGTATTTAGATTTCTAAATCGGTAAGTTCTCAACTGCCGACTGCCGGGACCCGTTCCTATATTAAATATTTTTTTTTTTCAAAAAGTATAATTTCTAACGGACAACGGCTCCCTGAAATTGCCGATTGATAATTACAAAAAATTCAACTGGGGGGGGGGGGGGTGTGATGACCCTCCATATCCCCATTGCCGCCGGCCCAGACTGGCTGAAGCCCCTCTAAGTTTTCCTAAAAGTTAATCTGATAAAGGTTTCCCCACATCCTCTTCATCGTTGTAAATCGTATATGACAGTGCCATCTAGCTAGGAATCTGAGCAGCTGTGAGGGCCAGTTCTTTACACACTCGTCAGAGTTAAAAATTATTTGGCGGCAGTAGATGTCGCTGCAGTTATCAAATTAATTTGAATCTAAATAATATTTTATAATACCAGCCAATGCCGTCTATAACCTTCTTACATAGACATATAGTTATATTATTATAGGTCTAATATCGTTTAACGGCGTTGGGGTAGATCACACCAATCTAAATATATAGTAATATTATAATATATTATATTATAATATCGATAAACCTAATAAAAGAGCGCGTAGCTTGGCTCGCAGCTCGTAGCCCGCGACTATACCTACCGATACAAATTGATTGTACTTATAATATTCTTATTCTATAGTAGGTAGAGGAAAACGCCGTGGGAACGCATTATTATATTCTGTGGTTGTACCATGTATCACCCTGCCCATTCCCACGGCTAGGGGCGTGCTCAAGGTAATATGAATTTCTCAATTTTAGATGAGAAAATTGCAATTTTTTTTTTAAAAAACCCACGGCACGCCTATGATACATTATGATACCATACCAAGCCAACTTTAGCCACAGCTCACGAGTTACGCGTCGCGGAAAGCTGGCTTAATAGGTTTGAATTTCCATATTATGAACATACATTTGAAATTACGACAGTAATTATCCAAAATTAATAATTACATTGTGATGAGAATGATATAGCACTTAAATAATACTTGTTAGAGAATTAAAGAATATTAATTTATTTTGAAAACTGTATTATATAGGTATTATGGTTATATTAACATTTAGTGAAAATTTAATGTATCTACGGTTATCAGCTTTTGAGTTGCACTAAAAAAAAACAATTATGCAGATTCTAGAATAAATCTATTTCACAAATTGATTAGTTTTGATAATTTATTACTAAAGTTTAGGACAAGGATTTCACCAACAATAGTAAAAATAACTATACTTGGGTTTGAGTTTAATATTTTAAAACGCGAGACTGTGAGTTACACTTAAGAACAATTTGTGAACCACTATAATAATTAAAAATAATATAACAAGTTTAATTTAAATTTTTCCAAACACATTTATTTTCAGAATAAGTATATAATACAAGTATGAATAATTTATAAAATTGAATTATAGTATTCACAAAATTAATAAACTACAAACACAAAATTATTAATGTATCTGTATGATAAAAATGTCATTTCAAAATATGATCTATACAAAAACATAATTAAACATTAAACATACAAATATAATTTTGTTTAATTTATGATATAAAACAAAATTATATATTTAATAATTACAATAGAAGACCAATTAAATTAGTATCTATTTATATAACAAAAATAGAATACGTTAGAAATGCATTCTTATTTCTCACGATGTTGTCAGATGGAATTACAACAACCATTTATAGAATTTAATTTTCTTCTAAAGAAGGAATTTGATAGTGATTACATTCATTGATGAAAAATGAATGAGTTTAAGTCTTTCTTTGCTCGATTAATCTGTTTTCTTCACACGTTTTTGCTTTGGACTTTGTGCCTTTTGTTTATCTATAACATATAAAAAAAAACCTTTAAATATTTATACTTTTATATAATAAATTAATATTTATTAAATAGAAACTTCTACAAGATTCATAACTCAATAGGTAACACAAATTTTAAAAAGAATTTATTGGTATCAAATTATTTAAAGTAATAATAATGAAAAATATAATATTTTAATATATTAATTATTCACTATGAAAAGGCTTAACAGATACAGAGACCCTGTGGGGTATATCATAGGGTAGTAATTTATGCAATTAATTGGAATAAAAACTCAATATTCAAAAGTAAATCATGAAACTGCATATCATATTGAAATAATGGTTTTAGATGTCAAATGTCTTTTTAGATTTTGCAGATTTAAGTTTTAATATTATGTAAGCTACTAAGGAAATCAAAAATCTAAAATTTACCTACTGAATCTATAAATGATTCCTTTCAATGAACTTATGAGAACTACTTACTATAAAAAAAAAATCGAGGACATTTTTGCTATTCTAACCATAATTCAACATTTTTCCGTTGACCACTTTTGAAGTTATTCTTAAAAACCAAACTTACTTAGGTGATTGAGAACATTCTTAGGAACCCAGTCCATATCAATTTGTTTGCTAGTTTTTGTTCCAGTTTCCAAGTTTGCTCTTGTGCGACTTGGCAGACCACCACCAACACGTTTCTTGCCCACAGAGTATAGAAACTGTTGTCCACCAACCAAAAGAAGAACACACGCAGCAGCCATTAAGACATACAAAAACAGAGTTTCACCATCCAAACCTTCTTCAACTTCAATGATGTTTACGGTATCGTTGTATAATTTACTGATCATTTGTTTTCCTTCCTAAACAAATTATCAATTATGAAGTATAACTTAAAAAATTATAAAAATAAAAACCTTACATAGTCTCTATAAGCAAGATTGATGCTGAGTCCAAATGGACGTCCGGCAAATGCGTCAGCTGGGATAAAAGCATAGCCAAGAGTAGCCTGGGATCCTGGTGGAATGGTTTTCTCTAACAAGACGGTAGTGAAATTTTGAATGTGGAAATTGAAATCCATAGGGTAACGAAGTGAAGCATCCAAAGTTTCCAAAACTAAATCATTAGATCCTTTATTGGTAAATCCCACGAGAAATTCAGACAAACGACCAGCTGGCAATTCTAATAAAAAAATAAAACACATCATAAATGATATAGTAGAGAAATAGGTACAAATAAACAATAAGAAAATATATGATTTATTTTTGTAGTCATTATCAATTATATTTATGGTTAATTTTTCATGATTCTATATATATTATTTTGTATGCAAATTGATTTTTTAATTCATTACATTCACTTTGTTTAATTATTTATCTACCTAAACTAAATTGCATACAATCATGCCTATTCATAATATTTACAAAATAAGACCTATAATATTATTTTTGTCTAATCAACAATTAATTGGTACAATATTTACATTCAAAGTATTTAATAATGTTAAGTGTTATCAATAATAATCAATGACTAGTAGTTGTTATTACAACTCATAACATGTGTAGAAACTCAACTATTTCTTTATAGTTTTTATAAATCAGTAAGAATTGATAGTTAATATAGAATAAATTATTACACCGTAGTGTAAAAGTAAAACATACATCCATGAACATTATGTCAATATTTGTATTTTAATGAATACTACCATATAATGATAACTAATAGCACACTGCTATAGATTATTCTATTCTGTGTATAGATCTAGAAACATTGGATCCCTTTATATAACTATATGAAACTGTTAAGCTTTAAACACTGTTTAAGAGGAGCGCAAAGGCTTGTAATTTACCAATGCTGGCTTTTTCCTCGAACACAGGTTTGGTGAACAGCAAGTACGTGTCAGCATCCGTCGGCTCTAAGTCTTCAATCGTAGACTCATCACCCTCTGTCTCGACTAATCCTTGGTCCTCGCTAACAATCATCTCTTCGTCTGCGTCAATTTCGTCTTCAGCTCGCGCTACACCTGCAACAACACACGTATTATTTGGGTCAGGATTTTTAAAAACGAGCTGAATACCAGTCATCGGTACTACTACAATACCTGTGGACACGGCAAGCAGGGACAAACACAGCAACATCCATTTGAACTCCATCTTCGAATTAGGAAGCGTACTTATCGCAAACGAAATTCGAACCTCGAGAGAGCAACTACTAAGAGACGATGTGATGAAAGTAACGGACACGTCTAACAACCACGGTACCTCATCGTTACGCGTCCACACGGTGGCCAATGGGCTCAATGACGTCGCCGGCTGTAGTTGCGGACGTGGAAAACGTCACGGCACACGGGACGATTAGCCGTCGGTAAGTCAGGCTGGCAAACCTAATTTTTCCATTTTCATATTTTTTGAGCAAGTCAGAATTTGATAAATTGTCTGAAAAATGATAACGACCTGTCCGTAAAAGTGATATCTGATAAGAAGTTGGTACATTATCGAATCCCCGTAAGTTCAAGCCCTAAAAAATGCCTAAATAAGCATCCATTTATGCACTAAAAATTGGCAAAATATGCATTGAAATATGCCTTATAATGTAAAAAAATATGCATTTATAATGGGATGGAAAACGTTTTTAAACGTTTTTGATTAGGTTTACGTTTCTAAAAACGTTTTTTTTCTATATTGTTTTTGATTAACGTTTTTAAAAGCGTTATTTTTCCATATTGTTTTTGATTAACATTTTTAAAAACGTTATTTTCCTATTGTTTCCAAATAACGTTTTTGATAATATATATTTTTTTTTATATTATATTCTTATAACTTATAACTTTTAAGTTATAATAGTAATGCGCAATATGAATGCACTTAAAAGTTTAAAATAAAAATTAATTATTATTATTATGACTATATTATTTATAGACATATTTTTATGTCTGTCATCACCTTTTAGGACAGTAAAAGTGCTTCAATTTTTTTCAACAGTATCTTTTCTGATAGTTAAGTGAATTTAGTTGGTACTTTGGGTAAAATTTTTCCAGTAGTTTTCAAAAGCACAGTGAAAAACAAAAGAAAAATTAAGGAAAAACGGGAATTTTTACGCAAAATCTGTTATCGAGAAAATTGACCTTGGTTTTTGGTGTAACTTTAAAACAAATGAACGTGAAATTTTCACTAGTCGTTAATATTTCCATTTTCTTACATGATAACATTTTGATTTGTTTTGAACTGTACTGTATTTAGGGACATTTTCAGTTTCCAATTTTATTAGTTTTTTTTTCTATTTATATCAATAAAACTTTATTTGTTGAGTAAAAATACTTGAAAATTTAATACAAGGCTCCTACTATATTGTTACAATGCCATTTGAAAAATATTAAAAATCCTTAGTCACAGTTTTTTTTTATTAGCATTTAAAGTTCAAAAATTGACAAAATGTGGAAAAATCACGAAAATTAGCAAATTATTTTGAGTTAAGAATTCGTAAAAATTTTTCTTTTTAAATCTAAGATTTGAAAATGTATTACAAGATTCCTCATAATATTGTCTACCTTTGTCAAAAAAAAAATGTCCTCAAGAAAGTCAAATTAAATTTTTATGAGCGTTTGAAATTCATATTTTTACAATAATTGATATTCGCTCGATTTCTCATGAGACGATTTTCTTACTTTATTGTAATTAAAAAACGAATGACTGTAGATATTTGAAAATTTCACTGAATGTTGATATTTTCATTTTCTATACACCATCAAATTTTGAAAATATTTTGACTCTTTTTGAGCTGTTTACGGACATTCTCTGTTTTCAATTTTTTTAGTTTTTTTTTCTATAAATATCAATAAAATGTTCATTTCATTAGTTCATACCAAATATATATAATGATCGCTATAACAAATAAATAGGAAAAGTAATAAGTTTACTTATCCATGCGCCTATGCCCCCGATTATTTATTTTTTGTATAAATGTCGGTCGTCGGGGCATGTGGCATGTCCATTCATATAAATATGTAATATTGAAATTTAAAAGAATATTTATCTATGGCCCACATAAGAAGTTAGTCGTTCATTTTAGCCAATGGATGGCGCTGCCGTATATGATTTTGGTTTTAAATTTAATTTTCCTAATGAAATTATTAATTATTTATAACCATTAATATTAAACATAAAATTCAATTATTTAATTAACATCGCTTTATATAACTTATTTTTTTACAGCGCTAGGTACTATATAAATACATAAAGTATCTTTGTTTACAAAGAATTTGTTCTGAAAAAAAAGAAAAAAATTACTAGGGGGTGCTAAAGACTTTTTTGCATCTCTCTAGTTGCGCCAATGCATATCTGTGTAAATTGAAAGTCGATAGGAACGTAAAATTTCGTAATTTTTCCTTAAAAAAAGGAAACTCGTTTCGTTCATCGTTTTTTTATAAAAAAAAGTCGATCTAGCCTTTCAGGAATCCGCTCGTTTTGGGAGCCTGTTGGCTGTTATACAGGGCGTAATTCATTAAACGTAAAACACTCATTATCTCAAAAAATGTTAATGTTTTTGAAAATATTTTTTTACATAGTTTCAAGTTGTTAAACAACATTTTTATTAAAAAGTCATATTTTTAAATATTTTTTATTCTCATAATTTTTTTAAGTTTTTACTTTTTTGAATGACAACATAGAATTTTTATTTCATTTTCCAAAGCAGGAAATTTTCCTAAGTATTTTGATCCATAAAAATCGACTTTAGAACGAGTAGTTTATGAGTAATAAGTATTTATTAAGTTTAGACAAGCGGAGTAGTGGACAAACATTTTGCGAGGTAACCCCATCAAACTTTAAATACTTATAATTCATAAACAACTCGTCCTAAATTCAATTTTTATGAATCAAAATACACAGAAAATATTCTGCTTTGGAATATGAAATTAATACTCTATGCTGTCATACAAAAAAGTAAAAACTTAAAAAAATTATAAGGATAAAAAATATAATTTTTTAATAAAAACGTTGTTTTTTAACTTGAAACTATGTAAAAAAATATTTTCAAAAACATTAATACTTTTTGAGATAATGAATGTTTTACGCTGAATGAATCACTCTGTATAGCTTATAAAAGTGTAGTAAATGTCGGTATAAGTAGATATAATATTATAATGTCCAACAGTGTTATGGTATTAGTTAGTGTAATAGTATATTATAATTTGAATTTTGAAGTTTAGGATTGTCCATTTAATTTCAATATTGACGAAGTACCTCCACTGGGAGGTCTATTGACTATTCACTATGTGTTTCAAGTGTGTACTATTGTTGTAATATTATAACAATCAAGCGTATTGTTCCATTGCTGTAACAGTTTAATAGATTGCCTACAAAAAATAAACAATTATGTTTAAAAAAAAATTTCAATATTAATATAAATGAATGCTATTATTAATGGAAAGCCGTTAACGACAGGCGACAGCCGCTGGCGCTGCCACTCTGACAGACTGTATTATATGTTGCAACTTACGTCTTACTGCAGCGCAGAAAGTGATGGGCCTACCAATTAAAAATTGATACTATTCACTTTTCAAATTTTAAGTACAATTTTTGATATTTCAATATTATATATCAATCCCCTATTTGTTTGAAGCCATTTATATCACTATTTATATTACTATATATTTTACCTACTTAATACATTACCATACAAATGAAGGTAAACACAATGTTATAATTAATTTTGTGTAATAAACTAAAAATTTTATATCAAAATCTAACAATTTTTTTTTAATAAACATTATTTTGTGCTTAAATATGCTAATTAAAATTCAAAGAAATGTATTCAATCTCAATGCAAAAAAAGGAATTTTAATAAAAATCATTAAAAAATACAAAATAGGTACAATTATTAGGTATTAAAAATGCTAATATTAAAATTCAATTTAAATATAGTTTTCAGTGGCACTATTGGCATATAGGTACATTAAAATAGTAAGTATATATATATATATATATAATAGTTCTATAAAAATAAAAATTAAAAACAAATAAATTAAAAATCACAATTATTAAATAAATGCTAAGAATTCAAATGATCTTGATTGGAAGTGGTAATCAATAGCCTGAATATCTGAAATATAATAAAATGTTATCAATCATCATTGTTAAAATAATTTAGGAACATCCAAATTAACAATAAAATCCTAGAAATGTTAACTAGTTTAATACAGCTCCATTTTTTTTTGTGTAAAATACGAAAATTGTATTATGTGTACGGTGTACTTAGTAAATAGTATTATATAAGTACACACTACAGTATTATCTATTATCTATGAAGCCCCTTGTGTGTTTGTGTACTATACGCGTGTACTAAAAACATGAATGGATAAAAATAAAAATACGATTTGGGGGGGAGGGGGGTCCTAAATCTTTCTATTTGAAGTGAGCCAATCAATAACACAAAATAATTAAATATTTTATTAAATAAATAGAATTATTAGGATTTAATAAATCCCCCATAAGCAAACCTCCTCACAATCTCCACCTATATGAGTCTAACAAGTGTGTATTATTAAAATATAATCCCTGGCTTTTCGTTTTTTATCGTTGATTAAAGTTTATTAAAATATTCCTTATAAGTACAAAAAAAAAAATTATCACGGAAGTAAACACAAAATTAATTATCATTGTAAGACTCAATACCTACATTTTATTTAAAATTATTTTGGTTCTAATTATTTTAAAATATTTAAATTTAAAGGTTTTGGTTTCCAATATTTTATGGGTTTTTAAGTTACTGAATCAGTTCTTTTCGGTTCGGTTTCAGTCAGCAGTCACTGATTTAAATATCTATATGAGTATATGACTATATATAGTATCTATAGAAATAAAAGTTTATTAGACTATATCTGAAATCTATATGATTTCTCGATCTCGAGTTATAACTGTATTGCAAGGTCGCAAGTATAAACGCGGTAAATATTTATAGATACTTTACAATTTAAATTAATAAATGTGGGTATCTACAAAAATTGCAATTTTATACTAAAATTAGATTTTTAATTTAGAAGAATATTATTATTGCTTATATACCTCCTCAGTGATTCAAAATAATTAATTTTTTTATAATATTATTTTTATATTTTTTGATAGGTAGGTACTTAAATGTTTGCCCCACCAGCACTTACCCTCCGCCGGAATGGCTGCCCGATTGCGCCGAACTAGCCGAATAACTGGCCTGGAACGGACCGAATCCGAAACTGGCGGACTGGCTGTTGGCCCCGCTCTGGCTGTGACCGTTACCGCCACCGTGGCCGCCCGAAAAACTTCCAGCCGAAGCGTAACTTCCTGCACCGCTACCGCCACCACCGTGGTGTTCTTGTGGCCGCTGCTGGTGGTGGTGTTGTGGCTTATGGTATTGTGGCCTATGGTGGTGCTCGGGCCTATGATGGTATTCTGGCTCATGCTCATGCTCTTCATGGTGATAGTTGTGATGGTGTTTCTGGGATTTGTACGGCTTTTCGTAACTGGTTAAGATGCTGAAGAACGGACTGGCCGACCGAATGGGCCTGACCACCGCGGGATCGACTTGCACATCTCGATGTACGGACAACACTGCCGGTTCATCCACGGACTCCATAACCTGGGCTGACACAAACTCGGCTGAAATGCATTAACATTTTACAATTACCATCATTGATTAAATACAATATACTTAATATACAGAATTAAAAAATAAAAAAAATGAATAAATATTAAAGAGGTATATTACAGTATATTATATTATACTGTATTTTATTATTTAAATATTTAATCAATGCAACAGTAAATAAAAGGTTTTCTTTTTTATTGTAAATTATCTTTCTTATCATAATTTTATTGATATTTAAAAAATCGACAACAACTACATATTTTTTGAAGCGTTGATTTTGAAAATAAATCTATTCATTATTCATATTCATATTGCAGTATAATTACATTTTTTTTTATCGATCTTTAATTCGGATTTATTGGCCGTTGCCCATTAGTTACAATAAATTTACTTTTTTACATTAAATATATGAAAACTAATTTGTTTTATTTAGTAGTATGGTGGTGAACATTTGAATAATAGGAACATGCACCTTTAACTGTTTTAGAAATGCATTACTAATTTTTATTTTCTGTTATATTATGTAACAACATATTATTTTATACATTTATGTATAGTTATAATATAAAATCTTTATATTATCTACACTTGAATAATCAAGTAATTTAAAAAAAATAAATTGTGTTAAATTATTTTTATTTATAAATTTGTAATATTTTTTTGTGAAAAGTATGAATATTGCGGTTATATATTAGTGAAAATCACTGATACTATTTTTCTGATATTTTTTCTATCACACATTATTAAAATAAGACTTAGTGATTTATGATACTATTTAGAAACGCGTAGCCGTACATTGTATATAAAATATATTTTACCTTGTTGCGCTTCTTCGGGCACCGGAACAGGAATTGCTCGTGCGAACACCGCTAGTACAACGATGAGCATAAAGCCACTGCAGGCAAACATTTTCTGTGTTAGAGACATGTTTAAATTCCTATAGGTATCTTATTCTCGTGTCGAAGTCTCCTAGATCTAGCTAGACTTGCACGTTGTACCGCCGCCGAATGAAAATCTTAACTGTACCATGGCAACAGAGACCACGCTGTTTTATAATGTTCCCACCAAATTACAATTAAGGTTGTTTCGATGCTCAAGGATAATGATGATGATGATGGTACAGGTACGTTACAACACTTACTATTGGTTGCATATTGTTTACGATTCGCTAACCGGTCGTCGTGATTATTTGAAAATACATAGAAAATATTATATTAGGTATATATTCGGATTGACGTCACAATGGTATTAAAATAAATGATACATTTTATAGCATAAAAACCGTATAATACCTCTAAATAGTTGGGTAATAATAATATATATATTTATCCATTAATAGGTAGGTATGTATTTTATACGTCGATTAAAAAAAAGCAATACAATTATTTATAATTATATACATTAGTTCAGTTTTCAAACATATATAGGTACCCACGTGCATATTGTTTTATGCAGGGTTATTCCGTAGTATTTTTCTCATTATTTTTCTTATTATTCATCCTCTATAATATTATAATATACATAAACATTAAAAATTTAAACAAGTATCTATTATATTTTAAAATCGTAGCCTCTTAGGTCAATAGCATCGCCTGTTCATGATAATAATAATTAAGACAGAAGTTTGTAAAAATTGTTATAAACTATGGAGAATATTACACTCGTTTAAGATTAAGACAATAGACCTACCACCTACCACCTACCTACCTAATATTTATAATAATTTTGAATGTACTCAATTACTAACAAGTGGTAAGCTTAAAATTATTTGACAACGGTATAAAAATAAAACCAACCAACTATCCTTTTCACATAGTTGACAATTTTAAATAAATTATCATTTTTAATTAACATGATTCTGAAGGAAAATATATTTGGATTAAATATTAACTGCATTTATATTTTATACTTGGTATCCAATGTCATCTTTTGTTTGCTTAAATGAGTTAAATGTAGTGATAAATTATCATTATAATAATTTATTGTGTTCATTACCGTGGATGACCTCATATATGATTTATTTTTTTGATGAAATCATAAGTTTTTTAAATTTTTTTTAATGTTAAATCTATTCATGACATAGCGTATCACAACAAAAAAATTTCGTCGAACTCCAGCTAAGTAAAAAAAAAACAAAACAGATCTTTTTAAACACTATAAAGATGTGATATCATAAATAAATGCTAAGTAAATTGAATTAAAGTACACTTATTTTCTTTCAATAATTTATTTACTTGGCGAGAAATAATTTTAGTAGAAATGTCCATTATAATATTTTAAATTATAATGAACTTATAATGTCGTATGTTTATTTTGTTCACGTTATTTCGTGTGCTGTGTCATTTGAAATACATAATTTCTCGCCAAGTAAATACATTATTGAAACAAAATAAGTGTAATTTAATTTAATTTACTTGGCATTTATTTATAGTATCAATAAGTACATTTTATTATTTTTTTATTCTTTGTTTGGACACTTAACTACTTTAGTAACCTAGCATATTTATAATTAAATAATACCAATATATTATTGTACGCGAGATCCGAACACGGTAATAACTTACCAGTAATTAGACACTAATACACTAGTAGGTACTTGTAATGATTACAATTTAACAAATTACATTAAAATAATAAATAAAATATAACAAATTTAAGGCATAAAGTGATTTAATGAAGCTACTATAGTCGATAACGAAATTAAACAAATAATAAATACGTTCGTCATGTTTTGTACAATATGATATACAATCATATAACAGGGGAGTATTTACCTACTGTTTTGGGTGTTGAAAAACCCTCAATCGACCGTATTCATGCAAAAATATATGTACTATATGGCATATCCGCATATAGCATAATATGACTAAGATATCTACAAAATATGTTGTCGTATACAGACTCAGACATGATTATTGATTCTATTTCGAATTTTATATTATTTATATGGAGATTTATGACTTTACAATGGACTAATAAAGAGTACGTTAACTGTCAAGCCCTCACACTGTAAAATTGCCTCCTTTGGTTGTAATAATTTTAAATGGTTAAAACCTAGTTTAAAGTTTAAACAATCATTATAGGCTATAGCCTATATAGGCTTAATACCTTTAAGATATTAAACTTATGCCTGAAATATTGGGACCGCGTTTACGTATAAAAATAGTAGCTTACACCCTGCAAATCGGGGCCGAGTTTACAATAAATTTACCTTTTTATCACTCGACATTGTCGGACCGAGATTACAATTACCCACATAGCCCATTGGAACATCATTAATTTAATTTATATTTTGATAAACCAGGAAGACAGAATCGACATGCGACGTCCTTGATGTCCTAATGGTCATTTACGTGGATGGTGCGATATGAGAAAAAACGAAAAATCCCAAATGAATCATTCAATTAAACTAAAAGTAAATACCATTTAATTATTCCGACTACACTTATGTGGGCGAGGACTGGCCTTGGATTGTTTTATTATGTTTAGTAACCCCGTTTCCTTATTGTTTATACTTATTAGTTATTTCATATTTGTGAGTATTCTTCTTCCTAGATTATCCAACGTATATTTCCATAATGCTAATAAATTATTTGATTATGCATGAAAACATTATGGACAAGTTTTATATAAATTCAATTAAGAATAGGTAAATAACATTTTGAATGAGAATTAACCAGCATCTCTGACTGTAGTCGAGTCCTTGACCCTTACTATTTGTCCTCGTTTATAACAATAAAATAATAAACACGTTGGAAGTTAGGGTTGCGTATTTCAAGCTCCCACGGTTACAAAAATGGTTAATACATAACTTTTACAATGATATAATATTATACATGCACATTCATTGAATACTGCATTACATGTACAATATTTTATAATTATAAGATGACAATAAAAAAAAAAACAGTTGCTAATTTTTTCATTATCATTACAGTAGGTATTTGAGTAGGTACCACTATTTACCAGCCATGGCTGGTACACCAGGTATACACATCTTTATATTATTTTTATGTTGATTGACTAATGTTTAATTAAAATATTATTTGGGTACTATCTACCTACTGGCTACTATGGTTATCTATTTATTATATTATGTAGCTATTTATCTTAGCTAATACTAAGCTGATTCGACTAAATGTCGAAGTGATGGACGTTTAGTGATGTACCTACTAGATCTAATCACCAATCTTAGTGAGATCCATTTTTTAAGGAGGTTTTCCTTGTCCAAATGGGCACATAGTTAAGTACTGACGTACAGTTGACACCCACAGTTAAGATAAATTTTAGTTATATCTAATACGTGTCCATTATCCAGTAAAATAAATGGTAAATTATGGATATAGGTACTTACTTAAGATTATCCAAAAAAAATATTAATAAATAAATTACGAACAATATATAATGTATGTATGTGTATTGTTGTTTTTTGATTCTGAGTGGACTGCGGAGTAATGTATGTATTGGTTTTACAATTATATATTTTTTTAGTGTCTTTCACCTTTTTGGGCCATAAACATTTTACAAGCTCCAAATTTGAGAGTGGTTTCTGGTTGAAAATTGGATAAAAGTACAAAATGACCCGTACTTTTCAATGTATAGTATGAAAATTGACCATATCCGTTATTAACAAAATCTGTTTAATTTTTTGTTGTATTCCTAAAATAAATAACCGTAGAGACTTGACATTTTTACCAAATATTTAAATAAGTATTATTTATAATTTTTAAAATATTTTAACTCTTCTTGAGCTATTTATATATAGTTGAATATTCAATACAATCACAATGTTTCTCTTACAGTCACTTGTTTACAGACACGCACTTGTAGGAGACAACACATGCGGGCGTCGCGCGTCGTGAGAAACTTATTACCAAGCTACAATTTGTGACTTAGTTTCAATGTTATACACTTTTGAAGTCATAGAGTACCTAGTCATGGTTTATACTCAAATTATAAAAATGAAATATAAACTGAAAACAATTTATTATTTATTTTGATTGCATTTTTCTGTTCTTAATTGTATTTATAATAATATTCTAGATACCTACATTTATAATTTTCTCCTAAAGATTCGAAAATAAAGTGATAATTTCTTCAAAATCTGCTTTACCTTCCTACTTGTTCATTCTAATTCAACTGTCAATAAAGCCAACGTAAAACACATTTCTTAGTTCATACTTTACCATAAATATTTTTTGTAATTATTAATATTATTTTCCGACTAATTGATGAAAACAATATACATATTTGAGCTATAATAATTGATTTTCAGAAGGCTATAGTAAAAATAAAAATGTATTTATTTTTTGATACAATTAAATATTAATACACTACAATAATATGTCAATATAAATTTGCCACCCCGGGCAGCAGGGTACACTTGCCACCCACCCTAAATACGTGACTGGTTACGTAAAAATAGAAATAGAATTAGTTTCATTAATAGAAATCATAATCATATTTAAAGTCATATTTATAATTTTATTTAATACAATACATTACAATTTTTAAATAAATTAAATTAAAAAAAATAATACGAGTGATGGCTGAGCGAATGCTTTAAACTTCCCCACTCAATAAATACGTCATTGAACTTACTTAACTGTTTAAGAATATAATATAATGATAGTGTATAATAATGTATCTATATAATATGTTTATACGTGCTGTACTGAACACTTGAATAAACTAATAAATTCTACCTTACCAGTCCGAAAAAAAAAAATATCTGTTATTCTCATACAGGCCTAGTTTAAGTTTGTTGTTTGTACCTATTATTACGTGACTGATGGAAACGTGGTAAAATATCACACAGTACCTGAACTGTGAAGGTATATAAATTTAACACGTAGGTACTTTATGATTTCCAAGTATAAGTAAATTTAATTGTAGTATTGAATACTTTAATATTTCGACCGATAAAATATTTACAATGTACTGTGTATTGGCATTTGTTTTTGCGATTATGAGCGCAATAAGATGTGTTCCATTGGTAGACTTATCACATTCGGATAATTTGAATAATTCGTCAACAATTTTGGAAACGTTAAATACCATTGACATATTGAACGCTATGAATTTTATGTGTAAAAAAAACGAAACAAAAAAAGGTATAGACGAGCTTAAATATTACTGTCGAGATTTAATTAAAGAAAACGGTATCTATTTACCGTTAGAATATATTATAGAGACCAAAATTAATGAGATTCGATCCAGTTTGGTTACATTTTTTAATTTAGAAAATAAAGCAATTGTATGTAGAGGTATGAGGCATTTATTGCCAATAATTATGTATGTAATATTTATAAATAACACAATAAATGGATCGACGGGGAATGGAAACAGTGGAATAGACACGTTTGAAGAATTATTTAAAAAGAAGTCGGAATTTTTGAACGACGAAAATGCAAGTATTGAAAAAAAATTTCAACAAATAAAAGCATCAACGATGAAAAATGGCGGAACAGACAAAAAACTAGGCGAAAGCCCAGAACAAAGTGATGGAGAATTCTCAGTAAAAAGTAACAGTTTTATGGAAAATATTATAACAATAGTTCAGTTAATTTTACCTTTTATCGAAAAACTTGACTGTTTCCATAATTTGTACAAAATAGACAAAGTAACGACTGCCAATAAGTCTGATCGCAACTCATTGTTATTATTGATTTTTGACGAAGTAAAGATCATGTACAGGAAAGAGTGTTACGCAGACGTCGATGCCGCAGCACTACTGAAGAACAGGGACGGAGGCTGGAAATTCGAGCGCAAGTACCATTCGATCCCTCTGCTTGTCAGAGAAATCGACAGGCTGTTCGTGGCAATACAGAAAGATTTGCAATCGTTGTTTGTGAAATTTCTTCCCGCATATGACCCTAAGCGACCGTTGCGGCAGCGTCCGGATGTATCGATCGTGTTCTATCACACGTTCAACAAGTACCACGATCCTGAAGTTTGGAGACTGATCGGCAACGAGGCCATCGTGGACCATTCGTCCGATCCCGGCAAAGTGGCAGCGACGTCGATAGACCAAGTCGCGTCGAAACTAGCAAAAAATATCGAATGGACCACAGAAAGACTTACCACGTTAATAACGGAAAAAGTTAAGTGCCGTTGTTACACGTACTTAAATCTTTTGATGAAATTATACTACTGTAGTATGCGCGTATTGGTGGAAAACGTGTCGGAAGTCCGATGGTCGGCACAGGCGTTGGAGCCGATCGATCAGCACAAAGTTTACAGCTTGCTACATGACAAAATTAAGGGACTCTGGACAGCAGAGTGTTCTATTGGTGACGACGTCGGTGGGATTGATGAGTTATCGGATCGAGACGGTAGTGATAAATATTTCCGAAGCGCCTACGCCGCCTACTGGAATCGAAATGCTCGATCCGTGGGCAAGGCGATCGAAACCGTATCGAATTATTCGTCAGACCTGGGCTTCGTGGAGGAATTTGGTCCGTTGTTACAGGAGATTCGACGGATTCAGGTTCAGCCTGAGATTGGGATGAAATCAATTGAGTATCTGGTCAATAGGTACAAGTGGGGTGAACGAGCGTATAAGGATCAATGTTTTCCCGGTGAGTATGACGACAATGTGTTCACGTTCAGCAACAACATGAAACGGGCGTTGCAAGTCACGACCGATAACACCACTATGAGATTAACTCTGGGATGGCTAATGACGATGACTGACACTCTCAACGACGACTTAGAAGCCGATTTAGATTTAATCAATAATAAGTTTCCATAATGCGTAAGCGTAATGATATTAGCTTTAAGTGGGTACCAAACTAAATAGGTACCTACCAAGTACTGACATTTATTGAAATGAAAGAAAGATTAATAATAATTTAATATACGTAGGTAGTACAGCTAATATAATTTTTTTATTCTAGGGCAGAGGATCATCTGCCATCATTATCCATCTACCTAATATTGTTATAATATTGTTACCAAAAAGCTGCTATCTTATTTTCTTATATTATTTTGCCACTAATTTCGTATTATATACATAATTTGAATTTTGAGTATTTGACACATTCTAAGTTAAAAATAAATTATTAGGCACTATATCTATCTAATAATAATAATTATTTAATATTAAAGATGTCAGTGGATGGCGGTTTTTCCACGGAAGTGCGTCACTACATAATGCAATTGAAAATATTGTATTTAATTAGATTTTTTTTTTATAATTCTTATTGCTATTTGCTAGGTGCAATAAGTAAAAATGACAAGATGTAGAATGGGTATTTAAATATTATTTTCCCCCTTCATCCTGCACAAGTGGATCAGTAAACTCTTCTTCTTATATAGACATACTACACAGGGTAACTCTCCCCATTTTAGATTATAAATATATTCTGTTCAACACAAGATGGCCGATGGGTAAATGGCGGTGACGAGTTTTTATCCGCTTCCCCAACCAAATCAACGTGCAAGACCAGTGCTTTGAAACAAAGATACATTCCTGCGTACAAGTTACAAACCGCCGACTACCATTCGTATGTTGAATAGAGTATAGGAGTATGGGAGACTAAAGTAGGTAAATGTTCTAATGCTTAGTATTTTATTTATTTATCAGAAAAAAAAAGAATACATTAATATATAACTTAATTTTAATATATCATACATGTAAAAATAAAGCGAAACTTATTTATCATATCTTTATACACATAGTCAATTTATGTGACACACAAATTGACTATGCATACTGAGAATAGTTTAAATTTTAAAACAAGTATTCAGTTTCAAAGAAATTAATATTAATACTAACTACATTAATAAATACAACACATAAAATAAAGTATTTCCTATTTTACTATTAAATTTGATAAATATAAAACTATATAATAGTAATAAATTATTTTTAAAGGGAGCAATAATTTAAATCTTTGAATGGTGGAGTGTTAGTTCCATTTGTTGAGGATCGTAATTTACGTTTAAAGTTATTTAAATAGTGATTATTTTCTTGATCGCAGTGTTCAGTGTTTACACGAAATACATCCTCATACTCTGTATTTTTGTTTACACATTCACCTAGCACTTTTTCATTACCACTTCTTAACCGCAATTTTAATGATGTTTGATTGTTTAATTTTCCTACTTGAATAATATCATTATTAAACACATTTGTAGAGTATGAAATATTTTGGTTTTGGTCATGTATATTTAGATTAGACATTTTATTTCTTTGAGAAACTGCTGAATCATATCTATGTTTGGTTTGGTTTTCTATAACATTTTGTGGGTATTGTTTGTGCTGAATTACACTAGAATTTGGAATCAATTTTTTTTCAGCATCCATTACACCCATAGATCGAAGAGTTCTTGAACAAATACTCCTTAAAGGCCTATTAGGCTTTATGTATACATAAAGGGATTTCTTTTTCTTTACTTTAGGAAGATTTATTATAATATTAGATATTTCTTTATGTAAATATCTAACATTTATATTTTTACTGTATTCAGTAACATCAGCTAATGAATTCCAGTTGTCAATATTATTACATATTGTATTCCATTTTCCTGAGCCAAAAACTCCCGACGGATAAGGTTCATAAGGAATTTTTCCATGGAAATTCTGTAAAACAAAAACTAAATTAAAATATTTAGTCAATCTAAAAATGTAGTAGTGCATACAAATTTTTTCAGCGATTGATTTTCTAAACGATTTAAAAATCAGATATAAATAAACAAAATATATTATAAAGCCCATTGTACTTACATGATTTACTGGTAAGTTAGTAGATATATCAAATGCGTTCTCAAAGTCTTCTCTATATAATTTACTGCCACCAAAATACCAATACACTGATTTATTTTGATCAGAACCTAATGGTTTCACGTTTAACATGTGCCATATTTTAGGATTATTGGAAATTTTATTTTGAATATGTTTAACATCAAGAATAAGATTACAAAAGATGTAAAGAGCTTCAACTTTTTGTTTACGTGTTAAATCATCAAAATATGTTGCTGAATCTAGTGAATATTTAAAGTTGTAAATCTGAAAAATATATAAGATACCCAATTTTTAATATTGTAATCTTTTACAGACCTATAATAAGGAGAACTTAAAACACTATACTATTCATCTTTGGGCATTAAAATTTTGTTTGTATTTAAAACAATACACGTAACTGAAATAATGTAATTTACTAATAAGATACCAAAAGTGGATGAAACTTGTAATTTACTGGTGGTTATCTAATGATGACAAATGTATAACTACTGTTTACATTCATAATATGTGTATTTAGAGAAAAATGCCTGTGTTTTACATAATCATTTGTTTTTTAAATAAAAAAAAACACAAAACATGTAAGGAAATAGATCTTAACTAAATTCTTAATGCCTTCATTAATGTATTCTGTCCTAGTTCCATGTCTTAATACTCATGTGTTTTATTATATAACATATTAATATAAATTTAACTTACACTGCATTTACTCTGAAATTTTTTTTTCATAAAATTCCACCATTCATTTGTGTTTGGATCATAAAAACCACAAATTTTGGTAAATCGAATAGCCATATCAGTCAACAAATATGAATTTTCATCAATTGCATTTTCAAGTTCCTGTAAATTTTTTTTGTTAAAAATAGTAAAATACATTTTTTTTGTTATACACTCATTAAATATTAATTATTGACTCATTGTGTCATGTTAAATAGACTACAAAGTTAACTTCTATAAGATAATATTTTGATGAGTTTTTTCAAATAATAGTAATATTTATACATCTATCATGTATATTTGATCATTAATAAACACAATATGTCTGTGAATTTATAATAAATAAATATATATTATTTTTTACCAACCACCACTAAAGCCAAGCCAACAATAGTAAAAACGTATCATATGTATAACTGTATAAGAAATATGGATTCACTGTACATCTATAAAATAAACTATAAAGACATTTGTAAGTTTGTAACTAAATAAAAGTGCAAATGAGCAATAAATTGTTTTTTAAATCATTGGTATATAAATATTTCAATTACTCACTATATTGATGAATTTGTTTTTAAAATGAAGTAAAATACAAAAATATTTTATGTGAATCACTAAATAGTGTCTAGCTACAATTAATTAAGGAGCCCGGTGCCAGTTTTTAAAAATTTTTTTGCAATTCTATACAATTTTAAAATTAAATTTTATATATTATCTGTCACCTTAATTATAATACTTTTCCACTAGTTTAGTGCCCAACACCTATTTAGGGGGAGGGGGGTTGTAGGGTGTATCATATCGAAAAAAATGACGTAACTGGAAAAGTTCTCAGGCCTTATAGAATTTTTAGATTTTGACAGATAACTATTTTTTTTATCTGAAAAAAGAAGCCTTCCAACATTAAACTCTGATTTTTTATTTTATTTTAAATAATGGTATAGATAGTATAATTTATAAAAAAAGCTCTTAAAATTGTATTTTTTTTGAATACATATTATGAAGTTTGAGATTAAAATAGTGAAAACAGAAGTTCAAAGTCGCCTATAGAATTTACCCTTTATTAGTTAAAAAAAAAATTATCAAATTTGTTCGTTTTACAGAACAGGATCATGATTTCTATAGAGCATATTTTTGTGTACAAAATTACAATGGCACCAGGCACCTTAATATATAATATTATCTAATTTAATACCTACCTATATTCATATTTTATTAAATATTTTCAAATATTGTTATAATTTCTTTCCACCATTATTTGAGTATAATTTTTATAACATTTTGTACTTACATTTATGTCTATTCGACTGACATCTTTAGTGATTAGAGTGAAAACTTTACAAAAATGTGCAATGCTCGGTATCTCCCACCACGTTTGAATTTCTGAAATATAATATATTATTAATATACCTACTATATATTTTATTAACAAACACATTTAAATAAAAAAAACAACAAAAACATATTAGATATGAAAAAATAATTACCTAGTCAGTCTAAAATTTAAATTAAGCTTGAAGATCGCTACGAAGAAATATTATTTTTTAAAGTTCAGAACAAAAATGGACCATAGGTCATCAACTATTATTATTTTATAAAAAAATATTTAAAAGTACAATTAACAGGGATATAAATTTTTTTTGTAAATATATTTATTTTATTTTGTTACAATGCGACCCAATTACATTGTAGTCAAATTTTAAAGATATTATAATATTATATAATGTAGGTACCCATACATATATTCATTAATATATGCATGTTCACCCCCATTTTTCCTAAGTAATGAATTTATTCAAATTCTTGGAATTTTTAAGTACTTACCATGTTTTCAATTCTTAAATTGTTTAAACCATTTAAGTAATGTCCTGTGTTGATAACAAATAATTTTTTTTTTAATGAGATTCATACAACTTCATGTAAAATTTGGATTGTGCTGAACACTTAATTTGATTCCTATTTCCTATCATTAGGATTATTCAGATTTCATTAAGTGACAGTCACACTTTTTACAAATTAAATAGAAGTGCATAAATGCATCATATTCATATTAAGATAAACAAACGTAAACCCTCTGAAATTTGAATTCACGTATAAAACAAAATTATACTATTATTCTAATTTATAACTGAATAGATTCACTCTATGTTAAAAACTACATCAAAATATATACGTATCTATAGTATTAAAATATATGCATAATACATAAGCCGCAAGAAATTACAAAAATGGAGGGAAACTATTAATTGTTGTTTACAAGGTGTATTGATCTATAAAGACGTATAAACATCTTTACAAGCTTAAATTTGATACGTCGTATTGATATGTCATGATCGAATATAGATTTTATATTTTCCGACGTTCTATAAAATGCTTATTCCTAATTAGTTATTAGTTATATTAACGTATAAATAAGTACTCACCGTCCATCATAATTGGTGAAAACTAATTTCAAATTTGGTATATTATATGGACATATAAAATATATAGCTATATTTATATGTCTATAGTATATTATTAGAAGCTGCTGCACAATCAATACAAATTGTTATTTGTCACTATTAAATATTAATATGTTTAAATGTATCAATTTGTCATTCCCGTACTTCTCGAATCGCTTGATGATACCGTTTAAAATGCATATAAATATATTAAGTTATAATGAATAATTATTGTAGTATTCGCTGTCGAGAGAAAATACGAATAATTAATTGGAAAATCGAAGTATAGACGTATTATAGAGCACGAGCTAAGACTATTTTAAAAAATCAATTCCTAGAGCACAACAATTCAGCATTCACATTGACGGCAGACAATGAAATGAGAGCCGAACACTCGATTAGCCGATTACCGAACCAGTCCAATCAGTGAGCAGTGTAAACTGTTAACACTATAACCATAGACCTAAATTGCGGAGATCGAACACAACGTCTTCGGTGGTGGACGAAAGTACTATATAGAACTACACTAACCAGTTGTATAGTCAAAACAGATAATATGTAGGTATATATAATATTATAGTACATACTATATTATTGTATGTAGTGCATTAGTCCAGGACAATATTAGGCATTAAGATAATAGGATTTAGGATTGTTGATTAGGTCAACAATGAACAAATCCAAATTTATCTAATCCATTTTGTATTTTTGTTCGTAAAAACTAATTAGCTAAAAAGTCGTTGAAAGCTGTCAGTGTGACATCGAAAAGAAAACTAAAAGTTAGAAAACTTATTTTCTTTGTCTATGTTAGAAACTAAAAATGAATAAAGGATAATAATATCAGATTCTAGTTTTGGGTATTCTGTACATGTCGCACACTTACACAACGCCGGCGTTGTTCCCGCCTGTTGGTGCAACGTTGCCGTTTGTTTCCGATAAAAGGTGCTACAGACTTCACTCCAAATTTCAAATCAAAAAATATTTTAACAAGACCAAAAGAGGAGGAGTGTTGAGGTGTTATACATCTACCCTTATACTATATACAGTTATATTGGGCATGAGGGCTGAAGCCTCCTCTCTTGGAATTTAGATACTATTTCAAATTTCAATGATATGTTTCTCGTTTATTACCTAGTTGATTTGTAATAATGAGTAATAGACAATAGTCAATAAGTACCTACTACCTATATACTTTGGTCTCTATAACATTTACATAATTTACCTGCAATGATTAAGATTTTTTACTTTAAACCATATACGTGTTGAAAGCCAACTCGTACATCAGGGGCGTCATTTGGGGGGAGGGGTGCAGGGTGTACATTTGCACAAACATTTTTTTAAACGCCTTCTTTGGCCTGCCTTCAATAAATATAAGTGCCGGTATACCTAAGTGTTTTATATTATACAGCTTATATTTTTTTAGTATTAAAAAAAAATGTGTTGTACTAATGTTTAATTTTCAAGAATGTTTGATGCGGTTTAGGGGTCCTACAATATTGTAATTGATAAAATTATAACACAAACATTGTGAAGAATGGTACCCATAAAATAAATGTCTGGTCTCATTAAGCTGGCTATATTATATATTTTGATTATGCAGAGGGAAAAATGTGTTGGTTAGGTTCGATTAGGTATTTTATTATAAAGGAGTTTTATACCCATACATTTATTTACCAAGTGTAAATACCACTGTACACTGCAGGTATCCACAATATAAAACAAATACATTAAAAGTATACCTACACATAGTTCTTCGAAAATAGTAGCAATATTGTGATGTTTTCATCCTAATATAAGTGACATATTAAATGAAAATATTCTACAGATCCTATCCACAGTTGACTCCCCCCCCCCCGCAAAAAAAAAAATTATCCATGTGGACTGGTAATAATTTGAATGACCTGCAAACATTTTGGCACCAACAAAAAAAAAGTTCAAATGATGCTCCTGTCGTACATGACAGCCGACAGGTGATGTACAGAGCAATATAAACTATACTTAGTCTTATTCGAATTGTAGATGTTATAGTTTTATTATTCAGTTAAACGCTCGTAACTGCAGGTTTGATGCAATGTCCAGAAACAGTCTGTTCGGAACAGAATAATTATAAGCGTCGGAAATATTCAATTTCACTATAGGATATTTTTTAAGTCAAATTATTACTGTTCGGAAATATTCTAAGTCCAAAATATAATTTTCTTAAACTAACTGGTGCGGGCGTGAAGGTGCTTGTCCTAGCTTGGTCAGTTGGTCAGATCACGTCTGAAAACAGGCCGTTTCGGGGTCTCCTATTAGTCCTACTTCTCTCCCCCAGCCTATCAATAAGAGTATCTACATTCCCAACGATGTGATGTCCGCCCACAATCTTCTCGGAAATGTTTATGCCCACGGCTCACGCTCACCCCATGTAGGTGAATTTGATTATGAACCTCGTAGTGTCTTTTATTAGTAGTTATGATTGATTATTAATATACCGTGGATTCCGCTTAATGTGGCCACCGGACACTGGTTAATAAAGGCATCCGCTTATTGTGGGCAAACATAACTGGTCCCAATACAAATGTATATATTAACATTTAACAATGTTAAATAGAACCGCGTAATATCATCATATGGGCACACGATTCAGTTTATGTGGGTAATTTTATTTTATCATAGCGTTAGAATATACACGAGGTTTGAGGCTCGGGACACAATCAATTATTATTGGGCCCTGAGCGGTAAGCGCTAAGGCTTTGCACTTAATGTTTTTTCATAGGCCCATAACTAATAATTCATAAGTTATATTACTATAGTTAAAGGTAATAATGGTAATTTTTATGACTTGAGTTATCACAGATATAATATTTTTAAGGGCTTGACATAATGGTTATTTTTGAGGGTTTTAAATTTTATGGTTATTCGATTTTGAATTTATTCAACTTTCAAAAAAAAAAAAAAAAAATTGTATATTTAAATGATGTTTAAATTGTTTTAAAACAACATGTAGGCAAATCAATATATGTCATATTATACCAGAATATTACACCCTCAAAAAAATTATTATCTATTATTTTTGTAATTGGTGATTTTCCTTTTAGATTACTCAAAAATATAGAAAAAATTGATTTTGCGTAATTGCGAATTGACTATATATTGAGCATGGAGTATGGACAAGAAAGAAAAAACAAATAGTGCGCTAACATTTTCTTAAGTTGTAACTACGAACTGTTATATAATTTGTCTTGCATATGATGAGATGAGCATAATGCAGTGACGAGTGACCTCGATAGGGAGGGGGCCTCTGAACTAACACCAAATGGTCCCTTTTCAGGGGCATTTCCACGGTTGCCCCTGTGATTTTTGCGGCACTGCATGCAATCTGTTAATTTATTAACTCGCCTATCTCTTGATGCCCGTGGTAGATACTTTCATAACCTGTTTATGTTATATGGATAACTCTTCGTTGATATGTTCCGACTGAGTAAAATTGTAGTTTTCTAGTTACTTTGATAAATGAAAACTATAAAATTGGTAATGCTATTACAATAGGCAATAGGTGATAATAAACATATTAACCTTTTTTGTAAAATGTATGTAAAATTTTTATTTTGTTTTATAATATTGTTCAATATATTATCTATCACGAACTGCTATGCTTAAGAGATAAGTTAGTTTTATTCAGCTCTTTGTAACGAAATTTTAGCTGTAATTAGGTATAATATGAGCGAGAATGCCAGATATTCCTAGGGAAACATTAATTCAGCTAAAAACTGCATTATGTTTTGAATTAGACCTACCGCCTACCAATTTTCCAATTCATTAACTACCAAGTGGCTAGTATTAACATATCGTATATTCGTATAAAAGATCTATCGGGGAGACGTTATATTTATATTATATGTATTATTATATTAATATTTCCGTATAGTATACATTAACAGTAAAACAATTATCAGGTAACGGTATGACCGAGGCATATTTTTAATAGTGGACCGTGGTAAATACTAAATAGGTAAATAATAATTAACTATAATAGTTATCGGATAATAATTATCGGAGACTCTGATTCGGAGTGTTTGAATTTTGAATAACCGCGTTATTCGTGATAAACAGTCTTACCAACATTTCGTTTATTTCTTGTCGGCGACCGATAGTTTTTTCCCGCTGGTACGACGCAGTGCGCACGCCACCACAATTTAACAACAAAACATTTTGCTGCGGGCTGGGCTGCATCCTGCAAGTAATAACGGCGGCACGGCGCCGTCCCTCGTAAACAACAGAAAATCTCTTTGCGCGGCGTCCAACGCCCCCACCACCGAAGTTTTCAAGTTCGGCGCTTGCGCAGTCTATGTGCCGCGCGTCTGTGTGTGAGTGTCGCCGCCGTCGTCGACGAGGTTCTCTATAGTCCGCTGGACCGGATAACATGACAAAAATGGCCGACGGCGTGGACATCGATCTGTACGCCGACGATTTGGAACAAGACTTCGCCCAGGTAAGATATTGACTCACTTGAACTCGTCGTCGACGCTGTTCTTATTTTTAGCGTGCGCGTCTTCCATGGCCGATCGTGCCGAACGCGCGTCTGCCGCCGAAGCCCGGTAGCATCGGCTGATCTAGCTGATCCTTTGCCGAATTCGGCGGTTACTTATAATTAATATCAGTCCGTTGCCACTTGAAAACTTCCGTCCGCTTCCCTTTGCACGAGATGTATACACACCATCATTCCGCGGTTTCCGTCATTCCCGACGCCCACTCATCATTTGCTCACCCATTTGGCACTAGCCCATCCATTATGTCTATTGCGTTCGACCGAACCAGGCTTGTGGATCGCGGATACTCTAGGTCTCGTCGACCGTGTTTGATAATGATCACTTCTCTCGAGTCTGTAGTTTGAGTACTACTCAGCATCCGTATCATGGTGCCACCAGATTCACTTTGGGTACCTAGTTATTATTTATTTCTAACAACTCAAACCTCCTGTCTTTTATAGTTGATGAAAATTAACTTTTACATATCTTTTTGGCTCACTCTTAATATGCTAAGTTTTTCTCATCATCAATTTGTTCTCCTCACTTTATTACTCAAGTATCATAATAAGTATCATTCAATTAAGTTTTTATTTTTAAATAAATTATTATAGGTTTTACTATTATTCAAATTAATCATCAAACCTCAATTATTTTAATCTCGTACATATTATGTAACAGAATACTTCTCATATTGTTTTAGGTACACTATAAACTATAATTACTGTCATACCTATTAGATAAAAAATAAAAATGGAAGATATTGATTATATATATTGAATTTTTTATAGTTAATGACTAAGGGCCAGTTGTCCCGTCTACAGTTAAACTATGTTTACACTTAATCAGCAGATAACAGATATTTAACCGGGCCAATTCGGCCAATTAAACTCCGGTTAACTTTAATCGGAGATGGCATAACTGGCCCTAATAGTGTTACAAAAATGTTTTCAATTATTATATTTCATCTTTTATAGTTATTGGCTAATTGTCAGAATTAAAATTGAATTAATTCATAGGTGCTGTAAAATTAAGGTGCCTATTTATATAAATTGTATCTGCATAGATGCATATTTATGTAACATATGAGTTGACACATAATACATATTATAATTTATTTGAATATACTAAAACAAATAATTTTTAATTTCATGTTGTACAATAGGCTGTGGTTGAGACGCTACTAGTTTTTTGTAGCACTCCTATGCTACAGCTACTTTTCCCAAAAAAGTAGCTTGCTACCGCTATCACTATTTTTTTTTCAAATGTAGCGTACTGCTTCCAACGCTATTTTCAAAATGTAGCGCTCTAATTTTTTGTTACATTTTTAAAAATGTTCTTATTGAAAACTATTGTTTGTAGTTTGCACTGATTTCACATTTGGTCACTGGACGGGATCCAGGACAAAAACTTCACTAATATACTAATCATTATGATAATATAAATAAACAAATATAATCATAATTGATATTTTAATAATCACCAATTAGATTGTAGGTAACGATAATGATAATTTTTTCTACGCCACCAGGAAATTTAAGCGCGCTATAGTATTTCTCTATTTAATGCATAATGTAGTGATGCTAGGTCAATCACTACAAATAAAGTAGCGTCGCTACAATTAGCGCGCTACTTCCGACCACTGACAATAGGTGTGAAAAATATAGTAACTTAAAAACATTTTAAATGTAACTAATTACCTACTACCCATTTAATGTCGGTTTCAATAAAAGTTAATTTGTTTTTTCTTATAGGTATACCTAATATTTATGCTTATGAATTATAAGTCTGGTGGAATAACTTGGTGCTATTTATGATATTTTTATATATTTTTGATATATTACGTAATTTTTATTAAGTGTTGAATACATTAATGATATATTGATATCTATATTAGTTATTCTTATAAAATAATATTGATAGTTAAAATATTTTGGTATATTTATATCATAATATTGTCATTGTAATATATTGTGTCTTGTTTATTATTTCAGGAGGATTTTGCTGGTAACGACAATGTAGATTTGTATGATGATGTCATATCTGGGACAAATGATAGTGCTCAGACAAGACAACCAGTTGATAGGCCTCCCAGTGCTAATAACCAAAATAGTACTCCATTAGTCACAAATGGTTCATCTACTAACAGCTCCTCCAGTAACAATTCTACTACAGGACGCCGGTACCAATTATACATCGGTAATTTAACATGGGTAAGTGAAATAAGCGTGTTTATTTGTCATTTAATTAACTTTTGTTTTTGTTTTACGATAATTAATTTGTAATTAATGTATAAATATAATTTATAGTGGACAACTGATCAAGATATAACAGACAGTGTTACAAGCATAGGTGTCTCAGATTTCATTGAGGTTAAATTTTTTGAAAATCGTGGAAATGGCCAATCTAAAGGTTTTTGTGTCGTTACATTGGGTTCGGAGCATAGTTTACGGATGGTTATGGATAGATTACCAAAAAAGGAGCTCCATGGACAATCGCCTGTTGTCACTTTTCCAACTAAGCAAGCCCTTTTACAGGTAATAAATGTCTTAATTATTAGTCTGTTTAGGTAGGTAATGTAAGAAAATGATATTTATCTATTATTATTGATTTAGTTTGAATCACAATCAAAAACTCGACCACTGCCTCCACCAAATAATCAGAATATGCCATCTATGGGTGGTATGTCTAGAACACCTGGTCAAGTTATGCAGCAACCCATGCGTGGGGGTCCTATGATGCCACAGCAACCTATGATGCAACAACAAGGAATGAGAAATAGAATGCCAATGCAAGGTATGCAACAACCCCCTCAAGGCATGCAGCCACCAATGGGAATGACTAATGGCCATAGAATGCCATTGCAATCAGGCGGTCCTATGGGTCCCCATCAACAAGGTCCACCTCCTCCAGGTTACCAAAACCAGTGGAATGGACTTAACCAACAAATGGGTAATTATTTAATGAAAAAATTGTGTTTTATTTATTATTTTTTTTAACCATTTTGCTGTTTAAAACTATTCAGGCCCCCCAAGACCAGGGATGCAACCTCAAGGACCAGTGGGTCAGCCTAGAGGACCACCTCCAGGAATGGTAATCTATACATGTTTTTTTTATTTATTTTTTATTAATTTTTTTTTTTTTGTAGTTTCCACCGGGTCAAGGTCCACCACGAATGGGGCCACCACAAGGTCCTCAGGGTCCACCAGGACCTGGGGGTCCACGTGGTGATTGGAATCGTCCTCCTGGAATGGCGCCACATCAAATGGCTCCACCGGGCTCAGGTTTTCCACCACATCAACAAGGCCCTCCAATGCAAGGTCCTCCGCCTGGCCAAGGTAAGTTTTTCAATTCTTATGTGTTAAATGTATTATATTATTATACCTATTACTATTATATATATAATATAAACATTTTATAATATTGAATGTAACTAACATTTTTAGGACCAGTTCAAATGATGCCAGGTGGCCCTGGCCAAGCACCAGCTCCACATGTCAATCCGGCATTCTTCCAACAGCCTAGTGGTGCACCTCAGGGACCCCCAGGTCATCCAGGATATGGTCCCCCTAATGGACCTTCTTCTCGACCTTACATGAATAATGATATGGGAATGTCTGAACAAGAATTGGAAGAAATTATGAGCAGGAACAGAACTGTGTCTAGTTCTGCTATCGCTCGAGCTGTTGCTGATGCTGCTGCTGGTGAATTCTCTAGTGCTATTGAAACATTGGTTACTGCAATATCATTAATAAAACAATCTAAAGTCGCTAGTGATGAGCGCTGTAAAATATTAGTGAGTTCTTTGCACGATACATTACATGGAATTGAAAGCAAGAGTTATAGTTCAAGAAGAGGTAACTTATAAACTAATATAACATTTTTGTTGACTGTACTGTACATATATATTTTTTTAGAGAGGTCTAGATCACCCCGTGACAGATTGCATAGAAGATCAAGGCGTGAGCGCACTAGATCCCGTGAACGTGACTATAGAGATAGAAGTCGTGAACGTGATCGTGATAGGGAAAGAGATCGTGACAAGTATGATGTAGTTTTTTATATTATTTAGTTACGGCAAGTCTATAGCTTTTTATTATTTTAAATTAATTATTAATACGTGGTCTTCTTGATTCAGCCTCGTTAAATAACAACTTCAAGAATATCTAGATTATTATTATTTTTCATACAATAATAATGAATATTGAATATCTTATATCGTCCTATAAATAAAGGCTATATGAAAAAAAATATAATATGTTGCCATAACATAGATGTGTTAACAGGTACGTTGACCGTTATTATACAACAGAACGAGACGGTGACAGGGATAGGGAAAGAGAAAGGGATCGCGAATACAGAGAGAGAAGTCGAGAAGACAGGTAAGATTCTTGAGTTATTTTTAAAATTCATGAAAAATTCTTCTTGGAAGTATTTGTGCTTTAAAAGTGTCCATACTTGTTGAGGGTAAAGTTTATTGTTTAACAGTTCTGTAAAAGCAAGCGGCCGAAATAGAAAAATCACTCCGCCCGACGTAACCGAGTCTGTTCCTGTATCCTCTAAATCCAGGTAATATCACTCAATCTTCAATTCCTTTCATCAAGTTTCCTAAAATAATAATAATAATAATTCAAAAATTGATAATAATAAATATTCTATAGACTTGTTTGTTTATAAATTATACTATGAATGTTTTTTAAACTTTTTAATATTTTAGGTATTATGATGATCGTTATCGAGAACGTGAACGTGATAGAGACAGAGAACGTGATCGGGAACGTGAACGTGAACGAGAGCCGACCTCTAGTAGGAGAGCAGTAGATGCAGACAGAGATATTGAACGTGACCGGGATCGTAGGGAAGACCGAGCTGAATCTTCGCATCGTAGTTCTAGACATTAATACATCTGTGGTAAGTATTTTTTTATTGTAAGTATTGTAAACTAGAGAACTGATGTTTATTTAGACTGTTAAATTTTAACATAGATATATTACAAATTTTTCAATCCTTTTTTTAAAATTTTCGTTAGTTATTTATTTTTATTTTATAATTTTAGTATTTTTTTTTTTTTTTTGATGGTCTTTCCTTAATTAATTTATACATTTAAGTTAATGTTTATAAATTCACAAAAAGAGGAGAAACCTTCATAGTATTAAGCAAAGGCTGATTAAATTTTTTTTTTATACATTTCAATGATGATTGAAGAGTTGGCCTTTTTAACCAATTGCTGTGATAAATGAGCTGTGATAAAAATAACATATCTAATATGTAACATTAAATACAATTTTGTATTTAATAATAGTGTATCTGTGAAAAACTCATTTTTGTATTAGGAATATGTGTTATCTTAAATAAAACACAAGTGAATTAGGTATATTTTAAGAATTTTTGCATGCGTTTTTGTTAAATTTAAATCAAGCATAGAATAAGATTTATACATACTTAAGTGTTTACTTTTAAAAATGATAGTACAAATATGATGAACATTTTAATTTAAAAATGCTTGCGTGCATTTATTATTAATTATATTATGTTTTTTATCATTATTTTACAAACAATTATTTTTAAATTAATCATTAACTGATGGATATCACAAAGGGTATAATTTGGTATTTATATAATTTTTTTTATTTAGTTTTATAATTTTCTACCTAATTTTATTCTTCGAGTTTCTATTATGTGCTACCTACCCACCTGAGGTTTTTAAAAGCTTCGTTTATATTGTAATTGCCTAGTTTAAATTGTATTTGTTACAATCGGTTAACACCCTTAGCATATATTTATAAAACTGAATGTTTAAAATACATGGTAAACGAAGCTTTTTATGTATTATATATTTCTATGATTAAATCAAAATTTTTATGATTTATATTTCTCTACAAGTGTTAAGTGCATAGTGAAGTATTTAATGTTGTATTGAATGTTTCAAAATTTAAAAATATATTTTGATTGTTAATTCTAAGAATAACATTTATTTGATTACCATTTTAGGCATTTAAAATATTATTTCTGTCATCAAACGTTTTTCGATGTTTAAGAAAGTTCAGTCCATAATAAGTTTTCTATTTTCATTCGTGCGATAATTTAATAAATATGTATAAAAATTGCTTTATGTACATAATCTCATGTGAATAATATCTATTATTTTTGTTACAAGTCGAAATATAAGTGTAAGAAAACTAATTTTTTTTTTTATTTTGTCAGATTACCCTTATTTACACAATTGATAATATATTGATAATGAATTATTTTGAATTTTAAAGATATCCTACGCATATTAGTTTTCAGACTTTATACTAGAAAATGTATTTAGGGATACTTATAAAAGAGTAAATTACTAAAATTTAATATTTTAGTGTATCCTTAGAGGTATTGGCATTATGGTTTATCTTCCAACTAGTGCCAAGCTAAAAAAATTGCAAGTAATACGGATTAAGAAGTTGGATTTCTATAAAAATAAAATATTTTATATTTTTATTAAATTAGGATAGTTTAATCTATATAGTTCTAAATGATTTACTAAATAAACTGCTATTAGTTATCTATTGCTTTAATAGTTAAAGTTGACAATTGTGTTTAGGTAAGAAATAATAATAATGTTTATTTTGTGTTGAGATATAAAATATTGTGATTTACTTCTATATCTTGAAATATTAATTTTTTTTAACTTGATGCTATTATAAAATCTTGATTAGAAAAAATATTTTTTATTAATACTGATAATGTATGTATTTTGTTAACAATAAAAAAAAACAAATAGGAACAAGTGTATTAATTATTATCATGTATATTGTACACGACCATAAAAGGATTGGTGTTATTATTTTCCCAAATAAATTAATCTAAGCACCCCAGAATAACCTTAAAAATGTTCTTTGGTACTTATGCAACAGCAGTACCAGTAATTATTCTATTGCACCTCTGGCATTAAATAATAAACTAACAAATGCAGTCTCAGAGTTGTATAAGATATAAATATAAATATATAGATATAGATATAAATATTTAAAACTTGTAATATCATTGATTAATACAGCAATGCAATGCAATAATACTCTATATTATTACATTTTTTCACAAATCTTATTAGGACAAAAAAATAAATGACTGTTTTTAAAAATTACCTTCTATCAATGTTTACTGTAATTTTCATAATATTTATGAATCAGGTAATGGTTTTTAAATTTTATTCAAGATTAAACCAACATTTAATAATTCTGACTTCAAATTATCTATGGTACCTAATATAATCTTTTGTAATTTTTAAAATTGTATGCTTAGTGCATATAAATAATTTTTGGGAAATCTGTTTTAAAAACAGTCAAAATTAGTAATTTGACAAACATTTAAATATTTTTTACAATTATTTTATAATCGGTTATCTTAAATGTTTTTTTGTTAATTGTTTAAGTGGATCAGTTTTATAAATTAATCGTTTTTGGTTTATTTGGTCAATTTTAAAGTAGATACATAACATTGTAGTTGTATTTATAAAATGTAGAACAATTTGTTACCAGAAAATATTAACTAAGTGGCTTACATGAAGTATGGGCCATCATCATAGTTTTAAATTTCCCGATATGCTAATTCGCCTCATATTCAAACAATATTTTGCATTGTTGTATATCGCTTAAAGCATATTCAATAATTATTAAATAAGATTCTAATTTCTAGTTTATAAGTTATTAGTTGACATAAACATATTTTTAAAATATTTCACATTAAGGTAGAGTGAGCTAAAATTATTATTAAAAAGGTATAATTATTAATGTATTTCTTCGATAAATTAATAATTTATTTATGTTCCCAGAGATAATATATTAGTCCTATACATTTAATAACTTATAGCTGCTCATAGTTGATTTTTGAACCAATTTAAATTAAATTATTTATTTCAATATACAAATATTATTTTTATATTTTAAATCAATTTTTTATGGTGAGTTCAACATATACTTATGACTATTGGATTGAATATATTATTGTAATCATATTTTTAATATTCTTCCTAATATTAATTATTATTTTTAGTTAAAATCCAATAGCGTGACTGTTATTGTAATACCGCATGACTGACATCAGACATTAATGGGGTTTTTCTGATTATTTACATCACATTTATTTCCCAAAGAGTGTATTGTGCAAATAAGTTTGTCCATTTTTATTTACACTTAAAACATTTTAATAAAGCAAAATAAATGTTTTCAATACAAATATATAAGTTTGTCAAGATATTAAAAAAAAAAAAAAAAAATACAAATACAAATAAGTCATTGTATAAAAGTTTATTATGGATATTTTAATGTTTGGTCTATGGTATTTGCTTTTCCAAACTTAAAATTATTTATTTTTGAAAAGTACAAAATGATTATTGGAAGTGTGGTGCAAATTTTAGTAGCTAATAAAGATGTGATGTGAAGAAAATAAGTTTGGCCACTAACAATGTAGAGTATTGATCAAGTATTGATTAATCATTTATTTAAAAACTCAAAAATTTTAATTTTCATAGTAATTTTTTAAGATTTAGATACAAACAAATAATGCATTTTACAGTAATTCTGAAATTATATATTTGGGTTTTATTTAAAAGGTTAGTTTTTAAGTTTAGTTGTTAAGTTTACTATTTACAATTTAATTTTAAGTATATTATTTAAACAGCTTTAGAAGTAGTATTTGTATTTACAACTAATTGTATTTGTACAATTGTATTAATTAATATAATTCACTAAATTAGTTATGTCTTGAATTGTAATCTCAACACAATGTTACTTAGTTAAGTACTTAGATAAGTTACCATAAACCGTTATATTCTATATTTAGGTCTCATTTGAATTGATAATAATGATTAGCTAAAAAGTAAAAAGATATTGTTGTGGTAGCACCTAAATCTCTTTAACATTACTATCCAGTAATAAAACATTTTACTAAGGCTAATTACGACTCTAGTGATATTTGCATAAAAGTTAGAAATAAATAATCCTTTCAGAAAGGAAGCAAACCTCAATGATTAAAATAGTTACTACACTATTATCTGTGTATAATATGTATGGTTTACTACTACTATATTGATTCAAATGACATCAGCTCATCTGCACTTTGTAATATATAACAATAAAATAGTAAATTTATTTTATTGATATTTGATAGATTGAAATGTGTATTTATTAATTTTAAATTAAGTTTTATATTACATTAAATTAATCTATATTTTGTATTATAAATACAAATCTGACATTTAAATTGTGTTACAATATATTAAGTAAATCATTGAACTTTCTTAATATAATTGAATAATTCACTCGTTAAATATAATAAATCCTTTCCAAAAATTAAATTAACATTGGGGTATTCATTTACCAATTAATCAACTCAATGAGTCAATAAATAAAAACTCATCTGTGATTTTATAATTAGATAACAATTTAATGAATTTCGTGAGATTTTTAAATGATAGTTTAAGTTAGTGTTAAGAGTGAGACCATCTGCGCGTTTGCTGTCTGCCTAGAAAAAGTCCATCAATCACTAAGCAGCCGATTAAAATGACCATCATCAACAATAACTTCTGTGAAAATTCATCAATGCATTGTTTTTAATTTGTTTACAGGCGCCGCTGATCCATCCATTTATATTATATAAATACAAGTTTGCGCAAGACTGTATCTTTGAAATTTATGTATCCATTTTGTAGATTATTACAAATATCATGGGACATATTTAATAATGTATTTTTAAGATATCAATCTTTTATTTTTATTTATGTGCGGGTGGTTTAAAATACATATTATTATCAATAATAATGAACATTTTAATGTAATTTTTTTTCCCTAGTTTTCAGTTTTAAAAATTTTTTACTTAAAATGTGTCGTTATTCTGTCTGTATCTCACCTTAATAATTGTACCCATAATTGTTAAGATTGATATTTAATAATAGTGCATTGCGACAGCTTATGACATCTGGATCTTGGAACTCAACACAATTTAGACTAGATTATTTAGGTACCCAATTTTTGTATTACACATTATTACATAATTATATATTATTTTTTTTTTTATGCTTAAATCATTCTTAAGCATTTTATTTTATTATGATAATGTTTAACAATATTTATCATACAAAATCTATTTAATACATTAGTCTAATAATAAAACGTATGTATTAGATTTAAGGTGAATTTTTATTTTTTCATTTTCTGCCCTTTGCGTCATTATCGTCTCATCTGTATATATTTTTGTTTTAATTTTTTTTTTTTTTGACTTGTACTGTTTTGTCAAGACCCTATACTCATATATATATATTTATTTATATATATATAAACAAAAATACTAAAACGTGTTTTAACATTTTATTACTTTTATTTGTTTTGATGAAATATAATTGTAATCATTGTGTATGTAGGTTTAAATTATTATTTTTTATAATATAATTTCTGATTTTAAACAGTAATAAAAAATGAGATAAAGTGAATGATGATTGGTTACAACTGTACGTCGTGTAAGTAAATCTAGTAGATTTGGTTGTGGCATCACATTTATTGTAGGTAGATTTACAACTGCTCGGTTCCAAGTACAATTTTCTTTACTTTGAAAAATTATATCAAGAGGATATCAATTGGATAGCTGCTATCCTCGTGTGTTTGATACTGGGAACACCTTCATTAAAATATGGTTATGTTGTAATTGTAAATACTATTGTTGTATGAAATAAAAATTAACGAGTTAATTATTAACATACTTGGATTTTCTTTTCCCTAACAATTCCAGGCGAGTTGCTTGTGTATTATTTAATTTCCTAAAAGATCAGTTATTTTTTGAATTCTTTCGTCCAAATAGCACGATTAGTTTAAATATTGTCAGAGCTATTTTGTCATGAATATTGTGTAGTGTGCACGCCGTCTTGCTGATTGAATATTATGTAGGAAAAATTAAATACATTTTTTAGGTGTCCTTAAAATAGTCGCATGCTGAGCAGATGTCGGTGCAAACACCGCGGCCAAAGATGTTGTATAATGTATAGCATTCATCAGATCCAATTGGCCCACCCGCTGATAAAATTCGATCCACTGATAACAAAACGTTCACAAATATACTTTATTATAATATCTTTAATCGCGGTACTGTGGTAGTAAGTACTAACTATATAGTGGCGTACTGCTAGACTAATATTATTATTATTACTATTATTGTAATAATATTGTCATTTGTCACGGCTTTGATAAATAATTAGTAATTGCACACAAGTTCGACGATCGGTGTCCACGCGCTACGCATGTCGCATGTTGAAGTTCAGTATAACATCGTGAGAGCCGTGCGGTCGAACGTAGGACGAAAATGTGAACATTTCTATTTGAAAAAAAAACGATTATAATATCGATAAAATTTTTTAAATTTCTTGTTCGCTAACCCGCGCACTAGTGGTCTCGTGGATACCATGAAATAACAGGCGCCCCGGTGTTTGCGGTGCACATAATACGTATTATTGATATATTATATTATAAATAATATTGTAAAATGTCTGGTTAGTGAAACGTTATTATATTTGTCTTGTTGCGAGTTAAACGATTGATTGATGCAGTATAGTGAAACTATTTTTTTAGGCCGCAATAATAAGAGACCGTCGGGGCTGAGGGTTCTGATCCGCGACGAGCCGACTGTTGTGTAAGCACACAAACATTTTAAATAATTATGTTCTACCTGTTGTATTATTCTTTTACTATCCGAAAAACTTGCCGTGTTTCGCGGTTCATTTGATTAGATGCGATTTGACCATTTTGTTTTCTTCCCTATAGTAACCTGCCTCGAAACCTGGATAAACGCACCACGATTACGATCGGAGACCAGGAAACTACAGTCGAGGCAAGCGACCTGCAGAAAATTTGTGATCTCGGACGCGGTGCCTATGGCATTGTGGAAAAAATGAGGCACATACCTTCCGGCACGATCATGGCTGTCAAGGTGAGTGAACTGATGACTGTATAATATGATGCTATGAACCATATTCAACGATCAACATGACCACTAGTTTTTAAATCTTTCCAGAGGATAGCTGCTACAGTAAACACCCAAGAGCAGAAACGACTTTTAATGGATCTGGATATATCTATGCGGTCGTCCGCTTGTCCACATACAGTGCAGTTTTATGGGGCACTATTCATGGAGGGTGATGTATGGATATGCATGGAAGTAATGGATACTTCACTAGATAAGTTCTATGCCAAAGTGTACAAGTTTGGACGAAAGATTCCTGAACAAATTCTTGGACCTATCACTGTAGCGGTACTTAAACTTTTGTTTTTATTAACTTTCACTATGATTTCTGATAAATTGTATTAAATGTATGTTTATGTCTTATAACAGTGGCGCCAAACCCTATATTGAGGTCGGGCCTTTGCCCGACATCTTTTGAAAATTTAGCATGGGGCCGTTTCATATTGGGCCAAAGTTTGCCAAACTATATGAAAACTCCATTACAAAATTAAAGCCTAATCTTCTAACGTCTTCTAACTACAATGTTTTGTTAATTTATTGTGTGCACTGTGCACTAAAATGTTTAATATATTTCTCTAATCCGTCTTGGTTGGTGGGGAGTACAAAAAAATGTGATTTAAATTTTCTTTTAAAACGGAACATCAATATTTTTTGGGTAAAAACCAGTACCTCTTCGGTCTTCCACCCCTTCAGGTATGTCATTGGGGCCGTTTCAAATGTTTTTTGCCCGACTAAATTTTTAGGACTTTGGCGCCACTGTCTTATAATGTCAAGCTTAACGCAATAATTATTGCAAATTTGATACATCCTTAGTCTTGTTATTAATTTATTATTCATGCACGAAAAAATAAATAAATAAAATATTTTAATTTTTATAGGTTGTTAGTGCCCTTCATTATCTGCATTCTCAATTGAAAGTTATACATCGTGATGTAAAGCCATCTAATATTTTAATTAATCGTAATGGCAATGTAAAAATGTGTGATTTTGGTATATCCGGGTATCTTGTTGATTCTGTGGCCAAGACTATTGATGCAGGATGTAAACCTTATATGGCGGTAATTATATTTTTTCTTAAATTTGTAAATAAACATAGTCTTGATTTATAAATTAATTTTTTATACATAGCCTGAACGAATAGATCCCACTGGAAATCCATCAAATTACGATATACGTAGTGATATATGGAGTTTAGGAATATCTCTTGTAGAACTTGCTACTGGTAAGTTTCCATATGATACGTGGGGTACTCCATTTGAGCAGCTCAAACAAGTGGTCAAAGACGAACCACCGAGGCTGTCTACCGGTATGTTCACATCATACTTTGAGGATTTTATTTGTCAATGGTAAGTGTGATTGATAGTTTATTAATCATTTTTTTTTAGTCTGATTAATTTGAAATATATTATCATGGATTTTAATATTTTCAGTTTAAAAAAAGATTTTCGTAGCAGACCAAATTACTCTCAACTACTTGCCCATCCATTTTGTCTTGCTCACCAACAACCGCAGACAGCATTAGTTGCATCTTTTGTGTCTGAAATTTTAGACTTGCCTGATTTGCCTGTGTCAGGCTAAATTATTATGGCAATTAATCCACTAACAATAATATATTTATAACAATATTTGTAATATTGTGTATAAACTATAATTCAATTGAAGTTTATTTCACATAATATTTAAATTATTATTAACAACTTTTATATTGGTAAATTTGTTATTTACCAATAAGTCATAAGTAATAATATAATGTCGAAGATAGTTTATTAAAGTATTTTTAATATTATTTGTATGATATTAGTTGTAACGAGTGATTTGTGTTTTAGAAGATCTTGGTTTATAGATTTTTGTGTTTTCTTTTGTTTTCTTTTTATATAATTGCATCAATTCTTAAAATGTAAGGGTTACCCGACTAATACTTTAGTACTTAGCACATTGCTATCTAACCGTTAGTTTTGTTTTATGTACCATAGTGTTTTCATGTGATAATGTTAAAAAAGCGAATCAAAAATCTGTACCTGTTTATATTCTACCATATTAGTGCAATATATCTCCTCTCGCATAAATTATTTTTGAATTGTTTTTTTATCTATTAAAGTTATTACTGTAATTAGTTCTCCCAACTAATGGTAGCTTATGTCTACAACCACCCATCTTCTATTTCTATTAGGATAAAGCTCACCTCAATGGGAGTGGAGTTTCGCAGTCCATACATAGGAGATACCTGTCATAATACTAGTAACAATGTGTTATTATGTGTATCAAGTAGAGATGAAAGAGTTTAAAAAAAATAACTTATTATATTTAAATCATACAAAATCACTAACTAATTTTTAATCTTTTTTTTCAAGTGTTGGTTAAATGTATGATCAATTTTTAAATGAAGGTCATCAAACAGTGGCATATTTGGTGTTTTGTCTTGGGGGATTCACAGTGCAGGTACTAACAATTTTTAAATTATAACTCACTTTAAAATTAAAATATAAAACAAATCTATGAGATTCACTGTAATATTAAACATAACAGAATTAAATTGATTATTCAAAATATACAATTTGCTATGTTATGCATTTGTAATACTGAGACAATACAATATATGGGTGTACACGTCTGTACAGTAAAGTAAAAGTAAAAATTAAAATTTATCCATGAAATTTTTAAAATATGCATAATTTCTTATTTATGATATCATGAAACAAACTTGTATCTTGAATAGCTATTTTCAAAATTATCTATAAAAACACGCAATCGCTATAAATTTCGAGCACTAATTATAAATTGTGGGTTCTGAAAAAAAAAATAACTAGTTTGGGCGAACTTAAGTCAATTTTACTATTTTATTATTTTTTTAATGCGACTACATAACAAATAAGTTTACGTTACAAAGTATTGTTTCATAAATTCGCCTTTAATGTTTAATTTTTACTGTTGTTAATATAATAAAGTACAATTACTTATACATTTTACTTTAATATACATTTTGGCTTTTCCATTTTAAGTTTTTACTTATTAGAATAATTAGATTAAATAATAATTTAGTACCGACAGTTAAAGTTGTTATAGAATTTTAAGAATATTGTTAAAATAAAAAACCTCATTATAATTAAAATTTATTTATTATAATATGATATGTAGATATACTAATTATTAATTCGTAGGTACCTAATTCGAATGTTAAAAAAAGTAGAAACGTTTTATATTATTAAAGAATATTCGTAAAGGTATTAGGTATCAAATATAAATGTATACAATTTAGTACATATCTATAATATTATAATACCGCCATACACCATGGTTGTTTGATTAAGAACCATTTTGTATTTTTGTATCGATGTGTTAAAAACGTAAAAGTCATAAATTAAAATATTTGTGTAGATTCGCGTCTGAAACCACAATGAAATACATGTACCTAATATTTAGATTATATACCGTCATGAAATGCATTTTTTCACTTTTAACCTTACCATACCTAACAGCACGGATATCTTAGTCCACGGTAAACAGTAATGGCTTATAAAATACACGGAATAAACCAAATAATAGACTAGAGAAAAAAAATAACAACTAGAAATATTTGTAGAACCGAAAAATAGGTAGGTAACAAAAATAATAATATATGAGTGGTTGGTTCGGACTTTATACACAATATTATTTAACACCTTCACCACTACACGTAATCCTTTTCAACATCGCTTATCCACGATGGTGATTATTGCGTAGAAACGTTTGCCAATACGGTGGCGCACAGCAAGGCCCGGACGTCTCTGCAAATTTATCCGTTGGCACTATTCGGTCGTATATTTTCGTAAGTAGTAAGACGTGTAATAATTCAGCTCTGATTGTAGGTACCTCTGTTGTAGCCATCGGCGACAGAAGAAAAACCTTTTTTATTTCGGCGGTCTCGTCTAATACCGTAGGCAGCGTGATAGCCTGTAAGGCATGCGTGCATGACGTTTTATGGGTTTCCGGTCTCTTGACTTCCATATAGTTCTGTACAATACTTGCCCGGCTGCCCATACAGTTATGCTTGGCCTTATAATAAACGGCTGTGGTTTGTGTAGGTATATAAATAATAATTAATGGTTGTATTTATAGTATTTTATTTCTAATGTAACTATAGAGGGCGCGGGCAGGTCGCTAATTAAGTGTTTAAAAAGACGTATCTATAATATCGTATGAGAATATTATATTTATATAATGCACAAAACATCGATTAAAAATTAAAAGTTGTTATTACTTATTATTATTTTTTCATAATATGGAACCAACCGCACGTCCAGAACGAATATTATTAATCCGGGCTTGGGTCCAGGTTTTCCAGGACTATCTGTATATAGTGTATACTGTATATATTTTATCTTGACTTTGTACGAGTGGTATTAATTCTGTAATTCGTAATTGTACGATGTATTTTATGATCTTTATACACTCGTACAGTTGCACCGGTGCCAAATCCATTTTGTCTGCTATAGTCTATAGATGTTAAAGTGGAAGAGTAATAATGTATAATATATTATAATATGCATTGCAATTTCTGATAATTCGGAGTCGATGGTGCGGAGCCAAAAACGAATTACATATTATTTTCCTCAATTTTATTTGAAATGGGTACGGTTGTAGGTACTACGTACTTTAAGCAATTTCGTTTTTGGTGATAATTATTGATATATCTACTGTTTTATTCTATGGAGTGAAAAGATGAAAAAAACACAAGGATAAAAAAAGCAGGTAAGTGGATGTCGCTCTGCTGTACAGTAGATTACAAGTGGGTCATTGTATAATGGTTGTATTAGACTTAAATTCAATGATATAATATCATTGTATAAGAAAAACGATTCTGAGCGGAGACGGTTTGTCAGTCTGGATATTTTATATTTTGTTATTATTTATTTTATCATGTAAGTTGAATTAATATTAAAATTTATAATTTTTTATTCGTTTCTATGGTGATAAACAAAACGTTGGAAATCAAAATCCTATTTTTAGCGTTTTTTCGTAATTTTCTGGTGGTTTTTCCCGTGGAATTAAATAACTATTGAGAAAATCGGAAAATGACCTCTCTAAAGTACCATCTTGATCCAATTTGCTAAAAGATAAGGTACTATAGGTTGAAATCGAAACACTCCTTCTGGAAGAAATTTTGTATACAGGATATAAAAAAAAAAAAATAAACACCATTGTAAAAACAATAGCTTCCTCGCTCCGCTCAGAATCTAAAATAAACATTTATTTTTATTGACTTAGATATTTACGACCATGTTAAGTAGGTACCTATAAGTACTTATGCGTTGTGACTTTTATTTCTCATTACAATTTTCATCTTTATGTTTAACTGCCTATAAGATAGTTTGCCATTTTAATGATTTTAGTAAAATAAATATTAAATTTGAATAAACATATAGAATTCATTAATACCTGTACGGCTGTACTTGTCTGTATTATGTTTTAAAATCATCAATCACTCACGTTTAATAGAAAAAAATAACAGTTTAGTATGATTATTGATCAATGATTCTTTAAATGTGCATTACACATTATTATTTTTTATAATATCATCGTACATAGAATAATGAAATATTAACATAACAACTTGTCCTATTACTTATACCTTTCGATACGTAGGTACTTTGGCCATTTCGGGATTTGAATTATCATAAATTATTATTAATAGTATATATTTTTAAGTAACCATTACGTAATTATTGAACTATTAAGTATTAACTCTATATTTTGAAACTGGTAAATTACATATGGGGTTTTTATATAAACAAAAACACACTTTTGTATGCATATCTAATTTTAACGTAAAATGTATTTAAACTAACATATAAGTAAGCATACAATTTAGGTTACGTTACTTCCTCATACTTATGTAATACGATTAATATTATACAAATATAATGTTTAACAAGATATCAAAGGTTAATCGTTATATTAAAAAAAATGTATCCATTGAATAATAATATTCATTACCATCTACGACCTAGTCGTATATTTGTATTATATTATTACTATATATTATTAGTTGAGCAACTCACTAGCAAGGACTTTCATGCATGTGGATAATTTTTTACTTAATTTTTAACTTAAACGTATATGCTTCGTAAATCGTAAGTATACAATACATTTCACAACGTTTGTGATCTACGTGATCAATACCTACGTTTTAGTGCATATTTTAACATTTTTGAGTTTAAAGGAAATATTTTTGATTAAAAGAGCATATTCACTGTTTTTAGTGAATATTTTGATTGTTTATCGAAAATCAAGCACTTCGGTAAATATTTTATATGAATCAAGCCAATCAAGGTCAACAATTATATTAAATTTGAATAAATAATGAGATCTGTATTGGCTGTATTATTGTTTTTTTTATACATATAAGTACATAGAAAACTGAATTAAGTAGGTACCTAAAATAAATAAAATATTTTTTGTGTAATATGGGCGGGTAATTTTTTTTAGGGAACATTTAACTACATATTTTTAGTTTTTTATTGACGCAAAAGTACATATATTTAAATTAATATTAATACATAAATTATAAATATAATTAAAATATTATAATTTACAACTTTCAGATGTTCACATTTTTTTTTCATCCCTAAAATTATTTTTGATTATAAAACATGATACTTTTAGTAACATGCTAATTTAGTAAGTACATTCAACACTAGTACCTGTTTGAATAATTTTTTTTTTTTATTAAAAAGGGTTGAGATAAGTGTAATCTTATTTCTTCTTAGTGTTTTCGATACACAAATTTACTAAAACCGTCAATTAGTTAACTATTAAAACACTTAATAATAATTTTCACAAATATTTACAACATCTATCCTATAAAGAGATGTATAAAAATAATAGGTAGGTACACGAATGCTTATATCAATATAACATAATTATAAACTATAATAACACTTCTGGAGCTGGATGGTTCATGTATCAGTTATGTATATTATTATTAGGTAATGTTAGTACTGCGTCCGTGAACATCCGATTTTAATTCGAATGCACGGTTGATCGGCAGACAATAAAATAAAATACCTATAAAATTATAATATAATTATAATTTAAAAAAATGAAACAATATGTTACACGTGCTTAGGTATTATATTATATAGTTTAATAATCAAAAATCTATATAAATAGTATTCTAGTAAAACTACTGAAAATAAAATTATTTAGGTAGGTACTAAATATTATTATACACAATATAAACTAAAATAATATACTTCTTTAACTAAATATAGGTATTATAGTTATTTTATATTTATTTATTTAAAATATAACTGTGCATCCATTGGGTGCATTTATAGGGCCATTTTATTAATTTTGTTTTTTTATAGGTTCTAAACATTTTGAATGAGCCACTTAGAGGAGAATCCTACAATGAAAAAAATACTAAATTTGTATAGAAGGTAACCAGGTAATCAAATACGTATAATATAATTCTATACATAAATCATAAATAAATGAATTAATTAACTAGTTAGTATCTAAGATGTATCAAGATTAATGATAATATAGGTAACTACTATTAAACAAGATCAACAATAGGTAATGGCTAGTCGTTGGGGGGAGGGCTAGACGAAAAAATTTACTTCAACATGTATACTTCTATAAAAGGATAGGCATTAAGTTAAAGTTTTTATTATTGTAAATAAAATATTCAGCCCCCATAGCCCCCTCTGGTAATGATAATAGGTAGCATATTTTATAGGTAGTACCTATGTCCATCTGCCGCCTATTATCATATGAATGTATTGCTGTTAATAATTATTATAGTCATTTAATTTACCATTTAAAATAATATGGTATAATCATAAATATGAATTAGTATAAAACGATTTAATTTATATGTTATGAAAATATTATTGTCAAAGCTATTATAGAAAAATATGAAATTATTAAGCAATTTGGTGAAATCCAAATCCACGGAGATCTTTATTACACGTAATTCATTCTTTGCATGATATCGCAGTGTTTTTGGTTTTTTCCATGAACTAAGAGTTTGTTAATTTTAACATGGAAGATTTTCAAGAAGAAAAATTTGATACGTATCGGTATGGAATAGTACGTATCGGTATAGAATAGTTACGTACCGGCTCGTATCAAAGTCTGAGTCCGATACGGGTCCGATATACGTATCGCTTGTATATTGCACATGTAACTTCTTGAACGCTCTTGAACTAAAATTTCTTCCTTGAAAATTTTGATGGTTCATGGTTTTTTCCGATGTACTTTGTTAGTCGTTGATAATATTATTTTGTTTTTTTGGTCAAAAAGCTTGGGAATTCAATGCAAGGTTCCTCGTGAGATTTATAAACTAGGTAGTAAAGAAAAACCGAAAGTATACCTGTACAATATAGACAACAAGCCGCATAAGGTAATTTTACACCAGCGTGTTGACGCGTTTATTAATAATTATAATGATATCAAATAATTTACAAAGCAAAAACGTTTATTCGTGTAAACTTACATAATATAGGTTACGGTTATCCGATTATACATTTACGGCAGTATTAATAGCCATCATTTATAATAATTGATCGGTATAATTTACCGACCATTTCTTCCATTTCTATGATACAAACGGCGCATTTCGACGGTAACCAAAGTCAGTACAGCGCGTGTGACTTGGGGAAACGTTCAGACGTCGGAAGCGAACTCGGAACGAACGCGTACAAATTGTACGGTACGATGACGGAAGTAAACGGATTTTGACGGATTTTCCGGCAAACAGGACGGCCGGACACAAAAGTGCGGATCAAACTTGGGATGAACACGCACACATACACTATTATACGTTGCGGCCGACATAGCGCCGCAACAAACCATTCCCCGGACGAATCTCTTCGTCCGGCTACACAGAGAGCGGCGTTTGGAAATTACCGCGGTTACCGTCGGGTTCGTGACTTTGTCACTGCGGCAGCCGCGAGTTACCACCATATCCTGGATAATATTTGCCTGGTCGACTGATGGTTTCATCGTACAGTTTTTAGACTCGGCACCGTCAAACTGCAGTGCTGCCGTGTTGTGCATCGGACTTGACTGCAGCACGTCGTCTTCGACCGGCCGATCATGCGGAAAAACGATGACGAGATGTTTGACGGCGCCTCGATCTCGCCAACTTCTGCAGTGGCAGGTGTCGTTCCTGACGACTCGGTGGACGGCGAATCTGTCGTAACTTGCAACTCCACCGTAGGTGCGACGGAAGGTAACTCGATATCGGGTACATCGCTTGCGGAGTTTGATCGCACAGCCATATTAGGCATCGATTTATATGGTCGCATAATTTTGTTCGTAGACGGCCACCCCATCTCGGGTGCATCACCTGCGGTGTTATTCTGCACAGCCACATTAGGTGTCGATTTATATCGCCTGTGCGCCTGTGAACTCTTTGTATCTCGAGATCCCAACGTTTTCGCTCGATTTGCCTGGAACTCGTCGAAAACCTCAATCATTACTTCGGTGACGGACTGGATATTGAATTTTGGTGAAGTCTCCTGTGCTGCAATATTTGACATATTGATCTGATACGGTTCAGTTAGTAATTAAACGAAAAGTACGTTGAGACTTTTATATTGTATTATAAATAATCCGTAAAGTTCGTTGTAACAAATAGGCACTGATAACTGATTTGGTACTGAATACTGTGACGCACAGACACGAATTATATATGTTTCAAACACTTACAACACCCGTGGCAACCATTTGTTTTTTATAGATTTTGTAAATCGGGAACGTATCTAGATTATTTTTATTTATATTCGATAACATTATTATTTATTAAAATCTTATTCCTATGCAGTTTTAGTTATACTGTTCAAGTATTAAATTGTTAGGCATATCTAGGAATATTGGATATAGGCGCATATTGTAAGTTAAATAATATTAATAGCTATGTCACGCCCAACATCGTCGCCCAGGCAAAAGATTTGTATTTTTAATAAATATATATTTGTACAAAATGTATATACCATATTATTTTCTTCTAATAATTATAATATTAATATAATATGTAACGAATTTCAACCATTTAGATTGACAAAAAAAAAAATTTAATATGGTACACACAATATACATTATGTAACACCGTCACCTTATCGTGCCTAGCTGTGGGTAATAATATAAAACCGTGTAATCATTCACGTTTTGCACAGTTATTATTCAAATTGTTGCTTTAGTGTAAGGCGTAGTTATATTTTTTAAAACATTAGACGTGTATACTGGTGAATAATATACAAAACAAGTCATCTTTTAGATTTTAACAATTACTACAACAAAAACAAAACAATTGCGATAACTTAAAGAAAAAAAAATTGAGACCAGAAAGATACATAACATAATATATTATTATTAGTCAGTAGAACATAAAACAAATAGGTCCAAAATTGATTGTTTCATTTTTAAGGTTAATATTTTTAAAAATTTACATATTTTAGGACATGTTATATTTTAATCTAACCTACCTAGTAAAACTATACGCGTGCGTAGATACAATAATTTGATTAGAAAACAATGGTTTTAGAATTATAGTTATATTTATCAGAACGATAAAATAAACACCCTGATATTATTGTATTAATGAGCACAATTATATATAAAAAACAATCGTACAACTATTGAGTTCTCGACTATTGCATTTTTATCCCTGGACTGTTTGTATAGGTGAACGTACATACATTCGCGATGTACATGTGTAGACATAAATACGGCGTCACACTGCAGAAATATCAATAGGTACCTGCTCGTGGGTGTGCGCAATATTGCAAGACACCGGACACGAAAACTAATCGGCTGGCAATCCGTTTCGACGGCTCCTCCACTGTGGTTGTGGTGCGGCAGCTGCTGCTGCAGTGCTTATTTGTTTTGGCACCAGTGGTCGTAATGATCCAGAGATGCTTACGACAATATAACATTGTAAAATAAATCATTGTAATACTACAGCAGCATCAGCAATAGATAAGTATAATTGTACAAATATATTTCACACGATTATCCACGAGACCCGAGGGAGACTGAGCAAAAAATTAGAGTCGTAGATCATTCGAGTTGTCGAGGTTTTCGACTTACCGAGGTGCTGAGGTGAAAGTCGTAAAAGTTCGAATTTAATATTATATAGGTACTATATGAAAATAATATTTAAATAATCTTCTTTATAATATATTATAGTATATAATTCTTCTATACGACTGTATGTCACTGAACTCCTTCTATAAACGACTGAACCGATTATGATGACATTTTTTTGTATGTGCTTAAATGGGTCCGTGGATGGTTTGGATTCACAATTGGATCCGGTAGGTCTAATCCGGAGTGATCCTCACACAAGGATTTTGGTACTAAATTTTAATTTCAAAAATTTTGAACAAATGATCAAATTGATTTAACTGAGTCGTTCTAAAATTTAAGGTCTAACCTTATAATATTGTATTTTGTAATACTTACATTATATGTATACTTTTAATCTAGTTGTCGTGTCTTTCGAATAACGATAACGATTAACGAATGTTAAATTCAGTTTCAAGTTTGTGTGTATGTGTGTGTGTGTGTGTGTGTGTGTGTGTGTGTGTGTGTGTCAGAAATGCGTTTAGGGGGGGAATAGAGGCCGTGCCCCCTAGACATCATAAGCTACCTATAAATAATAATTTCTTGTTGGTCTTCTAAGTAGAATTTTTGGGCCAAAAGGATATTGCCCCCCCTTCCCCTAACTAAAAGACGAATCAAATCCGCTACTGGTGTATACTTGGGCACATTGTTGGGAATTATTAGCATATTCATTTTAAATTTTCCAGTGTAAATTATTATTGTGCTTATGAACACGGCTTATAAGTTAGTAAGTTACTTAGATTTGTTCAAGTACATTCATTAATCAGATATTTAAATTATTGTTTGCATCAATTAATAATAGAAACAAAATGTATAAATTATTACGGAATATTTGGATAGTGACAATTTCAAGATTTATTTTCCAATTTGTTTTTGTGAATAAAAATATAACAACCTATAGGTACTTAATTGTTTTATTTTTGACGTTGGCCCCCCATTTAAAAATAAAACGTTGGTTTGGGAATGCAATGCATACCTATCTTGCGTTTCCTATTGTTGTGGCGCTATAGTTGTAGCTGCTGTATATTATGGATATAAATTACACAATGATAATGTCCATCATGGCATCATTGATTACACGTACATCAATTCAACGCTATCCATTCCCCCAGTGGTTGCATTACCGTGTGTGTTAGTTTTCTACCGACTTCGTCGAAGTGGGTAGGTATTTGCTATTACGACGCACATCAATTGTCTGTTGAGTGCTCGAATTCGATACTTTACTTTATATTAAAGTATGTACCTATATATTTTGGCGGTAAAGTGTGTATAATTGTGTGTGTTTGGACGATGGTGGTTTTCACTATATATCTATATTACCAGTAGTAATAATAACAACATATTGACACTCCGTACCTGTCAGTATACAACAATGTTCATCAGCGTCAGGGGCGTCATTAGGGAGGGGAGAGGGAGGCAGGGACCTTTTTTAGGTTGCTAAAAATAAAATGAAAGCCCTTATAATATGTGCGTTTTGAATCTGATAATGAATATTTTGTATTATTTTTTTTTACTTTTGAAATTCAATTTTATTGTGGTACCTATCATGAGGGTACGACGAATGGCGATGGTAAACGATAAACATATACTACCAAGTATACCAAGTGAAAATTGAGAATAGTAATATTTATTATGTTTATTACCTATGATTTGTAAATGGCATAACTTGTAGTTTGTACCGATAGACGTCATAATATGTAAGTTTATACAACTTTATAAACGTTACTTTATAATTGCCATCAAAATATCAAAAAGGTAAATAAAGTCTTAAAATCGACAATAACATGGTTATTGTTTTATTTTATAAATACATTGTTTGTTATGAAATTGATTAGTTACTGAAATATAGCAAAAATATAATTGCATTGATATGGCCTGGTGATGACTTAAAAAAAGCCTGCAAACATTAAAAGACTTAAATTACGTCCCTGGTCAGAGTGACATATATGAGTATAGTGGGTAGTTTATGACTACTATCTATATGGTCAGCTGGCTCTAATTTTCACCTTTTTGACAAGGTTTTCATCCCTATAGGCTATAATAATTGATAATAATATTTTATATTAATTTAGTTAAAATACAAAATTTGATCGTATGAACAATACAATTATGTTGTAACAAAGATCCAAAATACACATCTATTTTCATAATATACCGAATATTGATTCAGGCTCGAGCCTCTATGCACTTCTCAATAATCTGCGCTTACGTCTGTGGATTTACCTAGGTATATACACAGTTTGTTATACATTTTATAATTTTTTTCTGTGGTTTTTGCGCGTTTAAAGGATTTCCTTATTCAAACATCGTGTACTCAAATCATTATACGACCATATACATAGGGTATACATTATTCGTATGTTGAAATATATAGCACACACTTTGCGCATTGTGTGCGCGTATAGGTAGGTACTTATAATATAGGTATATCGCAGCAACGCGGCTCGTTCGTTTCTGTTCTATATCATCCGTAAAAAAAATAATAATAATTCCATGTTACAAAAGAATATAATACACACCCGCGCTTTTAATTTCTAAAGCCCTTCGGAGTGAAAAGCTTCCATTAACTAATTTTATATTTTATTCAATGAGTTCGTCTGTGTGCGCGAAAATGTATATATACACAACTTTGGCGTAAAGTGATGGTGGCATGAGACCCACAGTACGTTTTCGCATGTTTCGAATACTCAAAGCAACATGACCAGTTTCCTTTTCTCGGGACTACAGTATAATATTTTAATATTTTAGCACACCAATATTTAATGTTATAACTCGATGGCCCAAACAAATCAAAATATTCAGAACGGTGTACGAATAATATTTGTAGTTTGCGGTAGCCATTGAATGGCTGCATATTAAGTAGGTAACACACAAGTCCAAATAAAACCTGTTGGAATGCATTGAGTCCCTGTTTTTAGGACTGTCAAAGTCCAGTAAGATTTAAAATATAATACTAATTGAGCCAATGCTTTGATAATTAAAGCTAACTTAGACCTGTCAAACATTGAAAAAAACATTTTCTTTCCCATTTGTACAGACTACTTAGACGTATCGGACCTATGGTTAAATAAGTATTTTTAACATAAATATGTTTTTGGGCTGGATTCACGTTTTTTGTATATGACCGTTTTTTGTAAGATTTTTTCTTGTCATAACTCATGGGTTCCCTACTTATTAATAAAAATGTATTTATGATTCATAGATTTTCCTTGTAGAAGAAAAATATCGAGTAGCGTGCTTTTTTATTGATTTGAATATTTTATAAATATACGTATATTATATAATTATGTTGTTTAAAATAATAAATAAATAGGTACGTTTAATGTCGAGTATCAGCTCAAAAACGTGAGCGATAGTTTTTTTTTAAAATTAAAATCGTGACATTTGTTTTGTTTGTAGGTAACAGTTGAATTTTGTTTTCTTTACTTATATAATTAGTCTTTTCTTTTGGCCTTTGGTAAGGTCCGGTTATCATTGTAAGACCAAGAAATTTATCACTTCACTAAGAATCTAAAAGAAAAACAATTCTTTAAACACTTAAAAATTTAAATTAGAATGGGTAAACTTTCTAAAGTTCATTTGTTCCAAAATAAATATTGATGTAATAGTTTCTAAGGTACCTAACTAACTTTGTCTGAAAAATCCTAGTTATATCATTAAAAAAACATTGAAAATATAATTAATGTTAACATTTATTTTTTAAATTTCACTTATATATAATATCTATATTTTTTTCAAAAGTCAAAAGCTGTCAAAATATTCATAATTTTAATTTATTTGTTAATGATATTTATGACTTAAATAAATACAGTATTATACAGTTATGACAAATTATTTATATTGAAATATAATAAGAATTTGCAATATTATATTAGCATAAAATCATGTCGTATGATGTGGGAGGAAAACCTCCAGCTCATTGTGTGAGTAAAACATGAAGTTAATGCAATTTAAATTTTCTCGTCTTATAACTAGCAAGAAAGTTCGCACCACCACAAGGTAGACTCGTCTATAGATCAGAAATTGAATATCACAGATGGTACTTTAGAGAGAGGAAATTGTTATTACATTTCTTAGAATAATACGAAAAATAAGCCTTGAGATGTAAATTACCAGACTTCTAACAAGTATATTTACTGAAATCATGATAAAAAATCATAATGCTATAAAATTTATTTAAAAACAATTTAATTTTATAGCTTGAACTTTTAACTGCGGTGCAAAGATGTATTAATTTTCAAATTACGACTAAATTATTTTAGTAGCTTCTTAAGGATTATTTAAATTCAATTTGGAATACAAATGATAATTATGACTTTAAATTTAGTACAAGGTTATTTATATGACATAATATATTATTCATTACCATATTAAATAAAAATATTAAAAATATTTACCCATACAATTTTTTATGAGTACTTAGCATTTAAAAAACGTTCAGAATCATTTCTCTATAAATGAAATGATATATTATTACTTTCAAGTTTAAACTTTGAACCTTCCAAGTTACAACCTACCAATGATGCCACATACAATTTTGGACTCTAGTGGAATATCGATATCTACGTAGGGAAAATATCACTTATCTATTTAACTATGTCTCTATTTTAATTTTTTTTGTCAAGCTAATAAAATATAGTCTTTATGACATTTAATCATTCCTAGATTAATTTCAATATGACATTATCTCATATTATATCAATGTTATTAAATTTAAACTTTAAAAAATAATTGCAAGAATATTGAAAATGTAGTGCTGCTATAAATTCGAAATGTTGGTTGTTTTTATAATGTTGGTAAAAATTGTTTTGTAAAATATTATTGAATTACAATTTGATATTAACATTTTAACAAGTTTTTAAAATTGATTTAATGATTTAAATCTATTTCAAATACTTTTGGTTTATTTTTAATTAGGACTCTCACAAAAATAAAAATAATATTATTATTTGTTGAAAGAGTACCTATCGTTAAGAAGGTATTTTTGAATGGAATAATCGATGGACTAATGTTGTTTTATTCAATAACTTTTATTTTATTCATGTAATTAATTTCCGTTTTTTTTTTTTGGTATAATATTATAGTAATACTATGTTATAATAAGTCGAACTTTCTCTTTGATTTGAAATTGTATTACAAATTGGAATTAATTACATAACATTTTTTTTTTAAAACTTTCAATTATGTTATACTTGACTTGTTGTGCATTTTAGCAATGACAAAAAGTTCTTGGAATGGGAATGAACGAAGTCTTTCAATTAAAGACATTGGAAAACTTTGTACCCTGCTGTGATTTTAAAATATTATGAAATATTAAGCTTACATTTTCTTCAACTTGAAATTAGTAAATGCTAACCTATATATTGTGTAATATAAAAAGTCTAAAGAACCATGTAAAAGTAATTGTAATCATTAAAAACTGTTTTACATTTACAACGGTAGTACTTATTTAAATTATAAATATTTTACTCGAGTAAAATCAAACTCTTGAGTGGTTTATTTCGAGAAAAAAATAAATACTGGAACGTTAAATGTTGATAATTTCAAACATCGTAAATATATTCGTTGTACGTATAACTTACGTACCTATATTTCCATATTATGATGTTTATATACCTATTCACCAAAGCATGCGGTAAAGAACTTACATCCTGTTTATTTTGCGCAAATGAAAACGTACCAGTACCATTGCCATTTCACAAAATACGATAACTGCACATTTTCTTATAATAAAATAATTAATATTTTGGATTTTTCCAGATTTTATCGGACTAAACGTTAAAATATAAAGTTTAATGTAGTTCAGTAATATAAAAATAAACACCTAGAAAGAATAATATTTTAAATTATATCAAAAAATATTTTTTATAATTTCATTGGATTTTTGAACTTTCAAGCATGAATTCTAAGCTTTAACGAGACAATTAAAATATTATTATCACCAGAAGTGTGATGTGAATAAGGGATATTAAAAAAATAGTAGTCCATTTATCGTGATAATATTGGTAAGAAAAATTATCATTACGTTGCAGCTTTATTTATCAGCGAAAATGTCCACTCGATAGTTAGTAATAAGTTTATTATTATCATTTTACCAATAATAATTGGTTGTAAACGATTTAAAATATTTTAAACCATTGTCTTATAGATCCGCATAACCATGCATTAAATAATGATAATAATATTATCCATAACAAATAACAATCATAGGTAATTTTTATTACTAATATTCTGGAAAACATATTTAAAAAATTAAAATTATTCATAATTCTTAATATTTTTTATGTTCAACTGCACACAATTAAATAACAAATGCACATTTTAATTTACAACTGCACATTTTGTATAGAGCTACTCAATAACGCTTGCCCTGCTATTCACATTGACATTGTAACCGGTACCGAGCGCCGCGCTGTGTGCATTAAATAATAAATTGTAATTAGTCAAAATCGTAATAGGAATATGGTAATCAAATTACGTACGTGTCTCCAGCCCCCCCACATTAGAATTTTCCATTTTTTTTTTGGCAAATAATTGGCATGCAATTAGCATGTTTTGCATGCTAAATTTTTTAATTTGCATGCGTTTCAATTAGGCGTGGTATCGAAAAATAGGTGGGGGGCTATAGACACGTGTCTCCGACCCCCCCACCCGTCACAAAAACTTATTTTCCATTTTTTTTCTACGCCAATATTTAGCACGCAATTAGCATGTATTTGCATGCTTGGCCCCGCAACTCTATCGTAATCCATTGGTTTGCAATTCTCATTTTTCTGATTTGCACGTGTCCCCCCCACTTTGGGAAATAATTGGAAATTCAAATTTTTTTCTACGCCAATATTTAGCATGTAATTAGCATGTATTTGCATGCTTGGCCCCGCAACTCTATCGTAATCCATTGGTTTGCAATTCTCATTTTTCTGATTTGCACGTGTCCTCAGCCCCCCCCCCCACTTTGGGAAATAATTGGAAATTCAAAATCGTTTCTACGCCAATATTTAGCATGTAATTAGCATGAATTTGCACGACAGACCCCGAAATTCGGACGTGTCTGGTTCGCGATTAAAAACCGTTAGACTATTTCGCGAAAAAAAAAATTAAATATAATAAAAAAATTATACTTGATAAAAAATCTGTATTTGATAAAAAAACCTGTTCCATAAAAAACTTGATTGAATAAAACAAATCTAATTATAAATAAAAAAAGTCTTAATAAAAAATCCGATTAAATATAGAATTTTTAAATTTGTATTTAGATTTTTTTTACAAATTATTTTTTTTTTTTAAATATAATTTTTTCATCAAACAGATTTTTATTATATACAGTTTTTTTTATTTAATTTAGATTTTTTCAATAATTTTTCGAAAGTTTAATAATAAATTTAAATATAATAACAAATTTATATTTGATAAAAAATCTATATTCAATGAAAAAAAAAAATCTAAACAAAATAGAACAAATAGAAATAGTAATAAAGTAATATTCTTAAAAAAAAATCTTTATATAATAAAAATCTGTAATGAAAAAATTATATTTAAAATAAAAAATAATTTGTAAATAATTATTTTATTATGACGCACGTCGAAGAGGCGTTTTGAAAAATGTATCCTTTCATGTTCTACCTATTTGTATAAATTGTAACGCGCATTCAATTCAATAGGAAATTATGGCTATTATCAATGCTCGTTTCAATCGAATGATATTATATTTATATTGTAGGTAGGTAGGTAGGTAGGTACCTATTATATTTTTCGAAATACCACAATCAAGAGAGTTGATGAAATATTCTTTCTATGTTTTATGAATTTACCGATCAGGTATTAATGTACAATTGTATTTATTAATTAAGTTTGTTTTGTTTGACATTATAACGTACACATAAAAATGTACTTTGTATAGATACATATGATTTAAAACATCGGATGACAACATGATGTAAAGGCAGGGCTACAGTGTATTATATAATATATGTAACTATATGTCCATTGTCCACTATATTGTGGATTTTTTCACGAGTTGCGTTTTAACGTTGAAGTGATTATTATGAAATAATTGTTGATGTTTTTGAATATTCAATCGAAATTATACAGTATAGTTGATTTTGAATCGACAATGAGCAAAAAATTCGAGTCTTAGGATTTATGGTAAAGTTCTAGTAATTTTATATAATTTGATCTGTCAATTGAATTGAATTTAAACAGTAAAAATATTTGAGGAAAAATCTATAGTCTGTAACTAAAAATATTAAAATTTAAGCTATCTATGCTAGTTACATAAGTAATAATTATCATACAATAAATGTATTAATAACCTTTTATGTTTAATTTAAGTGATAATATATTGACTCGTTTATTGTTGGATAATTGGGATAATATGCTTTTTTAATACATAGGTAACGCGTTCGTTAAGTTAAGGAACATACGTTCATGAAGTTTCCCAAGTTTCCCCCCCACTTTAATCTATATAGGTACACCTAAAAACTGCACAGATATTTTAAAATTAATTTTAAACCCGTAAAATTAATTTTGAGTGGTTTTTATGTTTCAAGGATAAAGTGGAGGAGGCAACTTCACGGACATATTTTCCTTTATGAACAAAAAAAAACCATAGCCACAAAGCAAATCAAGAACGATTAAACCATATAATCAATTCATTTTCACGATATTATTGCTCTAATTTTATTTAGACTAAGCAATTTCTTTGCTCCACCCAAAAAGATAGACAATTTTTGTCAAATATATGATAGTATAATATTGTATTGGTAATTCTAAACTGACACATTAATATACCTATCAAGTTTTTGAGAACTAACTTGCCAATTAAATTTCGTAACATATAATATTTGTTATTATGGCTTATTACGTACCTACAATTTTTAAACAGATTTGAAGATTCAGTGTTTGAAACGACTGTTAAAATGTACAATCACCGCAGCTAAATGTTACGAAATGTATTTGATGAGTGTACCTGCAGCACAATCGCCAGTACATGACTATTATATATAGACACTGTAAATTAGCTAAAAATATAAATCCAACACGATTTAACGGCAGCAGAGGTCAGATTGGGTCAAATAAAACAGCTCCAACAAGTAACATCATGTACGTAAATTATTATGTAAATGCCAATTATATACGAGAAATAAATTGTGGTACGTAAATTTAATTATTATTTTTAACGTGCGGGTACAAACGGGCATTAATTATAGCCACGCGATATTCCTCTGTTCCAAGAAAATTTAAAACAAGCAATAGGTACCTAATAATGGTATAAATCATAATATCTTTCATAAAGTCATATAATATTGTATTAATGACGTTGGTAGATATTATTTTAAATGTAAATGTTGAGACTTGTAATTGATGGCTGTCGATTTGTTAGTATTGCAAAGAAAAATATCGTTTCGTGACGAACGGTGCAGGTTGCTTGTACACGATTGGAAGTAGCGTTATTGATCAGATACTTGCTGGGCATAAATCCAACAGGAATGTGAATTTAACGCACTGAAAACCGATAAGCCGAAATCACGCCGTGCAGTGCATTTCGAATGTTGACATATTATTATGAATAGATTTCAAATCGTTAATTGACTATGACCTTGATAGATAACTCGGTAAGCCTGAAAAAAATAACGTGCAGCTGTACCCACTGCAGCGTGCCACCGTTTTGATCCGATCGATAGTGGGTAGCCTGCTGTATAGCGTCCCCTTAGTAACGGGTATACACCATACACATCACACAACACGTATTGCTGCCGACCAGTAGAGAGAAACCTATACCCACCGACCAGACCGAAAATAAAAACTACCCATCTAGCCGTATTTTTTTTTCTTCAAAACGCTTATACTGTGATCACGCATTTTGAGTGGCCGCGATGGACCACACGCGCCCAGACTCGGCGACGGAGGCAGAGGACGTGGACGATCCGGATGGCCGGCTGTACGAGTACCTGTTGGACAGCGGTGTGCTGAACGACGTGCACACGTTGGCCGAGTCGATCGTCGGCTCGTCCGTGTCGTCGTCTGACGTGGACGGCGGTGACGACGACAACACTGACGCCGACTCCGTTGCCCGGCGGATCGCCGACCGGCTGCTGGAGCAGAACGCCGACGACGTCGAGCGGGCATTAGACGCGGCGGTGCGCGATGCCTTGCTGGTCACTGGGTCTGCCGGCCGGCTGGTGGACCACCGGTGGCCGAGGCTGGTGGACATCGGGCCGGGCCGGCTGGCGCGCGATACCACCCGTAGCCTAAACGCACTCGTCCGGCTGCCGTTCACGTACGACACGTACATGGGCGCGTACTTCCGGCGCCTTACCGAAGGATTGTCCCGCGCCGTGTCGGTGGACGTGCATTTCGGCCTTGCGATCCGCGTGTACGCCAAGCTCGTGGACATGGCGCCTGACCCGGAGAGCGCGGCCGAAAGTTTCAGTTCACTGTGCGAGGCCACGCATGCGCGGTGCCTGTTACGTCAGCGCCGCGACTTTGGCAAAACGGTGGCAGCCGTGTCACTGACGGCCCGGTGCCTGTCTGTGGTCTGCAGGCGGGCCGCCGGCTGTCGCGGGGCCGTCAAACCAGCTGTCGTCGAGTTCGTGGCCACCATTGCGGCCGACCCCGGTGGCCGTGGTCCGTACGCCGTTCTGTGCTGCGCCGATCCGACTGCCACGTGGTTCGACACCGTTTCTAAGTACCACTCGTCCCGGTCCGCCTTTTTCCAGGCAAGTAATTACCCTCAGCGTCACCTATTACACATTTGCACTATAAAAATAGCACAATATATTATTTATAACTATTGTTTATTAATTTTCTATATACAATCACCGATTCTGCAGAAGTTTAAGTTTCTTTATGTCGGTGCTGGGGTAACGTTACTCTGCCACGATTGTAAATTTGTAGCCAAACTTTAAAGATTTAAATTAGGACAAAAACTTGAAAAGGTTATACAGAACAAAAAAAAAGTAATTTTAGTTTGGAAGTACATTGATTCCCTAGAAATATTATACGGTAGTGCGTTTTAAATCCACATAAAACTATATTTAAAATATTATAATGGTATGCTTTGATATTAAATCTTACGCGCGAAAAAAACTCCTAACTTTATGAAATGCTTATGTGCTGTTGTATACCTACGCAAAAGTGCAAAATAATTAATTGGAGTGCTCTGGTGGGGTGCGGTGGTTGGCCTCAGTCATTTAAGTGTTCTGAGGTCAATCATCAGCCAATGTTCTTAGTTCCCAGATGGGTGACCACCTGTGTTCTAATCCGTAACCCCCTCCACAGTAAAAAACCGACTAAAAAAATTAATAACCTTTAGATTAATCACCTCAGATGTTGAACCCTTTATTCAATTAAAAAAAATTTTTATAAAAAATTACAAAAACTAAAATAAAATTATTGTCATATTAATATTCTAAAGTGCGTCCTCTTTATTTGTACCTATATTTGAATGTTATATGGTCCATTATGCTCTATAGACTCTAGAGTATAGGTCTGTAGTTGAATTCCTAAATGGATTTGCAACACATTTCAGTTATTTATTTTTTGTGACACGTATGTTTAAAAAAAAATCTGATTGATAAATACTGTTTTATTTGTGCACAACAATTGGACCGATTTTTAATTAATTTAGTAAAATCATAATAATTTATAATTTTAGCTCAAAGTTGTTAGTCTTAAATGGATTAGTAGTTAACTAAAAGATGACAACAAAATATAATTAAGATGAATAAAGAATTGGGTAAAAAAATTGTTTGTGGTGTACCACAAAGTAATATGGTTAGTTCATAATTTTTGTATTACATATATAAACAGTATATACTATATATTATGCAACTTAAGTGGTATGATGATCATATGGATTATAGGTAATAACAATATATTACTAGTAATATATATTACTCCGTAAAAATATATGCAAATAACACTTATTTCAGATAATAAATTCTCGGAATTTAGTTTATCAAAAATCAATAAATTAACTAAGGATTTAAAGAATTAAAAAAGTAGTTGGCTTATTTAAATCTAAAAAAATATCGTTATAAATACCTATTAAACATTTTTGAAATACTTTATTTTATTACATTTAGTTTATATAATACCACTATCCACTTTGATGATCTGACTGTACATTTTTTGTACATTTTTGTATAATAATAATATCGAATGTAATAATAAAAAACTAAAGGGTTCAAACTTTCAAAGTATATAATATTATTCAGGTTTAATATTTTTTGGTAGTCACTTAAAATGGAATCTACATGTAAACAATAAAGGTAAGTAGGTATATTCAACTGTTAACAAATTTTATAAACTTAAGAATATCTTGCCATTAGATATATTTTGGACTATATTATAATAATATATTGTATATGTACATATACCATTCTATCTTTTTAATGTGGTTATTTATTATATGTGGTGTATTATCCAATATTAATTTTAACCATAACAATTTCAATTTTAATAGAATTATTATTATTATTATAGTTTTTTTTTAAAACTTATGTGCCCTGTCTTAAAAACGAGAAAATAAGGAAATTTTCTTTTGATATTAATTATATAAATTATCAAGAATAATGGTAGATTGTAGAGAAATAACTTTTGTTTGTAGAACTTTTTGAAATAGTGGAAAGTAGTGATTAAGACCAAATCTTCAAAATTTAGTTACGGCAGTAACGTTGCTTGAACAGCGCCACAGTTAAAAAAACATGTAATTCTATAATACAGTAGATGATTTTGTGATAATTTTACGGTAAAATGTGTGCTTGGTGGTACTGCGGTAGCTAATCTCGTTATTTTCAGTGCCTTGACGGCGATCGGAGACTGCTTCGGGCCGTCGTATCCGGTTTCCACGAGTGGATCGCCGAACCCGAGATCCCTCGACGGTCGGACATAGCGGACATAGCGGCCGTGGTACGGTACGCCCGCGCGCTGCACGCCACGTACCTGTTGGCCAAGATGTTCAGATACCGCGCCACGATGGCAATGTTCCCGGTCAAGGTGTCCAGAACGCTGCGGATCCACGCTGCCGGTATATCGAACCACTGTCTCGGATTCCTGTCCGCCAACCGCCGGTGCGTTCCTGCGACGTTGACGAACGGCCTCTGTCTGCTGGTGGCCGCGATTTCCGCTTTCCAGCCTGAGATGCTTGACTCTGTCGCGGAAAACGCTTTCGGCTTGCGCATACTGGCCAAGGTCACTGAGCGTTCAGCCGCGTTGCCAGCAGCGTGCCAACAGTTGGTGGATGCATTGTTCGAGAAAAGGCGGTGGAAGGATGCCGGCGGCGCGGACGTGGATTCCCTCACGGCGGTCGCGGCCACGTTGACTGGTAGAAGTCACGATGAGATCTGGCGGTTGATCACCAGGAGGATGTCATTCCTGGAAAACGCGGCCGCCGGTGACCCTAACCTCGGCCGTCGTCGGCAGCTCTTGACCAACGTGCGCGGGACGCCGCTGGGCACGTACACGTACGACATGCTGCAGCGGGGAGACGCGACGACGCGACGGGACGACTTCGATTGGTCGGATCCGCGACACCTGTTGATGGTCAGCGTCGCCTGCACCACGGCCGCTGGCAGACGCTGGCTGGGACAGACGGACGCGTTCGGTTCGCTTGACGGACTCGTAGCGACTCGTTCGCGTCGAACGGAAGTCTCTCTCGACCCGGACGGTGACCGGAAGTCGCTCGACTCGATCGTCCGCGTCGCCTATTCCTGTTGCGCGTCGATCGGAGGTCAGCATTATCATTGTTATTATTATAATTATTATTATTATACATCAGCGGTTTCCCATTTCAAGGACACTACGTCCCATACGAACATAAATATATTATTTATAATTTAATGTTATTATTTCTGTTAATTTCAATTTGAATTTTATAATAATAATAGTTAAAATAATTGTATACGTTTATACGGACTATTTAAAAATTTTGATTGGAATTTTTGTCTAAATACTTCCGTAGTCCGCGTACTATTCCGAGTCAATGGGTCCAAAAGTAATAGAAATACATAATATGACATTATAGGTACGCAAGATCGGCGTGGTCATAGTTTTGTCAACATTCCTATACTTGCATGACTATTATTTTTACGAATATGAATGAGCTTTTAATTGGTTATCAATTAGATAATTAATGTTTCATTTTAGATTCTGAGCGGAGCGAGGAAGCTATTGTTTTTACAATGGTGTTTATTTTTCTTATTTTTGTTTTTCTTTTTATATCCTGTATACAAAATTTCTTCCAGAAGGAGTGTTTCGATTTCAACATATAATACCTTATCTTTTAGCAAATTGGATCAAGATGGTACTTTAGAGAGGTCATTTTTCGATTTTCTCAACAGTTATTTAATGCCACGGGAAAAACCACCGGAAAATTACGAAAAAACGCTAAAAATGGAATTTTAATTTTTAACACTTTGTTTATCACCATAGAAACGAATAAAAAATTATAATATTTTAATATTAATTCAACTTACATGATAAAATAAATAATAACAAAATATAAAATATCTAGACTGTCAAACCGTCTCCGCTCAGAATCGTTTTTCTTATACAATGATATTTATCATTGGATTCAAGTCTAATACAACCAATATACAATTACCCACTTGTAATCTACTGTACAGCAGAGTGACATCCACTTACCTGCTTTTTTTAACAATGATTCTCTAAGTATTCATATCGTAGCTGAATTTGGTCCAAATAAGTGGGCGTCATTGGGTAATTTTTTGGGAACCACTGTTACACATCATAGTGTATTGATAGCTCGTATACCTGCTTTGGCGGGAATTTTTATTTCACCTTTGGTTTTTCTACAGGGTTAAACGTTGTACTTGATCATAATTGCTGTGACGACGGTTCGGACGCTGCAATAACCCAGATAATGACACTTACGAAACTTTACTACGCTTCGCTTCAAAATTTTGATGGTCATCCCATTCCGAGAGACGTTCTCGTGATGCTGTGGCTGCGTTTAGTACAAGCCGCCACGCACACATTCAGCTCACGTGTTTACACGGACTTAAAACTCAACTATCAAGTATAAAGTTACATTTATACTGTAATATTTATAAATTATCGTACCATTATTGTCAGCCGCAGTAGATGATAGTAATATTATTACAAAAATAAACATACATATTATAGCAGTACGCCTACACAATAGATACGCTATTCATGCAGTGTGTATAACTCATGACCCAACCGCGTTTATGGTAATGTATCGTTTAAAAGTTTGGTCCGTTTGGACAGCTCGGCAATCACTAATCATAATGATCATCTTTGCCCTCCAGTCGTAATAATAATGTTACGCGATTGTATATGCGAAGCACACGGTGCATATACCATGAATTATATTATAATGTGTATTATAAACCGAATAGAAAGTCAATATTAAATTTGTTGCGTAACCATAACTCCTAAAAGTTTCGTTTCAACCGTCAACCGTGGGGAAGGGTCGCTCGTGGCTCGTGCTGCGTGTGTAATTATGAAATGTTTATTTTTGGGTGGTTTTTTGTTTGTTTTTGACAGGAAACATTATTAAAACTGTCCGCCGAAAGCCGTACGGAAGACGAAATAGTTTTCGTCGATGAAACAACCGAACTTTTAACAAAATTACAACGCCCTCTGCTGTCGGACGGCACTGGGTACGCCACCGAATCTACCCCTGGCGCTCTGGCCGGGTTTTTGGCAAATACTAATCAACATCACGGCAGTGCCTGGTTACAGAGGGTTCGCTCTATAATAATCCGTTCCGACCAGATAACCGTGAGTGCCTGTATAATGATTACATGGTGATTTACCAAGCATGGTCACCACCATTATATCCTTATGTTATACCAGTAAAATACTTCAAGCATTGGAACATAATAATTAAATAATAATATAGTATTTAAGTTTCTGAGAAATCGGAAATTAAATAAATTTTTAATTAAAGGATAATATAAAACGTGAATAAGTATGATTGGTGTTATGAACGTACAACAGTCAGAAAAACGATTCAACAATATGGGAATTTATAATAAATTAATAACTGGGACGTTTCGGCAGGGAACGGAGACGATGGATTTAATAGCGTCGGTCGGCCGTCGCCGTTTTGATGGCCAACTCGACCTGGGCGCTTTCGATCGTAAATTAAACCTAACCGATTTCGATGTCACCGGAATTCGATTGGCGCTGAGGTAAAAAAAAAAACACGTTATAATAATATTAAAATACTATTCGATTACGAAATTTTTTTTTCTTCGACATGTTAGTTATTATTATTATTGTTGCAGGTACGGGTCGAGCGTCGGGTTGGTGGCCGAAGATTCGGCGGCGTCCTCGGAGCTCGAACAACTATACAGTCGTGTCGAAAGACGAGGATCGCCGTGGCTATTCGATTGCATGACTTGTACGTTGTTTATAGCGTCGCGAGGATCGGAAAACGGGTTTGTGATGCACACCGCTGTGGCGGCGGTGCAGGCTGAATAGGTTTTTGCATACAATTGTATTATATACTTATAATTTATATCATGTGTATAATAAAGGTGCATCGAGGCGTGCGCTATACTGCTCAGACTCTATGAAACAACGCGATACGTTTGGCCTCCGGCATTTGACGAGGACGACGACAGGAGAGCTGCTTTTGGTCATTTGATCGAAGGGTTGTTGCAACAAGAGCAACCCGAAGTGTACAACGCGTTTAAGGTTAGGAAACGTCTCGTGGAATGAATATTGATTGTGTCGGGTATGGGAATAGCGGGGGTGGCACCGGGAGTCCGATAAAAAATGATTTCCGAACGTATGTTTCAAATTGATCGACCGATATCAATTTTTTTTTTACATTTCTACGGTCTTATTGAACATACATTTTATGAAAGGAAGTCAAGGAAGTCTTGTTAAAAGAAGTAACAACTTGATAGATTAATCATTTTCGTTTTATTTATTTTCATTACGTTATAATTTATGATTAAACAACTAAGTATAAATACTATTATTAGTGTAATATAGGTACGTAATATACAGATATATATATACCCAATACTATATACTGTATGAATATAAGTCTTTTTTTAAATGCATATACAATTAACTCATAAAATTTTGTTGTAGAAAACGAAATGAAACTTGAGTAAATAAAAAAAATCGCGGAAGTCACTCTGCTGTAGGTGTCGAGTACCGAGAATATTCTATTATATATTTACATAACTATTGGTAATTTATTTTATAATTATTAATTCGGCAGGTATGTTAAATTAATTTTTGCCGAAAACATCGCACTTATTCCATAACTAATTTTTATAATAGTGTTTATACTGCTTGTATAATAGTTACAGCTAGGTATATCATTATATTATATTATTGTTATTATCTTTTGAGTCAATACAGGCTTACCGTAAAACGGTATGGATATGTTTAGGATATAAATAGAGGCAAAAGGCAATACCTAAAAATTAATCTAAATATTTTAAAATGCCATTGTGTTTTCTTAGTAAACTCACTAAAGTATATTAACATACATAATAGTTTAAAGTTACCACGAAAAATATTTTTTAATTACAATCAAATAACTAATTATTATTTTTCGTTTAAATACCCAACTTCATTAAAATTTGAATTTAAATGTCGACATGTCGACATGTCGTCTATAAACAAATTTATTTTTTAGATTTTTTATATTTTCAATATTGTCAAGCCTCAGCTAATTAAAATTGAAAATGTCGCTAAAATATAGGTTGACTTTGAAGAATTTTTTTCAAATTTAACTTCAAACTTTTATAAAAAAACTATGTACCTATTTATATTTTATATTTTTAAATTTTTGAAGTAAATTAATGTGCGATCTTTTATTAAATTTTCAAGATTAAGAAATAATTTGAAAATGTCATATATTTATAAATAGCTCAAAAAGAGATACAATATTTTTAAAATCATACCCGAGTATGTCTTGTAAATGCTAATAAAGTACCTAATATGAATATTTGGTATATATTTCAAGTTTAAAGTCATTTATTTTTGAGTTAAAACAAAATAACAAAATCTTGGTGTCACAAAATTGTGCGTAAGAATCCCCGTTTTTCCATAATTGTTTTTTGTTTGCCTTGGTTACTTTTAAAAGTACTGTCAAAGTTGAATATCAAATAATTTTTATTGCTGTAGGTAAAAGGTAATAACAGACAAAACTAATAATGATAATAAAAGCCATAATAATTATGGCTACAATTATTGTAGTACCATTAAATTCATAAATCCTCTCAGAATCTAATGTGTTCTAGTATATAGTTTAGTCTACTAAAAATATTTTTGTGAACTCTTGGCTTGTACAATTTATTCAGGTTTTATATTCATTATTTTATCTGAAATATGGAACAAATAAATATATATACATTTTTTGTTTAAATATTTCGGTAGTATTAAATTTCCATCCATTTGGTAATAATATAAAATATGCCTATACTTACAAAATATTTTTGAAAATTTTAATTATAAAAATGAACACTATAATAACCTCGTCCCTTGATAATACTGCAAAGTTTTTATTGGAAGCGAGAGTTACGACCCCTCCTCATACCAGCATACCATCTGACCCAGTATGTTACCTACAAGGTAATATAAGCGGTATCGTGTAAGCGGGAGATTGAGATAAAAATAAATAAAAATAAGATCGGTAATATTACAAGTGCTAGGTGGTATTTTTCAATTGGCTCATCAGTAGCTCGGTATCTCGTGATATTGACCCGTTGGCTGTTCAAAGTCGTGATTTATGCGTACATGTACCTATACCTACCTTCTCGTGGTTTCCAGTTTCCAATTATAAACGCTCATTGCTTAAGGCAGTTGTTGAAAATTAAATGAAGTATATTTATATTAATAAGTATAATTATAAATTATATGAGTGATCCTCTCGGCCATGGGTTTATGTCATTTAATGTTATAATAATATGTCGGTCCTGTAGTGGGTAGAACATTTAAAAACGTTTAATTATTAATTTAATAACAAATTAAATAATATTTGTTTGACATTACGTTATTACTTAAAACATTAAAAATTTAAATTTATTGGAAATATTTATTGCGTGATTGATGTTACAACTCAATAAAATGTAATAATAATACTCATGCATTATATACGATCTAATCGTAGGTTATAGTTACGAAGATACACGTAGATTAACATATTTATTAGTTAGTAAGAACCTGCGGCAAGTGTGATTTAAGATATTGCATATGCATTTGAAGTGATGGGCATAAAAATACTGAACTGAAGTATTAAAGCAGTGCAAAGTGCATAAATATTATTATTAATTTATTCTTTAAAGTATAAACTCTTTTACTAGGTAGTACCTACATAAAACCATAAACACTAGTAAAAGTGGAACGTTACATCCGAGATATTATAATAGTAATGTTGTGGTTATTTACATGACTATTATTATGAACACAAGGCTAACTTCACTGCATTAATATAAGATCAAAAGACATTATATAAATCCATATTCTTTAGGCCTTTACATACCTACTCATTTTTAGTAAACATATACTGATATACTATAATATTATCATCATAATTTATTTATGTATGATATTTTTTTTAAAGCAGAGTCAAGTATTCGATTTGGAGCAATTACTCGAGGCTCGAACTCCTCCAAGTACATACTATTCATTAATTTACCAATTATCGTATTTCATTTAAAATTCCGTACAACCTCCATCATGCAATTCGTGTATACGAGAGAGTGGAATCATGCCTTAAGTTTATTTCCGACATATTTTGGTGCAAATATAACAAATAATATAAAATAATCATCTTTAAGTCCATTGGATTTCGATTATGATATCTATACCTTAAATATTGAATAGTATTCGTTTATATTGTGATGTTAAAAGTCAAAAGTGCTTAATCGAATCGGTGTAATTACTTTTTAATTTAAAACGTTTTATGTAGTAGCGCGTTCATAGATGAAATACTATTGTATTTAAGTATTTATAAACATATAAGTCTTGCAACACACGTGTTACTGATGTTTGAAATTCTTGGAATATAACATAATTTATTATATTATTAGAGGTAGATACACATACCTTTATCAGCGTTGTGACCTATAATTAGAATCCAAGAGTGTTATATTATTATTATTATCTATATAGTAAGTATTATTATAGGTACTTTACGTACATTTATTGCGTGGGCGTTACAATATTATAATTTAAAAGTTAATTTGGCTCGATAAGCATACTACAACGACGTAGTCTTACGAACTTAATTAGCGATTTTTTTTTTACATTTTTTTTATGTCATGATATCGCGTAGGGGACTAGAAATTAAAAAGAGCATAATATTATGATGGTGACTCGGGGAGGTCGAATCAAACAATGGAACGTTTAACCTTTGATGATGATTTTTTTTCGAACTGAAATTATGCGGTCTTGTTGTGCGTTTCACCGTCGTAATAAGCGAGACACGACCATCATTGTTCGTATTTAGAGGTACATACTATAATATAGTATATATACATATATGATAATATAATAATTACGACGACCGTCCCCGATCGGCCGAGTGTGTCAATGCCATCATCGCTCATATCGCATAATATCATGTAATAACTTATAAATAATGACAAATTAATATCGTTACAGATGTCGGGTGTCTCGTGGTGGCTTCTGTGCTCCGGTTGGGCGTCCGACTGTTTTTGGGGCCGTCTGAGGTGGCCCGAAATTTGCCGCTGGCTGTGCCTGGTCGTCGTGCACTCGGTCGACTACCAGGCCTTTTTTTTCATCTGTCTGGCCGTGGCTCAAAAGCGCCGCTGGTTAGAGGCGTTCAACTTGGGCCGGTTTCACGATACCGTTTTCCAGGTACTGTAATATATATATATATATATAAGTACGGTGGTGTAGTTAAATGAGGGGGACAAGACCAAGGGTCAACATTCAAGTTTTAAATAAAGTTACATTAATTAGAATACCAAATATTTATGACAGTAATATAATTTCAAAATGTTACTGAAAAGCAAGTTAAATGTAACTGCATAATGTATACATGAATATTATATTATATTTCATTACAATATGATTTAGACTCTAAAAAAATAAAAATAAATAGCTCCCTTATAATAGGTAATTAACATTTAAACGACCACGACCTTTTTTTTTATTTTCTAGAGTGATTTCTGCGATTTCCGACTGGCTGACCATGCCATTTATCTAGAGGAATTGGCGAAAAAGCACCAACGGTGCATATCGAAAAAACTCGCTGCCGAATTCGATATGAATTAGAGACGTATTATACCTATATATGTAATAGCCACGTCCAACTTCAGTTTTCAGCGTTTCGGTTCACTTTTGTCCGTCGACGATTTATTGGTACAATATATACTCCTATACAATATACTCTATAGCGTATACCTATTACCATTTATCATTATATCGAATGACGGTGAGAAGACAATCGAATTAGGTGAACCAGTGCGGTATATAAATAAACGTACGGATCCATGATTGGCATATTTATGGGCAAATATTGATCCAACCGCACTCGTGTGCATAATGTGTATACATGGGTTTGAGTCCCAGCAATGTCGACCACGACGTTTGTTAAGCCCTGCAGACGGTTTCCGTGAACATAACCACGGTTACTACATCGACCGTGATCCAAACATTAACTGCTGTCGGTCGTGACATTAAGCGTGTACAGTAATAAGCGTCCGGATGATATTAACATTATATTGTTATATTGTTGCTGTTGGTTAGTATTATAATATTTCAAATATTCCTTTTATAAATTGAATTGTCATCGAGTTTCAATTGAATATAATAATATGTTCTTTAGTAAGTTATTTTTTTTACGTCGTCATCATATATACCTATACTTGATGCAAATCTCGAAAACCAATATAGTTGTATAAATATGCGTACGACGATATCGGATCTGGTTATTTTTAAAATAAGCAGAAATTTAATACGAGAATACGAGATATTGGAATCAAAATAAAGATATGTACGTAACGATCGAAACGTATAGTTTAAAAGGATTCGTGCACGTCCTTTGGGCATACTGTTTTCCCCGAGGTTCGGAAAAAGGTCAAACGCAGTAAAAAAAAAAAAAAAACGTTACATGTGGATTCAAATTCAAAATTAAATAAAAGAATTTATGTGAAATAATTTAGGAGAAAGTCTATTTTAGACTAAGCAGCTGTTATGCCACTGTATATTAAATCTTGATCATACTTTATTGTTGTCACTAATATAGTAAATTTACTAATGAAATCCGTTGCATAACACTCGGAATTACGGTTATTGGATGTATATAATATACACAAACATAAACGTGACGTAATTTTGATAAGAAATTAATAGCATACTTAAAATGTTTGACTTGCAAATCATTGAAAGAAAAAACAATTCATGAAATCCTAAATGATGATAGATTTCAATTAGGTACCATTATATTAAAGTTGTGAAAGTTCTGCATAACTTACGGTTGATCGCTTAATTCGGCTGTTTTATTAATGAGTGGCTAATTGACGGTCCAGGAATTCGATTGATGAGTAATAAATAGGTAAATGAATAGTCATCACTGGAGCACAAAATATGCGAATTCAATCGCTTTGAGAAATACAACGCAGTTAAACATTTCGCCATTATTTTCAAATTCCGTACAAGCAGATGACGCAAATAATAGACAATACGCGAGCGCTTAATAATAAATTATGAAACTATGTAACGCACTAACGCCATATATACGGTTATATTTATATATTTTAGTGAATATTGTTACATTACAGTTTGTATAAATACTTATATATAGGTACTCGTTTATACATGCGAATTGCATAGGAGATGAAAACGAACCCGTTTTGGCCACGAAACGTCGATTATAATATTATATAATAACTGAAATACGGTAAATTTGAATATAATATCGTTTTAGATTTCTGGAAAATGTTTTTAGGATAACCATGAGATGGATCAATATTTTGCTGACGCAGACACAATATGCGCATTTTTTTCAGCTGGGTTCCGAGCTCAAATTGGATTGCACAACGTTCTCAAAGGTGAATCCCCCATCATTCCTACATATCATTACGTGGTTTGCTGATGGAAGGCGAGTATAATGTAATAGTCACAAGTCTTTCACGTCAGACCTTTCACGTGCGCCACGAGTGGAATAACAATTACGATTCGACGACGATATACAATATGGTGGATCGTCGGTCTTCGCTGAAAACATTTCTAGCCCTTTCGATACGGTTGTCGGATAGACTGTACTAAATTATAATACATGCCGGTTGTAATTGTTGATCGGAATAATCTAATTTTTGAAGCGTTGAATTTATGGACGAAGGGTTTGTTGAATTTAGAGTTCAACATCACAAAATATATGTGTAGCGATGTCCTATACCGCTATCGTACAATAATATATACAAACAAATTTATATATAAATTGTACATATTATTTTATTATTCATTTTATGAACAATACCGTTGACAAACAAAGCGGGCACCGTAAGGTATCAGTCAAAACAGAGAAAAAAAAATAATAAATGTATAAATATTGCCGATTTAACAAATATATTCAATCAATTTGTTACTTCGCGGGTTCAGTAACTCGTTTGAATTATCGGTGTTCTTGGCACAACCACCGAAAACACGATACACACATCACATAACTAAAGACGTTTACACACAATATGCGTCGACATGAGCGTACCCTAAGACGTCGCCATCGTTATTAAATGCTGTATAGGTATAGCGATCGTCGAGTTTACCATTAAGGTCTATGTTTTGTATTCAGCGGCGGTGGCGAGTTCAAAAAGAAAAACGAAAAAAGCAATGCGTATTTGTAACTAGTAGTTCTACAAACATTTGTCTAACCGCTGCACCGGTTATATAATAAGTGTCGTGGAAATAAAAATAATAATGAATCTACGCGTGACCTCACCGACCGAACACACTCTAACACACATTACACTACACTCTACACACACACACACACACACACACATGTACATACAGTAGTTATGAGTTATGACTTATGATCGTTTGAATTTTTACAACAGCTATGAGCCACTGAATGATGCGTTAACAGTGAGATGATGATAATTATACGACTCGCTAGGGGGAAAAATGTAGAATTTACGTTTTATTTCATTTTAATTTATTATGTAATAATATACAATATTCGATTCGTTTTTTTTTTTCATAATCAATAGACAATAATTAGCCACAGTTGAAGAATTTTTATTTAATTCGATTTTAACAGACATTATTGTAGCATTCATACAATAATATAAAGTTGTACAGTATACACTGTACACGTAATACTAGTGAGTAGTGGGACAACCCTTAGCATTATTTTATATATTAAAACAATATGTTCATTGGGATGACCTATACTATTATAAATATTTATAGTAATTTATTGCAACTATTTTAAACATCTGTGTCAAAAATACTTATTATACGGCTATAGACGTATAAAATACAAAATTTCTTCAATCATACAAACTAGTTTATTTGGTAAAAACATAACCCAATATGCAAAACAAGAAAACACGTAATACTCATACGTTCCAAGTAAAAAAAATTGCATTGTAAAACCACTTACGAGATTCAGCCTCAGCAGGTTTTTATCACATCGATTTTAAGGACTTCGATAAAAAGCCAAGCAATAATATTTACCTACTCGTAACAGTAGGAATAACTGCATTAGGATCATAAATTCATAAAAATAAAAAGGTTGGGCACATACTTTTAATTAATAAAATAATCAAGTTAAAATAGCACACGGCAGGTAAAATAATATGTAAAAAGACTAAATTGTGTATCGAAACACATTTATGTTTGAATAATAGTTAATTGAAAATGAAATATAATTTTGTTCCATATTAACTAGATGTTCAATAATATAATTATATGATAACGACATGTTTGCAAATTATATTTTTGCTTCCAAAACCAAAGGCCAGTGTCATAAATATAAACGTCAATTTATACCCATTAAAAAAGAAAAATATGCAGGCGAGCATGCTTGGTAAATCATTTTGTACACTCCAGTATATAATTATTTTGCATAGTTTTATTTACTTGCAAAATTTGAATTGGTACCATGGCCGTGAAACGATTACAAACTATGTATCATGCCAACATTGCTGCAGCGACGATCGAAGCGGAGAAGAAAGTGTCGTCCGATTTGGTGGACCAAATAACGGCGTCGATATTCCGGAAGCTTGTCGCGGCTTGTGTGCAGGACTTGCCGCTTTTCGCTCGTGAGCAGGACTCACGGAATACTTCGGGCGCGACTTGGCGACTTGGCGATGGTCGCTTGTGTATAGGACTTGCCGCGTCAGAATTCGGCCGTCAAAATAGTGGACCCGGTGGCGTTCATCGAAATTGAAAAGGACGAGCCGTCCGGTTCGAGTGGTCGAATGATGGAGTCCGGAATCCGGCAGCACCAAGAAGTCGACGAGGAGGTGCCACCAGTCGCTCGTGTGGAAATAAAGAATTCGGCGCAGGTCAAAAAAAGATAAAACAAAGACGCGAACAATTTGGTCCCGCACCAAAACATTTTTTGCGCGTATGTTGTGCTGTAGTACAGCTACTGCAGATTAGATAATTATTATAAATTGTATGAAAATGTAAATCGTAAATTTCTAGAAAAATTTGATTACGTATGTATTATGCTTATGCATTATACCTGCACAAAATTGCATTAATTACAAATAACATGTGTCTATGTTGAATAATTCAATAACGGTTTCTATTTTATGTATAATTAATAATGTAAATTGTAAATTTCTAATACAAATTAGATTGCCTATGTATTATGTTTATGCATTATACCTACACAAAATTGCATTAATTACAAATCTGTATATATAAAAAGACTTGTCCTGGGTGATTCATCATCGCCTAGGCGGAACTGCTGAAGCTATGGATATGACATTTTCAGTAAATGTACTTATTAGTTATTACTATGTATAGGCGCACTAAGAAAGGATTTTTCGAAATTCGCATTTTAAAGAGGTGCTCAAACAGGGATCTTGAAGTTCACGATGGAAATTGGAAATTTTATTTTTATTTATTTTTTAAATAGTTGCCATTGGTTACAGTCTACAGTATAAATTAATATTTATTTATTATTGGTTTCCATTGGTTATTTGGGCGGATCAGGTACAAGTTAGCACCAAATCAAATTATTGAACATTGCAGCAAGTTACACCCAAAAACAGTTGAATAATCATAATTTTTTAAGTTGCAATTTTTTACGGACAACGGAGTGCACGGGTTCAGCTTGGTATGAATGTTTGTGTGTAGATTAAACCTCTGGGAAGAAGATTGACTTATTTAGGAATGGTTAAATTTGGTTTTTTTTATACAATAGGTAAGACACATAATATCAATTGTTCAAAACAGCTTAAATTTCTTATTACTGAATATGCTAAACAAAATGTACCAGGTACATATTTTCAGTGTTCAATGAAAGTAAGTGTAACAAGTTAGGTAGCTATAGGTTAGGTATAGGCACCTACTGTAACGATGTTACTTTACTTATAAGTTATAACGTGTTAATAATTTTTTCCAATTATATATATAAATGAATGTTTGTGTGCATATTAGACCTCTGGGAAAAGATAGGCTAATTTAAAAAGGGTTAAATTTTGTTTTTTTTATTCATCGGATTTTAGTATGGTTAGGTTAGGTTAGGATTTTGTATTAATTGATTATATTAATCCACCGTAGGTGGAATTAAGTAAAAACGACAAACTTGGTATAACTTTGATATTTTAGAGTTAAATCATACACTTACGTACAAACAGCACAGGATCCGCGATCTATTGCAGGTAGATTGCCTACCTAATAATATACTGGTGTGAAACAGAATTTTTATTCCGGGAAACAGAAAAGTTAAGATAAATCTAGAATATCATACACCGAATATTAAATAACGCATTGAACAAAGTTTGAGCCATATACGGCTTGTACATTTAACGGGTGACGAAGTGCACGGAATCAGCTAGTAATATATGTTTATGTTGAACAATTCAATATCGGTTTCTATTATAAGTGTTATTAATAATGTAAATGCGGTAAATTGTAAATTTGTATAAAAATTAGATTACCTATGTATTATTATGTATATAAGTAATACCTATATTCGACTTTTAACTAGGGGCGTGCTCAATGGGGATCCGAGGGGGGTTAGGGGTTCGAACCCACCCCGTGTACAATTGACAATTACATATTATGCATTTATATATAATTATTGTATTTCTAAATTTTATATCTGGAATTTTGATATTTTTTATTTTTAAATCATTTTCTGTTCAAAATTTCTGAGCACGCTTCTGCGCACATTACTACATCAGTCGTTACGACTAGTGGTCTAGAGGAGGGTACATGGCGTGAACCCACTTCCTAATTTTATATTTATGCGTGTACCCTTAACAAAAATCGTGGTACGCAGGTTAGGCGTAACTCCCCACTTTATTTTTCACAATGATTAAGGCGTGTATCCATTACATTTTTTAGGACTATCTATATCACTGATTACAACTATTAAAAATTGTATCTACTCATAAGAAAAAAATGACCGCATATTATTATATCGATCAACACTCGTGGTTTTTCCGTTTGTGTTAAATATCGAACAGTGTATTATTATAATTAAAAATAAACAATTAATTATCATTAGTCATTACATTAAAAACTATCAGAGGCGGTCGGAATTGCATGGGTTCAGAGAACCCTTCCGTTCTAGACGAGTTTCCGGCTTCATCCGGCACGAGAATGGAAAATTATGCATCCAGTAACACAATATAGTTGTGCCGAAACAATATAGTATTCTTAATTCGATCGCAGTTTTTCTGTCTGTTCGGAGCCCGTCTCTGCACGTAAATTTATTATTATATTCGGCTTTTTAATATAACGTCCGAGGAAAATATGTTCTCAGCTCAGCTGCAGTCCTCGACCTCCAACTTCGAACTGCAGCTCATAATAATAATAATAATTGTTATTCGAACGTCGAGTGTGGTTTTTACAATTTAATGGGATAATATAATATTATAATAATATATTGTAAATATCGACCGGTCTTATATCCTCTCTAAGCATAATATTGCACACTCGAGATCGCCGAGCTCGTGCGGTGTTCGGCCCGGCGGTCTTTTTTTATCGGACACATCGCGATGCACGTCGAGGAGAAACGGCGTAAAAATATGCGTTTTTCTGCAAGTTACGATACATAGTGTGTGTATGTGTGTGTGTGTGTGTGTGTGTGTGTGTGTGTGTGTGTGTGTGTCGGGTTGTGGGAACCGTCGCTGTGTGACTCGGTCGAGTTGCTGTAGGTATTACGATGATGATAATAATTATATTCATAATTGCACCGCTGATGACGCAATGCGGTCCACGGACAACATCGGTCGTTGTTATTATTATCATAATATCGTTATACAACCACCCAAACACACACAACCGCGTTTGCTGGCTTTATAATATTGTGTTAGCGTTGATCGTAAGCGGACGGGAGTTTTGCCGAGTATGGACCACGAGCGCGCGTTTTTTGGTTTTTGTTGCGAGCAGACGGCTATTATGAATTGATAAATAATAATATGATTATAAATTATTTTTGTACCTATTAGGTATTATTGCGTTATGGACCGTCTACGGACACACATATTATATACACTTTAGTACCCATCACAATACTACTACGATTTTCCAAAGCCCCGCCCGCGCCGATCCGTCTCGATTCGGGGGGGGGGGGGGGGGAGGGCGGCCAACCGAGCTGGCGCAGTATAACTATTATAACCGTATTACACACGGCCAGACCTTGCCGGTGGTACCTATATTTACCTATGTAATACTGTCTATCGCACAGACCTTGGTATATACGATCGCCGCCTACGTATTTTATTTTTATTTTATAAGGACGTCTGCACCGCCGCTGGAGGGTGTATATATACCTGGTATAATAGTTGGCACCTATATATACACGAATTGTTTGCACAGGAATTCCGTTTTATTTATTCTCCTGCCGATCGATCCGCACTTGGCGTATCGCCCCCGCATTTAATTGTGCCACCGGTGTGATTTTCGTTTAGATTCACGACAGATAAATTATTATGTCGTCTCGTCCGTTGTTTGTTTAGTATTATAGTGTGTAACGGCGGTGCTCTGAGGAATTTCCGCACCGCTCCTCCGCCGTTTAATATCAGCTGTACTTACGCGGGAAATCATTACAACACAATATATTGTGTATGTACATTTTTGGATCGCCGGAGGGATATAAAGAACCCCCGAAAATATTTTTTCAAACGCGATTGCGCTGTCGTCATTTAATGCCGTAGTATATGCACAATAATACACATACATATAATACTATATATAATTATACGACCAATGCGACCACCGTTTTTACGCGACTCGAGGGCGACAAAATAAATCAATTTTTGCGATCCGATCGTCTTTTGTCGCCCATATTATAATGATAATAAAAAAAATATTATTGTTATGACTTGCGCCCGCCATCGTCGTAAATTTGACATTAAACTCATTAAAGTCATAAGCGTAATGTGTGGTTGGTATAGTACTGTAGTTGGGTATATAATAATAATATGTACGTCTGTCAGTGTGTTGGATCAATGTCAACTGTGACGACGATTCACGAACTTTTGTTATAACGGTGAAATTAATGAAAAGTAAAAGTTGTTATTTCCAGTCGGGTAATTTTCCGCGGGCACACGCGGCTTATTATTCTTCCTAATTAATCGGCACGCATATAACTTATCGCTAATTACACTTAACCCAGAAACGTCGTCACCGCGCCGGTGTAAAAGTTTTCTAACTGTATTTATTTTGTATTATTATTATTATTCTTTGTACCTTCCGTTCAGGTTAACCAGTCGTCGAGAGCAACCTGCAGCTTGGACGCAAGTCTGTGAAAACTAAACAAATCACCACCCGTTTAAAATCCCACGGATAAGCGTGAAAAATAGGGTGTATTCTAGACATTTTTTGTCAAAAAAATTCGGGAATGCAAAAGATCGGCGAGGCGTTACATGGTATACCGTGTGTCCGCGAAAACAGGGTACACTGTATAATTAAATTACCCATATTGCTCAGTACCCTAAGACCTAACCATAATAATATATTCGAATTCTGTTTGCTGGACATGAAACTAGACTATTGGTATTGGATCATCAATCTTCCACAGACAGTATTCTAAAACAAGTTTATTGTACCGCGTAATGTAGGTAACTGAGTTGTAGAGTGTACTCAGTTTTTGCGGACATACGCTATACTATATATAGTATGTAGCCATGTAGGTATATATAGGTATGTAAATCTGACACGCGTGATAAACCGTTCAGCTATGACGCGAATAAATTATTTTAAATTTGACTGTTTAGCAATATATCACTAAATATCACCAAAAAGGGCTGAAGGAATTAAAAAAAAAAATTGTAGTATCGTTGTACAAACTAAATACCTGAAGCGCAGAAAGTTTTTTTGGAATATTATCGTACGTAGGTTACCTAAATGGACGATTTTGAACTCATACCTTATAATATACTAATACAATATTATGCAACGTTCTAACGTTGATTCATACATTGAAATCTATAACAAAATGATAATGCTAGTGAACAACTACAATATCTGTATAGATATGATAAAGCGGGTTGTACAACACTGGCATCGTGTTTAGTTTAGGTACATTTTATGTCTGATTAACATAATTAGCCACTTGGGTATAAATTGTTATAATTTTATTACAATATGATTTGTAAACAAAAAATAAATATTTTTTAAAGAAAATAAATTCACGGTTGGGTTTGTTGTTTACTCGAAGAAATTTATTTATCAGGAAAACATTGCAGATCTCGACTTTAAAAAACATATTTAAAAAACGTATAGGCACGTAGTTCAATGGACTCGACGTCCAGTCCTTTATTTATTTTAATTACCGTCTATTCACGCATTAATTAGATGGGGGGGGGGGGGAGGATTGTACTCGAGTAGTTATTTTAATCATCATCGCGGGACATTATAATATCGAAAGTGCGCGGAAGATAAACGATATATTATTATAAAGTATTAACGTATTAGAATGGAAATAAAAACGTATAGGTGTCTAAGCAATGAGGACCAAAATATTATGAACAAATGCCGTTTTGTTTGCAGTGTTCGTGGAAATTTTATCTTGTGTATTTTTTTTTTTATTTATTCTTTCTGTTACAGGCTAATTGAATCGTTCAAATAAAAGCTAGCCTCCATTGTATTAACCACGCTTTGGAACACGGCGTTTTATTATTAAATACATACTTGAAATGCCGGAAGATTTAGTTCCTGTTTGGCTGACTTAGGACGAGTATAAACTATAAGAGCATTTAATAACTTTTATTTATTATGAGATTAGGATTTTTTTCCGTTGTAAATTGGAATGAATGGGAAATATGGAATTATTAATAGGGCGAGCTTTGGTCTCCGCATCCGCCGCTAAAAATGTGTCAATTATTTTCTCTCAGTAGTGGTTTTATTAATGAAATAATATTGTTAAAGCAAATCTTTGTCAACAAACCACCGCTGCGGTGTTTACACTTAAGATTGGACGTTTAACGAATTATTATTTATTGCAATGCGATAAATTCTGCAAATGGTCTGCAGCAGTCAAAAAATCGCTGTACCAAGAATTGATTTATACTTCATTCGTTCGGTCGTGTTTGATTTGTTTATGTATTTATTTTTACTCATATAATTATGAAGGGATGAAAAAAACAAGAATGAAAGACGATATCGCGAAAAAAAGTTTTATATACAATCGTAGTGTATAGGTAATATAACATAAAAATACATGATAATGGGACGAGCAAATGGGACGTGCGCAAATCTTTTGAAAAGAATCGTCGACCGTCGTGGGCATGTTACATACCTATATATAATTTATATACATATAATACATATACACTTAACTGCGTGTAGATAAAAGACGAATTCCTGAAATATATATAACTTCTGACACAAGCACACAAGGGAACAAAGCGAAGAAAAAAGACGCGCCCCGGTGGTGTTTCGGAAAAGGTGAAAAAGTGTGACTGCTGCTGTATGTGTGAACCGTTTTTTTAGCTGTCACGCCGTTTGAACTTTGAATTTTCTTTTTCTTTACGATAATGCCGCACACAAGACATATATATGCGAAACGTTGCGGAATCGAGTTTTTTTTTCGCCTTGGTGAAATGACGTCACGTTCGTCCGAAACACGGAAATCGTTCTGAGATAAAAGTTAAAAACGAAGACGACCTTTGAACCGGTTAAGCGTAGCGGATTATGGGCAAACACAGCTGTGCGAACCCGGGCGTTTTTTTTAGTGTAGCCACCTATATAATAATATTCTGTTGGCCATCAACCGACAAAATAAAATGGCGCAAAGCTGTTTTTGGCGTAATCGCAAATAATAATTAATATTGTGGAAGAAAATGTTTCCAACACTGAGGTGTGCGAGCGTATATACTGTTTGTGTACGATGGTACAAACGAAAAACTCGTCTAAAAACACATGTGTGGTCGAAATCGGATTTTTATAATATTGTAAGTCGGTATGTAATATGCTGTCTATGAATCGATCTTTGACTAAATGCATTGAAAAATAACAATTAAGATAACATTGAAAAATAGTGTGAGCAGGTTTAACTTTAATTACGTATATATGTACAGTAAATATTAGATACATTCTGGGCAATTATAACCGACTCGCCTTCATATAATCGATATGTACGATAAGTATAATTAAACTTAAATTGCGCAAGACAAAGGAAAAAATTGTAAATTACGCCCAATAAATTTCAGGTATAAATTTACATATAGTAAATTGCACCCAATACATTTCAGGTATAAAAAAAAATTTATTGATTAGTTCATGTGAAATTTTTGAGTTCAGTATCGGACGAACTCGGTAATTTAATCAGAAATATTCACTGGATGAAGGTGTGCAAGTTAAGTTATCGAATAGAATAGTAGGTACTTACAAATTTTTTTATAGTGAATAAATGTTAACAGATATGTGAAATATAAGGGAGATTAGGGAAATAATTAGATATAGAAAATAGCCGAATTCTAGGGTAAACCAATTTTTAAGTTAAAATGGCCTGAGATCAGCTGTAATTGCTTGACCAATCTGTAATCTCAATTGAATTGCATGCTCGGGATTTAGATGTTTTGATATTTGTTGGCACAATTACAGATAAAAGGTAATTTAAACTGACCATATCTAGATTAAATAAGAAATCGAATAAAAGATTCAGTAAAATTATTTAATGTACTTACAAAAGCCCACTATTTTTTTTCATTTACTCAGAGACTTATCTTTATCCACGTTTGTTTTTTTTTTTTTATAATACATTGACGGATATGTTTGATATAACCTTTCCGGGAGAGCCGCTATCGATTGGAAAATGAGTATAATAATATTTTGTGCGTCTTTTAATTTTTTTTGAAAGATAGAAATGAGCTTAACCGACTTCAGTATTTGAAGGAAAATGTATACTCACTTCGATTCAGACAAATACATCTGGACTTAAAGGTACCTTATTTTTGAATTTTTGATATTACAATATTTTTATTTTGAAAAAATTATAAAATTTAGAATTCTTATATTCTAATCATTTTTGATTAACACTGTTCCGGATTATTTTGAATAGGTAATTTTACTACAGATAATATGATCCGTTCATTAGAATAAAGTAATAAACAAATTATTTATGGTTTTTAGTTATTGATCAATGTTTATTGTTCATTCTCACAGACATTTATGGTACCATAAGGTACGTATATTTTTACATAATTTATAAATTATATAGATATACATAATATGAATATTTTTTTATCAATTCTTAGATAAATGTTCTCTCCATGATTCTCTAACTTATATAACACGTTCTTGGCCTGCCTCTTCCACGCTTCCTTTCTATCGTTCCTTTTCCATCTTTTCTTCCTTTCATACGTTTTAATTAAACATTTTCTTACTCTTAGATCTATATTTTGTGATTTTAGTAATTTATAATTAACTAGGAATGCCTCTTTTGCTTGTCTTACTCTATTTTGTATTTCCTTTTCTGATCTTCTGTCAATCTATCCAAATATTTCAATTGGATAAAGAGGGTGACAGTAGGTATCCTAGTCTTACTCCTCTCTGTATATTAGCTGTCTTTATTATAGAGTTAATATGTATTTATACTGACGGAAATATGGACGTAAGATCGTTAAAGTCCAAACTGAACCTGACTGCTATCCTATTATCTATACACGATTTACATGGGCCATGCTCGTGATAGTCATAAATATAGTAGTACGTCGTGCTCGCTCCAAATGAGAAGTGTCGTCCACGATTTCTCGGACATTTTTTTTTAAATGTTAAAATCTAAACTCGTGGTTATTTTTTAATGATTCTATACAAATAAATAATATACCACTCCCAATTCAATATAGTAGCCTATAATTTCGTGAGCTCAGCAGCCGATCTACCATGCAACGGTTTTTATATTTTTGTTTTTCGCTCAGAATAAAAATAATAACTTAAATATCGATGTTAATGTTAATAAAATGAACTATGTTATTGACACCAGTGAAATTACAGAGTTGATTTATGTAAATACTTTAAATGTTTAACTTTCAATATCCTTTGAGTATTTAAATATAGTTAGGTAGGTACGTTTCAAAGTTTAGGCATAGGAAACGGCAAAGGTGGGCATTAACTAGTTAAAAAGTTAAAGTTAAGTTAAAAAGTTAATTTTTTTTTAACTTTTTAACTTAACTATAGTTAGTTTATGTTCTAATCAACTTATGAACTTAACTAGTTTAATTTACAGTTAAAATAACTTAGCTTTTCTAAGTTGATTTTAAAAAAATCCATCAAGTTGAAAACATTTTAAAATTGTTCGTTTATACGTAAATATTACTATATTGAGTATAATTAGTATAAAATAAAAATAATCCAATAAAAAAACACAAAAATTTTCTTGATAACATAATTTTGTGTATACCTACCTATTAATATATTTTATTAAGTTGTAAGTTATATATTATGCAAGTTGCAATTATAAATGTTTTTAATAAAATTAATAATTTTAAATTAAAAATTGACAATTGTTATGTTTTAATGTTATATAACTTAGAATATATATGTCATTCAAGTAATTTGAATTATCATGTACTCATCTTCACGTACTATGACATTCAATTTCTATAAGATATAAAAAAAATATATTTGTAAAATTAGTAATTTGAGATGAGTATAGTTTAAATTAGTAAATAATAGTAAAGTAAATGTAAAATGGTAACATTGTACATTATGATAAAAGTTCAATAAAATTGTTTCTTATAATTTATAAATTAGGAACTAGAAAGACACGTCATCCACTCTTTATGTGATTTACATACTAATTAAAAAAAAAATAGATTAACTTTTTTTAAACTGAGTTAAGTTAATATTTTTTTCTATATTAACTTTTAACTTATAGAGTTAAATTTATAATTTGTTCACTATTAACTTTTAACTTATAGAGTTAAATTTATAATTTGTTCACTATTAACTTTTAACTTATAGAGTTAAATTTATAATTTGTTAACTGTTAACTTTTAACTTATCGATCTTGTGTCCTCTTAGCTTAACTTAACTTGAGTTAATTATTTTCATTAACTTGCCCACCTTTGGGAAACGGCCGGTTATGTTGTGTGAGGTCAAACACGGTGAGCCACACGCCCACACACTGTATACTGATAACTACGACTACCGTGGCTTACATAATCACAATATTGTATGTGATATATATTATTTAACATGCATATGTAACATTTATACCACTGCGGCTGACTGTGAGCAAAACTGGAGCTACTGATTTGATTAGATTTGTTAGTGTGCTGTATCGAGAACATGGATTCCGTTCGCGTGTTGTTTGTTGGTGGGATTACAATATAAATTAATTAATTATAATTAATAAGATAACACTCTCCTAAAAGGGTAATGTGGTACAGATAGTAGTAATAGAGGACAATAGACTTACAGCATGCGCCTACAAGGTAAAATTAACAATATTTCAGAAATTATATAAATAAAATATAATAATATATATTCAGGTAGGTATTCAAATATGTAGGTACAATACTACAATGTGAGATTGGTACCTAAATAAATATTAATTGAGTTGTAGACTATTAAGCTATAAATTAAATATTAGTAGCTATCTATTACAATTTCTCTTCAAAAATCATAAGTTCCGAGTATAGCTTAACTAAAAATGATGTCATGATGTAATAATATGTGTTCAGTGAAACTTCGCTCCTAAATCACTGACATGAGAAATTGTATATTTTGTGTTGTAACACCCAAATAAGTAACTTTTATATTTTTTTTTCGAGTTATTCCTATCCAAGCTACCTAATGAGCACCGATGTGATGGTAGTAATTTTTTTTTGATTTGGTGTCTGAATATTGTTAATTATTTAAAAACGTGGTTGGTTACATTTATAATATAACAATACTTAGTTGTAAAATTCACACCGAGTTTTACTATATTGGCAATTACCAATACATTTTATTGGTTTTATTTTTTATTTTTTTCAATTAGAATCAATAAATCCCATAACTCATTTTGTTGTTTGTTTTACGGAGGGCTGATTTTTTTCCTGTCAAATTAAAAACGAAAACGAAAAAACTAACTAGCTACTGGATTAAAACGTCAATGTTTCTCTCCCCATCCTAAAGAATCGTTCCAATTTATTTTTATTTAAAACCAATGTATTTCTATTCGCTTGTCTTTATATTTGAACGGAAATAATATTTTCATCATATTATTATCCTCAATATAAACGCATAGCCATAACGGCACTTCAAAACAGAAATTTAAAAAAAATTAATTAAAACTTTTGAATAACTATTTTTCGATAATCAATGTAGTAATGGGCAATACTATTTGTTTTTGGTGGTTAAGATCATTTAAATTTATAGTTGATCCAAGAAAAATGTGGTATTCTAAGAATCAAAAAAATAAAAATGTCCTTGACTACTATCGTATTGACGTTACAGCAAATATTATATAATGTTAAATGGAACGTGTGAATATTATTCATACTATAAAATATGTAACTTGGAGTTTTGTTCAATAATTAGAAGAATACATTTTTATTAGTACGTAGGTACGACAGCAAAATTACAAAACTACCTTTTATACTGGTATTATAATTTCATTCAGAGAAAATTGCTTCATTATTCGGGTTTTTAAGTTTTAACAATTTGCAATAATTATATTACATTCGATTTGATTATTGCATATTGTTGTGTTTGCAAGCTGACAAGATGACAATATTATATATACGTACAACGTACTATACCTTAAATGTGATTAATAGTCACCGAAATATCGAATAATAGGAAAACCATCGGGTTTTTTTTTTTACAGACGCTCAAGGGAGAGAGGTCACTACACTCTAGGACGTGAAGTCTGTTTCGTAACGACGCTGTGCCGCCGCTGGACCTGTATAGTACCTACACGTGTGACAGACTGACTATAATATCTAACAGTATGATCTACAGAATGGAAATAATATTTGGAAATTGATCCGTAGACGTACGTTTATTATGTGCAAATAGCGGGTAATAAATCACGCGTCGACAATGAAGAGAAGGGTCAGAGGTTGATTTGAATTACATTAACGCGTCTACGAGCATAAAGGAAAAGAAATCGAAACGCGGATGGTACATACCACATGGATTTGCTAGGAAATATAGGTATATCGTTATTGTTACCTACGACTGCACAAGATCCTGTATAACAACAATGCGGACGTGTTCTTAATTTGCAGTTGCGCAAATGCGCGCGGACCTATACCTATTTTAACAATACATGATATATTGATATTAGATAGGTATATAGTGTGCACGTTTTCTATAGTTACTCTACGATGACGGTAAGTAATAATATTTACCTATTTCGAGTATTTAAAATTCTACAGAAGTAGATCTTCAAGGTTTTAATTTATATAACTGTTTTTGTACCGTCTATACTCAGCATAAACATAATTAATGCCCACGTTTAAAATATTATGATTTTGTTATATGTATGAAAAATGTATGCGTCTTCTAAAAGGCCTGCAGAATGTATTATAAACAGTTGTATAATATTATGCTCATTGAGTGATAATTATTGAATTACTATTTACTTGGGTGCGTCGGTTGAGCTCCGATCAAATAAAAATCGTTTGGCAATAACATCTTTATATTTTTATATTGCGAAATGCAAAAGGCATATTAAAAAAATTTTATCAAATAAGAAATAATATTATATTTTATTTATTATTATAGCGATAAATTTGTCTAATGTAATAAGACATTTATAATAGATTTTGCTATTAAATTTTTATTAGTTTAGGTAATGTGGTATTATTTAACGTATATTTGTTTTATGTATTTATCTATAAAAATATACAATGATCAATTATTGCATTTCAACAAAATTAATATGATGAAAAATATCGTTATAGTGCGTACGATCACAATAATATATATTGGCATATTGCTTAAAATGAACCCTTTTAATACGGATTAAAACCAATTCATTACTGTTCTTCAAATTACTTGAATTACAGTTTTTAACTGTTTAAGATAATAGCGGTTATAAATAACAATTTTTAATTTATGAGGTGTGTACTGTGTATAGTAATTAAGAACAATATGAATGTGTAAAAGTTTATACAATAAATTATTTTTATGTTTTTATATTATTTCTTTTACTAAATAGTAAACTAAATATTAAATCTAAGATAATTTTGTACGATTCCTATGTACATATTTACTTTGTTTTACAATTTTGTTTCGATACTTATGTATTGTATAAAGTAACTATAAACACGAGACTGAGTGGTAATAATATATATGGTGTATTATCATTTATTATGTACTTCAAAGTGTTCATTTATCATCTTTCATTCTTTTTCAAATAAAGAATATTGCTTAATTTTTTTTAAAGGGTTGTATGGGTATTTATATTATGAATTCCGACGATAATTATTTCTTAGCACGAAGACAATTTACAGACAACTTACTAGCTAAAAAAGTGTTGAAAAAATTATTAAAAGCTCAGTTTAAGCAGCACCGTTAAAAAATGTCTTTCGAAATTAGTTATTTTATTTATTTTAAAATATGGAATGATAATACACGTAATGTCACTATTCTGTTGAGCTAGACGAGTGTGGAGAGTCCATCAACCGGTTTCCGTATCTTATTTGGATGTTTTGACGGGAATATTTCAAGGGTTTATATTGATCTTAAGATTAATAGGATAATTTGCGTTAAACATTTTCAGTAATCTATCATAAGTCAACGGCCATTACAAAAATAAAACAGATAATAAATTTTAAAGAAAAAAAAAAAATTACCACGTTTTTTGTGGTGCTACCAGAATAGAAAATAGACAATGTATTGATTTTATTTAGAAATATGATAAAATTGAGTTGCGATGGTTCAAAGTTATCGTCTATGAACATATAGGTATAGTTAAATAGTGATTTGACAAACCACGGGCCAAGAAAGCATAGGGTAGCTTTATAAAGGATTTAAAGGAAAGATGAACAATGGGTAATTTAACTATAAGCAGGAATAAGCTACCTCCGAAGTTATAGCTCTAAACTTTGTTTGGTAAAGTCTTGTTCGAATATCCTACGCGTTGGACAAGTTATTTCCTATACAGCTATCCGTACTATGTGTAGGTATTAGGTAATTAAAAAAAAAGTATATATTATATAACTTATTAATCAGTCATTTATATACTTTATAATTGTATATAGATTTAATGAGTTTCTATAACTTTAAGTTGTTCGGTTTTAATAAATCATTTTAATAGTTATTATTTATAAATTATGTTATTAAAAGTTCAACGACAACGTATAACTTAACCTACGGCAAATGAAAATACTTTTATAACGAAAAAAAAATTAAATATTTTAGTTACCTATACATGGGTTACTGTTAACAAGTCACCGTCAAACAATATTTAAAGCCCGTTGTTTCATAAAAACCCTACCTACGATTACATTAATTATTATTACTAAATGTGTACCGTCTCCAATTTCAGTCGAAATGTCTGTAGGTAGAATTAATGTACCTGATACTATTATTATAACAAAGGTTTGCAGTTTAATAGTTTGGGTCTACTTTACACGCCATTAGGCAACGTAGTTTTTTTTACGCAAGCGTATATGTACCATAATATCTCTGTTGTAAAACTTCACATCGCGCCGTGGTATCTTTATACAGGCAACTAATTCCATTATAGTAGTATAATACCTAATATAATATTTATTGTGGATTAAATGGACTGCTTCGATGTGATGACAATGCACGCTAAATTTTTAAAATAAAATGAGAGTGAGGAAAAAAATGTTCTGCACCTACGACTTCTGTTACTATATACAAAAGACAAAATAGTCAAAAAGACGTCAATACCTACTATAAAATAAACCTATTGTAAAACTATTATAGTACTTGACCGCCGAAGTGAAAGATATAAATTTTTTTTAAGTTTTTAACGAATTTTGTGACGTATCCGTGGAGGCGTGGATCTAGTCACGACTTACGGGACAATTTGATAACATTTTTATTCTGCAGAAAGGCGGTGATTACTTGAGTATGCACGATTATATACATATACAGGGTGTCTTATGAGGATATATCCATTAGCTGTAGAGAAATACTCATTGCCCGGACAAAAACCGGTTTTTTGCTGTTACCTACCTGTAAGCTGAAAAAATGATTGAAAATCATTAAATTAATGAAAATAAAATGTTGAATGGTCTATAAAATGACTGTCTTCTGCAATTGTCTCAAAAATAAAAATAATAAATTTTTGACTTAAAAAAAAATTAACTAAATTAAAAAATAAAATATATGTAGTTCTTGTCTCTGTGAGCCTAATAAAAAAACATATTTATGATAAATGTATTATCTCAGGAGAAATCTTTATGGGTAAATCCTCGCGGGACACTGTATACATAATATAACTTTAAACTTAGGATATGATATCGATTATATATTTTGGTTTCCTTCCAGTAAAAAAAATGTCTTTTACCCTTTGGTACTTACAACAGCACAGGAATTTATTTTATAATATATTGTACTCACTATTCAACGTTATAATGGAGATAAATAGATAATGTATAATACGCCACAGACCTGCTGGTTTGTCCACGCCTATCGAATCTGTTCACGCTTTACGCAAGCAAATTTTATAGTGGCCAAAGGTTTGGCGCCCATTAGAACTTCACGACTTCAACAAGTACGATAAATTGTTGGAGTGCGTGGTAGACCATAAATGGAATTAATTTCCCTGTCCGTGACCCTTATATCCTCAGTCACAGCATTTTAAACCAGAGCTCTCGGGCGCCAAAAGTTTTGATGTTTATACCTATACCCGGCCTGGTGTGTATGACCCAAATTATTATACTATGGTAGACGGTACGATGCGATACGAACCGTTCGCGACTTGCAATAGATTGATTCGTCCAAGCGTGCACGATGGGCAAAGTCCGTTTCCCTTTTGTTTCGAACTTCAAAACGAAAATCAGATCGTATGCGACGTAGTTGACTTGCGGCAGACCCGATCCGATCGGTGGTGGCTGCAGTATAATATTGTATTGTTGACCGGTGATAATATTATTTCCTATATATCTACGAACGACGTAAATCCAACCCGTTTGACGCTTTTCGATAATAATATATTAACACGACTACTGCCGTATCATTAATAATGTTATGACAAACGTTACACGCAGCCCGAGAACACAATAATAAACATAATATAATAATATTATGATATATAGGTAGGTACCTACGTGTGCGATTGATCGGTTGGCCGCCGTGCACACCCTTAACCGGACGTGTACACAATATTTCCGGCAGGCTATTAGGTTCGACCTTTTGCGATGATCATCTGCACGCGATTGGGCCAGTGCTCGTCCTCACGACGACGGTGTAATATTATCATAATATTAGAGGGCCAAGGTGATGCGAAAAACGCCAAACAGCACAAACTAATAGCAGTCCACTGTAGAAATAACGCGATTGGAGATCAACCGATTGTCGGCTAAATTTACAAGAAAAAAAATGTCGATGCGTCAGTATATTATATTACAATAATATAATTTAATAATATATTATGTTATAAATTATTATTATTATTTACGTGATTATAGCGCTTTAATACAATGTTTTTATGTTTTTGGAAGGAGTACCAGGTATATAATTTGATAATCTAGTATACAATTATTCGAGAGCTTACAAGTGTGGCATAGTAGCCGCATTTAATAGGTAATAATTACCCATTATAATGGATTATTCATGTCCATGAAGTTGACCCCCGACTTTATCTGGTTGATTCTAAAAATAAACCAATGTTTTGCAATTTAATTGCAAACAATTGTAAATTGGTTTTTAGAATTTGAAAGCCTATATTTTTTTGGGGGCGGATTTCACAAGTTTTTTGACAGCTCATCGACTTTGACCGATCGATTTGAAAAAAATATTTGGTAATTAATTTGAAAAATATAGCAATACTTTTAAATCTATAGGAGAAAGTCTCACCGACTTATTATCGATAAAAATTAACACTGTTTGTAATAAATTCCCTCTATATAAATTACCCACTAATAAATACAATCACAAATTGTTGTTGTTATTTTGAAGTTAAATATAAATATTAAACGTATATAAATCCGTTTGATATTATGAATGGAAATTTGCCAAACATAAAATTTTGATTATTTAATTATATTATTTGAAGAAATATTGTTAAAACTTTTTTGAAAAAAAACGCGTTAAGGCGAAATCGTATTTCATATGCATAAATACATAAGTAATAATATAATATATAACATACACTCTATAATAAGTTACAAAATTTATTTTAGAAGTATTTATATTATGTTATCATATATTATTTTTATATAATTAAAAATAATTAAAAAGGTTCCTTTTACAAACATTATGTTACATATTATGTTACTAAAATAGAAAAAAAATCACATGTTTATAATTGCTTTGTTTTTATTAATTTTCATTCTAACTTAAAGTTACAAAATAATTGTATAAACAATATAATACATGGTTTAATTAAATAATTAATAACATTTTTATTTTATGCCTTGCAAGTTGTATACCTATCTAATATTTTAAAAAGTTATAACTATTCAGTTTTGGCTAATACAATTTTGCATCTCAAGCGGGGCAAAACCGTATTTTTACCATGTTAATGAGAATATTTTTTTATGCATATTTTATTATAATAATGTAGCTAACAATATTTTAAATACAATAAATTAATATTAAAATAATGCATGCAATCAAATACATTATTTTTTTTTTTTAATTAGTAAAGGTGTTACTGTAGATAATTGGAAGTTAGTAGTATGATACAGCCCTATCTTAATAGGTACCTTCCCTATAATAAAATAAGTAAAATTATGCGCTTGTGTGCAGAGTATCTCTCAGTGTTTATCCTATTCGGAACATAACCGCTTGCTCAATATAAACACTCCTCTTTCAGCCCCCTGTCTAAACTCTGAAACTTGGCAACTAACTCATTAATTATTCGAATATTTAACGGAATCTGATGGTTCAACTTTTAAAATACAAATATACATTGGCTATATGTTAGGTTTGATATAGTATCTCGAAAACGAAAATCGTTAGGAACATTTTGAATTCGAGATTAATCAAACGAATACTTGCAGCAATTATGATAAACAGTCCGTACGGAAATTATTTTCAAAAATTTTTGTTAATTAAAATGGTTAAAAATGATTGACGGGATGGCACACGCCCACAGTATGGTTTTTCGTATAATCGTTATCAATTTATGCGATGTATTATATACAGATGTTTTATTATAATCCGATATTATGTACCTATCTGTGGGCATGTTACTTTGGTCGAACCGCTGCACGCGTCCGTGCGGCACGAATTACCCGATCCAATGCCAGTCCGAATGCGAAGGACTTGGGGGCTGGAGATCGCGTCGGATGGATGCTCTTAGGATTTTATCGACAAACTATCCTACCTATATGTATTTTAACCACGTAGGTTATAATATACACTATGTACACTCGCCGGAGGAAATGTTTGTAAAAATCACGACTTGACGATGCACGTTCGTCGGTCTCCGGACGAGTCCTACTCAGGCCCTGTTCCGTTTGCATCCCGTGAATAGAATCACCAACATACTTAAGGGACTTAATACGAAGAAATAAGGGAAATACAACGACGAGTGTATTGATACAGTTTTCCAAATAGAAAATGTCGATAAAATTTAATACTTTTCGAAATAACGAGTGTGCACTGTTAAACGAATTACTCTGTGTAGTGAATACGGAGTATAATAAACGTAATACGTTTAACGTATATTATATATTATATTATGTTTTTTTAATATTAGTAAATGCGAATCGTTTTCGTTTTATTTAATAGTAATTTTCTACGATCGGCTCGTTCATTCATTTCTATTACAAGACACCACTACCACCCGATTTATTCGTATTTTTACCATTTTCAGCCGTTTTACACGTTCGGTGTTTTGTTGGTTTTTCTAGCAGCTAAGTTTCCGTAATCGTTATAGTAAAACTTTTTATCAATTCCAAACAAGTATTGCGTGTATCAAACTAGTAATGCGTTGAATTATGGTTTTAAAACAAAACAAACAACCAAAAATTACTATAATAATTGTTTATTTTACGATTCCTAAAACCATTACAAAACAGTTGTGCATCTAATTCGATTTTCTTTATATCTACAGCCACTTTTGGCGCAAAGTGCATTGTAAATTATAAGTTGCAAAACAATGTTTAAAAGTTAGAAAACAGAACCTATTTCATTTAATATACGATTCTAATTGCTAAGACTGGTAGTTTATTTTAAGCCTGCTCTTTATGAATTCCTATTTAATACAATGGTATTGTGTATTAAATTTTATGAATATCTTTTAATTGCTTAGTCATTGGCTATAGTTAAAAATTACGTTCCTATTATAATAATTAAACATCAATATATTATTAATAGGTACAAAATAAAATTGTTATGTAGGTTATAGGTAAATATTTATGGATAATGAATACTCCAGGAAGCACATAGTACAGAATGATGTTTATTAAATATACATCGTAATTAATAAAATACAGTATGATTAAAGTACAGTTGAAGAACATAATTACGCAAGATATAAGTATTCGCAAATCAAGACATAAATTGTAACTATTTTTTAAATAATGTTTTTTTTCGGAAAGAGAATCAAACAAAATGTTTATACTGAAGTTTTTTTTATAAGATTAACATTCGGTCTACTGGCGCGAAACTACAATAATTTAATTTGTATGTTAGATCCTAACGCAAAACTTTGTACATTTAAAGTGATTATGGATAATATTTCAGGACAGTAAATTTAGCAAATTATATAGCCAGTGTAAATCATTTAATTACCCTTTGAATTCCAAAGTTTTAATATTAAACTGTCTTTCAATAGTAGTTCAACTTTAAACATCGATTATGGAGTCGTTTCGGCTTAATTAGTCTTGATATGAGCTCTAAACTATTGATCCATATTATAAAATTGATCGTACAAGGGAAAAATATAAAATACGTAAACATAATAGGGTGTCATGACATTCCCGTTAATTACGGATTGAAACCATTATATACGATTACCTGTGTTATTTAATTAAATTCAACATAGTACATTATTATTTATAACATCTTTATTATAAGTTAAAAAGTAACTTTAATTTACTCCTAAATTGTCTATTTTAGATTTAAAAAATAAAAATTTTAAGTATAAATGGTTATTTGTTTTGAGATGGCATTTTTCAACGATTGTTTATAGGGAAACTATTAAACAAATGGAAAGTTGATATTCTCAATGTACCGCTAAATTCAATTTCTGATTTTTAAAGAATAGAGATACTATACATGAAACTTTTCAAACACTCCTTTTACCCGAAAAAGTGTTATGAAGAATATCATTATAAACTATTATAGAATCGTTTTATTCAGAATCTAAAAAAATGTAAAATAATCCTCGAAAATAACTATTTTGTTGGTATTATATATATTTTACAACGGCTTTATTTCATTTTTTAAAAATTTCTTTTGTATAAAATATTATTATTTAGGTACTCACTCAAGCATATCGTACAGTTTTAAAAAGGTTCTTTGTAAATATTTAATTTTTAAATTGTATAGCTTTTCAAAAATGTTTGGAATAGTTTATAAGTAGTGGATATGATTATGATTAAATGTAAATAAATAAAATCAGTGTTCTATGTGTTTGCAGTAAATTATATATTTGATTTAGTTCTACATCGTAAGATTGTATATAAAAAAAGATGGAAAACAAATGTAACGAGACAGAAGGATTAAAATAATCGGTATCATTTGAAATGTACATAAGAACTAAGTACGTTAGTTTATTTTAGTGGGTATAGAAAATTGCCTTTAAGTTCTATTACGCTAACCCACGTTGTTTCATAATATATACGGTCGTAAAACAATGCCAATTTTCCAACTTGTACCATATGACAAGCTAATTTGTAAGACTAAACGCCTGAACAATTTATTTTAATAGATACATGTGATTTATGTGAATAATTTCTGGAGGTCTACGTCTAATGAGGCTTGAACGATATCACACATTTTGAAAATGTTCCATAAAATTGGTTTTTTTTAGTAAAAGACAGAATTAATTTTTATAAATCTCAAATCAAATCTAATGATATAATAAATTATTGATATAGGAGTAATTAATAAATATAAGTACTGTTTTGAAAAATTATGTTTTTTGTCACAGTGATGCAGAAGGGAAATTAAGAAACCTACTGATTCGAAGTATATTGCATACTTACAAACGACGTGTTTTTACTATTTAGGTACGTATTGTAATATTCTAAGCCGAGCGAATGAATATATCATATTTACAATGATATGTGTTTTTTTCTGTCAGTCACCAACATTTGGGGTTAGTAAAGATGCTCCGATTTTCAACATTAGCAACTTTTCTGTTATAAATCTAGTTGGTACTTTTGAGAGGTCAACGTTTAAAAATTCACAGTAGTAAAAGCGTCAGGAAAAACAAAAATAAGTGGTATTTTCACACAAAACCAATTTAAGGAAAAATCGTTTTATTTTTTTGGTGTACTTAACTCAAAAATTAATAACCGTAGACTCTTGAAATGTTTACAAAATATCTATATTAGAATTTTCCAAACATGGTAAAATGTATAAACTATTTTAATTATTTTTAAGATATTTATAGCCATGATCATTTTTTCAAATTTTGTACATTATTTTTTAGTTAGAAATGTATAATAGTTTTTCTCATATCTAAAATTAGACATTTTAATAGAAGATTCCCAACAAGTTTTTCTACATTTATAAAAAAAAAAGTTTACCGGAAAGTTTCGCTATTTATAGTCATGAGATATTTTCGATTATTTTTTTAACTATTAAATTTAATTATTTATACAAGTATATGTTAGGGTGACACAAAAACTCCGGGCTCAGAATTGTTTTCCGTATGCAAAGATTTATCATTTAATTCAAATATAACACATCCATTACAACGTCATGCTTGAAAACTACTGCACAGTAGAGCGGTACCCACTTATCCACCTTTTTTTAATTTAATTTTTTTGTTTGTTTTTCATGTTTACTTAATTTGAATATAAAAGGTTATTGTATACGATATTAGGGCACCTAATTGATTTTGCTTGAAGGTACATAATTATTAGGGTAAGCAGAGTGAATTATTCAGAATAAATAACCATTGGTACACCATTGTTATGGTATTTTACATTAAAAATGTTTCAATAAAAATATATTTTATAAAATACCCACAAAATGTATAGCAACAAGTTTCAATAGTTAATAAGAAAAAAATATGTTAGAAAAGGTCACTCTGTGACTATACTAAAGTCCCAGTTTCTAAACGTATTTATAAAACGCAATAAACTATAATTCCATGTTATTTGTATAAATTACAATACTGATAATAAATAAATATTACAAGATCAACAATCATAACTATGTACTGGTAATTAACACGGCGGATGGACAGACACAGCGAAGATGTAAGGTGTTCTAAGCTTTGGCTTGGAAACCTAAGACAATACGCAGTTTTAAATATATTGCAAAAATAAATTATGCACAGGTTGCACATGTTTACAATGACATCGTATAGCCACTAGAAGGTTTTGGCTTAGATTTATTCCCGAAGGCGGTGTGTTTCCCCTGTCGCTAAGTGTCGCGAGTACCTATCCTAACAAAAGCGCTAGCAGCGGGGAAACTATGACAGAATCGTTTGGGGTGGTTTATACCTAGGTACATGTTATAAAGACATGACAGCTGCAGCCTGGAGGGTTAGCAGAAGAAATTAGTCATTGTGTGCAGCGTGACAGCATATGCATTAAATATACGGTGCGGTACTATGGTACGAGACAATAATTTGCATACCCATACATAAATGCAAATGCACATCCACAATAGGAATCGCATCTAGGGGCTTTCGATTACAATCGGCCTAAGTGAAACTGACAAATATATATAAATATATAGAGATAGTATGTCAGAGTGATAGATAGAAAGATGAATAGGATGAGAGATAAGCTTGAAAGGGGCAGAAAGAGATACTGTGCATTTTCACACAATAACCCTCCTATTGTACACGTCCCCGAGTGTCAATGGCCCGCCATCAATATTGACATTTTTTCGTAATAATTATTAATGGACCAAATTTGGTCACCATATTGTGTGTGTGTGTGTGTGTGTGTGTGTGTGTGTTTGGATCGGAGAAAGAAGTCTGTGATTTATATATTTTGTTTCATTAGTTTTCCACGGCCATAGTCAAGTTTACTGCATACTCGAGCTTCAGATATAGTTTGGTGCAATTCCCAAATCAAAATGAAAATAAAACGTACATTCTTCGTCGTACAATCTTACAGACTAGTGTCTAGAACACAATAATGATAGGGCGTAGTGTTCTCGAGATCAAAAATAATTTATCGTTCTAATATATCGAGCAAATTTGTTTTTTTAATTTAAAATGTTTATGGGTTCAACCCGTTTATTACTAAATAAATAAAACTATGTTTCAAAAATCCTAAAGAATTGATGAAAGATATTTGAAAAATGCACACTTGTATTGTGAAAATAGTTAGCAGTTCAAATGAAAAACTACTTTTCTGTTTTTCGTCAAAATTTTTAAATGTCGAATTAAATAAAATATTATTCACGTTACCATCGCCAAAACCACCACGCCCGGGTGGGCAACAATCGTACCATTGTTGTCGTAATGTAAAGAGTTAACGTCCCACATGCACTCGAGTGTTTAAAAATCAAAGCTTAGAAACGCCAAAATTGGGCGGTAAAAATTATCTACGACGACTCAGCAGATTCTAACGATGGTTGTTATGCACACGGTGTGTATGCAGTGCTGCAACTACATAATAAGTGGCCCGTGTGCGATATTCTTTTTGGGCCCGTTCCTAAATTAATTTTTATTCTATGTATTATATAATATTGTTTCGATATTATTCTTGGTATAACACCAAATTTTAATAGCTTATAAATAAACACTAATAAGTAATAACATTAATTTTATGGCACGTCGTCACTCGACAACCCTCGTCGTTTTCGAGTATCAGTCAGTTGTTCTCCTGAAAATTCGACAAACAATAACCCATAGACGCGATAAAAATAGATCTCATGGAAAAATTAATAGTACCTACTAAGAAAGTATGAAACGTTGACACTTGAATACATCTTGACAGGTACCCACCTTTTTCTAACATAGTACACACCACATACGTGATTCTATCTATTACCATTTGATTTTATAATATAGGTACTAAAACTTACCATTCTATTTTAATTTTTAACATACTTAATCTAATAAGTTATATTAGTATACCTACAACTACACTAATGTTCTAACTTAAAAAAAAAAAATGATTTTGAGTAACTATTAAGTTTTGCGTTTTTTGACAATTTTAGTGTCTGCTCCATGTTGGGCCCCCCCAAATGTATGTAAGCCTTGGGGCCCGTGTGCGCGGCACGCTCTGCACACCCGGTTTTTGCGGCACTGTGTGGATGTGTGTGTGTGTTTATACAAGAGTAACGTAATAATACAATATTATTGTAATCCTAAACCAAATTATAATATTCAGAATGATTCACCAAGCATGCTCACTGGCATGCTGTCTGGAATTTTTAAATAATTCGAATTTTATAAAATTTGAAATGTCCAGTGGCTGTACTAACTATCATTTTCAAAAAGAATCATCTTTTTTCTTGTAAATTGTTAATTAGTTGATATTTTGAAAACTTTGATGTAAAATTTATGAAATTTAATTGAGTAGATTTTCTGTTATATTATAATGTCTTATGATATCTTGTAATAATCATTATTAAAACATAATAATAAAATTAAATATAAAATAGTAATTTGTTAATTGTTTATAATGTATAAAACTCAACAGATTAGTTTTTTAATATCATAACTAAAGATAATACTAAGGATAATAAATGGGTCCAAGATAATAGGCTTGTTAGATAATATGGGGACTATAATAGTAATTTGAAAATGATAGTATTTAATAATTATAAATCCATCAATATTTTACAATGGGTAAAAATTATAATATTTATAGTATAAACTATAAAGTATTATAAACTGAATCCAATATTACAGCTATTACCTATTTTTGTAAAACTATATTAAGATATTAATTATACATTTAAATATCTCAGGAATTACTCGTTAAAATTATCATGATATCAACATTTTCGAAAAACATAATCAGAAATTTACAGTAAAAATTCTGAAATTTATTAGAATGAGTTTAACCGGAGGTGCAATTAATAAAAAAGAATATTTTAATTAGTCATTGAATTGAGAATTGTCAGCGAAACACAATAATTGTTAAAATATAATTATTGATTTTATATATATATATATCATATTGCAGTAAGAATTTTTTGAACCTAACAAGTACACGATGTTAACGTTACGATGGAGAAATTTAAAAAAAAATAATACTTCTCGAAATCTCAAGACTATTTTTATTATTATACGTTATTACTTTACGAGCGACGTTAACGAATGACAAATATTGACGGTGGTGAACAATTTCGAATTGTCCGGATTAGACAAAAAAACAAAGGAAAAACTTTAATATTACGAATGATGTACATGGTACAGCAAGTTAATTTATTTTTTAACGTATACGTAAGATATACTTGTTATTATTATTATTTTTCTGTTAATTTAGAGTTTATTTTTAAAACTTTATTCCTTAAATTTCTGTTAAATTTTTTTTTTTTTCATTGTACATTTTTGGGTATCTTACTTTTATCAAATAGGAGTTTTAAAAAAATATCTTATTGCTCTCGAGTATTAGGAAATTGAGTCTGGATGACAATTTTAAATTTTACATGTAGTTTATCTTAATGTGAATAAAACCTACCGATAACCGTTCAACCGTTTTGATGAAATACAAACAAGTATCGTTTCTTTCTTAAGTTTAAAATAATTTAGTATCTATATTATCATTGCAAGAACATATACTAGTATATAGTAGCGATGAGTAACATACTTTAGTCTTTAGTGAGACAATCTGCTAGCTACTTTACTTATTCACTCGTATACAAATGTGTATTGGTTTACCGCTACTTATTCGATGTTTACGTAACATTTTATTATACTGTTATCATGTACGTAAAAATATTCAGAAAATAATAATTCAATTTCGGAACACAATTATTATAATATAGTAATATGACGTTGGGAATAAACGTACTCAGTGAACTGGGTAAACTGACAGTGTCCCAGACACAAAAATAAAAAATAAAAATAACCGAGAAACTCAATTTGTTGTGAAGTAGTATATCGAATGCACATCGTCATTGAGTGAGACACTGTAATGGATGTGTTAAATTTGAATTCAATATTTCATGTACGATAATAATATTATGTAAAACGATTCTGGATGGAAAAGTGTGTCAGCCTCTGAATCTAAAGATATATTTTATAATATGTTTATATTAATATTAGTAATTTATTTTTCCACTAGCTTAATATTAATAGTAGGTAATACGGAAGGTCGAACAAATTTTCGCTAAAAACAACATTTATATATTATAATATTATTAATATTAATAAATTATAATATATCATATTTGTATACGGGTCGATTCAACATATTATAAGTATTTTTTTTTTTTTTTATTGATCTTCAATACAACTCGGCAGCATAGGCTATTAGTTCACATGTCTTAATTACTATTTAATTGTATACATCATGTTCTTAAATTAACAATACAATTACATTTTATCGATTAAATTAGTTAGTTTTAGAAATGTGAGAATTTTTCTGTACTACTCAGGGTTTGGACCGAGGGTTGCGTTGAGCGTTTTGGTCGAATTGAGGTTCATTAGCTCCTGATCGTAAATATGACATTCTGTCAGGATATGTTTGACGATGACCACAGGCTTTGCAGCTAGGAGGTTCGTCTTTTGACATAGGTATAAGTATTTATGTACCGAAGAATTGGTAAAATAAGTTTGTGGTATAACTATTGTATGAATACCTTAAAATTAGATTTGATATATTATGGAAAATTTCATTTCATAGAGAAAATAATACTATTCATAATTGCTAAAAATTGTAAAATTGGCTCTATGGATCTTTGTTACATTAATATAACTAAAATCGTCAAAATAAAAATGTTGTTTAAATATCTAATTTTTGTCAAAATTTGAACTTCAAACGTCTATAGAAAAATAAATGTGAAAATGTGTTTACGGTTTTATTAAATTACTGGGAAAATAACTTAGGAAGAATATTGTATAAAAATGACAAGCGTTAGTTAAAAAAACAGAAATTAATATGGATTTTTAACTACAGAATGATTAGCCAATTTTCGTGGAGTTGATTCATTTTGTCAAAGTTTAGATCTTCCAACGCTCAAATAAAATAACTTTGAGTAGGTATATTTGTTTTTTTTAATGGTGTAAGAAAAACTCGTATTAAATTTTATGAATTTTAACTTTAAAAAAAATAATATAAGCATAAATATAATAAAGTATTGTAAAACTAAAAAAGTTTAAAGAGTAAAGATATTTTTAAAATTGCTAGAAGATACTAATCTCAATATTTGTTGGAAATTTCAAGTTTTTACAGCTATCATTTTTAATTCCATGCACAAAAAAGCAAATTTGTAGAACTTTTTCTACGTAAGTATTATTATTATTTTTTTGTAAATTAAAAAAATTCTCAATTTTTTTACTTTTGACCTAACGAAATAAGTTTCCAACCAATAATATTTTTGTGACGAAACATATTACCAAAACCACACAATTAAAATAAATATCTGCCAAAGTCTTACGTTTTAATCAATTATTTCCCAACAAAATAATATAGCCTTCTTTTGACTCCTATTAAACGTGACGTCAGATATATAAAAACTAAAACACACGTTATGTCGAGATCAACGTATCGATCACCCAAGACCCAACTCAGAATTCAAAAAGATTTGTAAAATTTTGCTTTGGACGATGTTCAAGTCGCGTAGTATACCTTCTAAATTTTGGTGTTTGGACGTGCCTCGGTTGGTCATAAATCAGCCACCGCGGTGTGGCCATTGCTAAAAAAAGCGTCTTGTTTGTGTGTCCGTATACATTGAGTAGGTATTTGTTGTTTTCTTCACGTTGCCCGTTCGACATAATAATAATATGCCATCTCGTAATGTCAGCGTTATTATATTATGTTACTATTATTATATTTTCCTCGGTTTCTGACCCAGCTATATAATATTATTATGCTAGTACGTAACGTGTCAATTACCTCAGATGACTTCGCCATAAATGCGAGACTTGATAATAATATGTACGCGTTTCGTGAGAGTGACGGCTCTGGTACCCACGAGACTTATTGGATGCACGTAGCGCGTGTGTGCAAAATCACTCGTTTCGCAGTTATTAAGTGCAGGTGTGGGGATGGCGTCAGAATAAGAAGAGTGAAGGTGGTGGTGGTGGTTGATGGAGTTAGTTGTGGACGGGTTGGAGTGACGTATATTACGATATAATTTTTCAGGGTATTTTTCAGTGATGATAATAATTGACAAATTATAATGGTTATTGTTTCGGTTAGTTATTGAAATAAGATGGCAACAAACTATAATAAACTTAATATTATGCACCTATTATAATAATATAACACGAGGTCTAGTATAGGTTGAGATTTTCGACCCAAATTTGTAATGTAAGACATTTTTTATTCTGATTAACTCCATATAGTGTTGTTTGATGAGTGTATATATACAATCGTCTAGACTAGTGATTAGAGCATCCGTTATCATATAATATTTATATTAAATTACGCTCGTGAAAGAAGATGTTGAAATATTTTGCATAATATTTTTCTGGAGTCATAACGAGTGAGATGAAAATCTTTTTTTACTTTTCGGATATTAAAAATTAATGTTTGCATTTTAGAAATGTACACATTTTTGCATATTTTTAGAATTTTTATTTATACAATTGCATATTCACCTTTGACATTTTAGACTCTGCAGTGTTCATTTCGTTTTGCAATTATTTTAATTTTCAACAATACACAATAACATTTTAGGTATTCAGTAGGTATGCGTTTATATATTATAATGTAGGTATAGAGAAAAATATAATATTTTCGAGTATAGTTTAGTGACTCTAATTTTCCTGACAACCGTCAACTGTCAACAATTTTGATTGCTAAATATTCTAATAGATTTATAAATTATAGTTATATTTAAATACTAGTATTTACTGTTACTCCTTAATAGTTTTTGTTTAGTTTGAATCTTTTAATTTATTTTCATATATTTAAATCTGTGAAATTCTTTTAAACAACACGTAGTCGTCTGATGACGAATTTTGATGAGATCGTTTTAATATTATATATAGGTACCTACTTTTATAGTTTAAATATATTTAAAACGAATTGATAAAATTTAAAAGTTTTTAAAGATCAACTTTTTATCTGCACATTTACAGTTCTTTGAATCTTTCAAACTACTGTTATATATATAGAACAACTGGAATATATATGGAGTCTGAAATATAACATAAAACAATAAGTAGGCAATCAATTACTAAAAGATAAGATTATAAATAAAAAAACAATGTCTTTAATATTAAATTCTTAGTTACAACCGAAAGTCCAGGATTTCGAAACGAGCATTGCATAACGGTTTGAGAGTCGTAGTTAATAGCTATTTTGAAGTTGTATATCATTATTTTGGTCGACATCGTTCATTGTATAATAAACCGCCTATATATGTTGTTTTGAATTAATTTGGTTTTATCTATTATTCCTGTGGTATATCTTATTCGTCTATGTTTATCATCATTTCTGAACTTGAAGTCTGGAAATTCCGGTCTTCAAAATATACACAATCTTTAAACATCCTTTTACTCGATTCAAGGTCATCACACGACTAATAAATATACCTACAGTTTAATAGTTTATCTGTTTATGTACTAACAACTATTCGTCTGACACTATATTCGTATAACTTTCTGAACATTAATAATAAATTAATGGATTTACATTGAATGGAAACGCCTCAGCCATTAGATCATCCATTATGGTCGTATGTAAGACAATGGTAATTATCGAGCATTTTAATTTTGCATATTAATTCATGATTCCCGCACATAGGAGTTGCGTTACACATATTGTTTTGTATTTGGAGCGGTCGTAAAACCAAATTTGAAATTCGACACGTTTACTTTCGATAAATGTATAGTATTCGAGATGAATACGCGATCAATGTATCAATCATCATAGGTAACCGGCGGTGACATAATTTTATAATTATTTATGCCTCCATTTTTGTTCTCGTGCATGACGATTAGCGTTTAAACGAAAGCAATATAAATAAAGATGTGTTGAATTGAGTTATATGAAACGCATATTTTATGCGTGGCGTTTAAGAATTGCAAATCGCTTTATTAGTCGTGGGTACATCAATATATATTAAGTACATAATATAATATAATGACATACCCGAGTGTACAACGGTTGTGCTCTTCTCGGCCACGATAGTTGTCTTCTATTATATCATATACGAGGGGGAAGAAGTCAAGTGTCTGATGTTTAATTGCCGTTGTCATAAATAACTTTCTTTCGAACGAACGCACGAGCGTATTATATCTATACAACGAATAGGAAGCACGACAGACAAAGCGCTTTTTAATGCATTTATTTTTTCTCCTCACAATGATCATTTTTATATGTATTATCCATTCCTGTTGAACGGACGAGTTTCGGGAAACGAGTTTGAACTTCGCTACCTATTTCCCGTGGGTGTCGTGTCAGAGCCCTGCGGGATAAAGTAACAAAAAATAGAAAGAGGACATAATATATATAGGCATACATAGACGAAAGAATTATGTTTAGTGTTCCATCGTATCAAACGCATTCTGTGATTTCGGTTTTATTAGTTATTCCGTATAATTGATTTATATTACATCTGCAATAATACAATCACTACTATCTACAACAGATTGATATTTCAATTCGTTTTTTTTCTACAACCCATTTTCATCCGTATGATTAAAGATCTATTGTGATTATTTATTTTATTACTATACCGATTGATAATAAGCATATGGGTGATTAAATAATGACAATTTAAATAATATTGTTAATGACAACGACGACAAATGTAATTTTAAACACTTTCTAAAAATTATAGGTGGGTACTAAATTAAATGTAGATAATGTCAGATATACATATTTATTATTGTATTTCTTTAACAAAGATTTAAGCATTACATATTACTATAGTTTAAAATTATATAACTAATATTTTGCGCTGATGTCAATTCCCATTACCGAGTATATACCAAGTAACCTGATGTTTTTACTTAGTTAAATCAGATAAGTACGAGTAGTACGTTTATATATGATTATATGGAAAAAATGGAAAAAGAAACGTTCTTTTGAAAACGTCTGTAATTATTAGAATGTACACAATTTATTTTATGCATTGCTATTATTATTGGTAAATAATATTACCTATAATTACGAATAATATAATGTGCAATTTGTTCCACGTTGTATCTATAGATGCACACAAGAGTAACGAACAAATCGATTATACAATACATTTTAAAATTTAAATAAAATTAATAATAACGATATAGCAATATTAAACACATAAAATATATCGATATTCATTTGAATATTGTAGACTACGAAAATCTACTTATTTTTGTATTACGATGTAATTTTATAGAGAGGATAGACAAATATGATCGATTGTTTTCTTACATCCGTAAAATGAAATTGGCTTATAAAAAATAAAAGGCAACAACTTTAAATATTTTTATGTGTTGTGACAAACAAAAACTTTTTCAATAGGTTACTATTCATTTTCATCGTAAGTGCTGCCTCTTCTGGGTATATAAACAAATAAAAAAACTTCTTATGGAAAATCTACATTTATATTGAGTTGAAGTTTTATCTAAGACAAAAATTGAATTTTACGTAGGTATAAAATAATTCGTCAAAAACTTGTTTTCAACTTTCAAAGTTGGGGTTTGTTTTAAACGTATAGATTATAAATCCAGCAGTTCGGGTAGATATATTAAATTATTTAGTATTAACTGTAAACACGTCCTTGCTTATTAATTATTGTATTTTATATTCAAAATTCTTTCAGGAATTTTTAAAAAGCCATTAGTTTATTGAAATATTACAATTTTTATCGTATGTTGGTTGTGAAATTATACATGGTGTTTTTAGGGATGTATAAAACCACTGGAAATATTAAAAAGGTATTTTATTATCTTCGACCTACACAGCATGTTTAATATATTATGTACAATTAATTTATTACAAATATCAAACGATAGTAATGTTATGAGGAAATATTACTAAATGTATAGTAAATTAAACACAAAGTTAGGCGTATATGATTTGAGTGTATGCATAGTCGTTAACATTTCGTCCTATAAAGTCCACATCGAACCGACAGGAGTTGTAAAATTCATTTAAAATGTCAAATGCCAGTCAAATAACAAGGAAAAAGTTTAAAAAAAAGTATACAGTTTTATTACAAAAAACCTTGACAATTTGAGTTGGTAATTAAAATTAAATACTTATGAGGATCAAAAATAAAAAAAATCAATTGATTAAATGTCAAACCCTAATGATACAAATCTACACCATATTGTATGTTTTGTATAGTGTAAACATAAATTGTGCGTTTGTTTATTTGTGCGTGTGTGAGTTGTGTAGTTCTTATTGTAATCCCAAATACCAAACCATTAATTTTATTACATTGGTTTTTAATTGAAAATAATTTTGAAACGGTGAAATTATACGCATAAAGTTCGACATACAGTTCGCAGCACAATAGATATTATTATATCGACAAAACGATTTATGTTCATAATATCCTATCTATTACATATTATTACTATGTATGTGTGTGTACTACAGCTCACGAGCGTACGTGTGGTGTATTAATAATAGTAATCGATTGGCACGAAAGCTATAGTTAAAATATGACGATTAAATGCATGATTAAATCGACCATCGGACCATAGATTGATTAAACAATTGATTGTATTTGGCGTTTGAGTACTTATACATAAATACGTTTATAATTGTATAACTGAACGTAAGGTGTTCGTAAGTTGTTTCTCGGGTTACCTTATAATATAATATTTTATTTGATAATTACTTAAAAATAATTAAATAATAATGTTATGTAATAGCAAGTAAAAAAAAAAAAAACATTTAAGCTATACATTATGAAAAATCTTATTTTTTGACAAGAATTGTAATTATGCTATAAATTGTTTGTACGTTCGTTGATTAATGTATTTAACAAAATATTGCATTACGGCCAAACATGAGAAAAACAATGATCATTGTTACAATATCAAAATAAAAAATCACGGTCTCTAATAATATTATAAATAAACATTTTTTACTGATATGTCTATTTATAAATAATAACTCAAAATTTGATTATGAAAAAAACGGATAATTTCCCACATTAAAATTACGAAAATGGTTAACGTCTGCTGTGGACGGGTCGCACAAACGATTCAACCCATATTAGGCTATAGTGCACATTAAAATCGATTGTGCTCATAATTGATGTTTTGCAATTTAATCAATGTATAATTTATTACCATGGTGCCTACCTATATCATGTTTTACGGTTTTTGAAAAAAACCTACGTTTTGGATTGGTTTTTCGTCCAAATTCGACATACCTAACAATAATAATAATATTACTAGCTTCGACTGACTGCGAGGCGCAGAACCCCCTTTCGTCTGCGATCTTCATAGATCAGCGAATCGAATACCTACGAATAAGACGATTAGGAAACAAAACCCTCGCCCCATGCGATATTGGCGGAGGCGGCGGGGGAACGATAGTTTATCGTAAACTGGTATGATAATATGATAACACTGTCGAGGTATACGAATCGGTCGTCGGCGATAGTTTCACGGCCACCATCTCCCAGAAAAAAAAAATAATAATAATAAAAAAGCGGCGTATCGTGTAGGTATGTTTATAATACCTGCCAGCGCCGGGGACCAGGAGGTATATATATAAACTTTCTCCACGACTGGGATCGTCTCCTTTATTCTCGCGATCGTCCGAGAAATGCATTGCGCGCGTAGTATCGCGATTCTGTTCCGGTGATGTGATTGCGGTGTTTTTTTTTTTTTTAACGTTTTACAGTTTAAAATTCAAAAAACAACAGCCAAGAATCGAATTTTTGCATTTCGAGTGTCCGGATACATAATAACACAAGGTTAGTTTAAATTACGATGGTATATTTTATTACGAACAAGAGGTACAGATGATAATTTATCATTAAACGGCCATTTTCTCGATAAATAATAATATGTACATTTACAAAAGCATTTTTTTTTATGTTTTATTAAATTGATCATTCATATAGTCATATAATATAATTATCTAAAAGGTGACTGTTTAGGGATAAAATAAATATACATAATATACAGTATATTATAGGTACATTTATACGCGTTCACACAAAACCGATGTGGGCAAACAGAAAACTAATAATAACGAGTGTCCCCGTCGTCGTTTTTCTATTAAATATTGAACGAAAATACTTGTAAGACGCAAACTCACACACACACAAACAAATATGTTATAATAAAATATTATAAAACGTCTATGTAGAAATGTAATAAATTTTCCTTCCGATTCGGAGCAGACGACGGTTACCGTTACGGTTAGACACGATGAAGACGATCGATTTATTTCACATAATATTAAATATGATTTACATGGCTATTCGCCAAGCATATGCTCACCCCCATAATATATTATTTTTAATAATGCATATTTTACTTAAATTCATATCTTTGGAATTTTTTATGGACTATATTTTCAAATATTTGGATTTTTTTTATGCACTTTAGGAGTGTCATGTGAGTGAATGTTAATCACGCTTTTTATTGCAAATTGTTAAGGAGATGATTTTTTTTGAAAATGTTTATTAATCGAAATTTGAACGAGTATTTTCTATGTTATTAAACTTCAAGTACCTACTAAGGTTAGTCCATAATAATAATTTCAGATTTATTTTTCTGTTGTATTATATATTGCAGCGGAAATAATAGCGTAAAAATACTGCCAATACTTGAAATATTGGAAAAAACACATCTCTAACCACCATCGTAATGCTTCTGAAATTTTTTCAGTAAGAAAAAAAATACTGTTGCTGTAATATGTACATAACAAACATAATATTATAATATCCAAATAAAAATCTTTGCTTACCTACTTTTAATGACTTCGATTGAGCGCAGTACAAAATATTACAAAACTTACTTCAAAGCCACCCAAGCCTTTTGATACAAAATACGTAATATATTCGTTCTATCAATACCTGAAAATCAAATCGTTTTTTTGTGGAGTATAAATGGTCACAAAAATCCTCCACTGCAGTCGGTTAATATGAAAAAAATGATTGCTTGATAAGGAATTGGTCCAGAGACTTGTTTCACTCTCATACACTTAACCATTTCTGTGATATTAACATGAATCGTGTCATTTATTTTAGAAAAAACAAACCGGGTCATTCCCTCCTAATATTATTGTCCTTTTTATAATATAATTCAACGAAATTATCTATTGTGTAAATAACATAGGTAGATAGTAGATTTTATGATTTTTTTTTTTTAATAAAAGAAGAAAATAATGATATTATACAAAAAAGTGTTCAGTAAACTTATGCAAACGAAGACTGTACATAGGTATTTCATTATTATTATTATTTAACTTCCCAGTTTGTGTATTTTTGCGTGGTTTTAGAATTTCACACAGGTCACGAATCGCGTTTAATTGAACGGCGTTACGTGTGGTTCTCTCATGGAACGCGTATAACGTCCAGAAAATGATTAATTAGTAATCTCGCATTCAAAATCGGTTAACCATCTAATTAGTCGTCGGTCGGTTGACTCTGCGGGTGTTTCCCACCAACACACTAAACAAACGAGCACCTCGCGTAATCCGAACACTTCAAACTCCTCATCGTAATACAATAATAACATCACGATTATTCCCTATAGTTTATCGCAGACTGCAGACGTGGAAAATAAAACGCATTGCATACATAGGACAAATCATATTCTAGTCAAACGTGCGTAAAAGAGAAATACACTATACAGTCTATGCATTATACACACTGCACTGCGACTGTTTACAAAACATATCATTATTGCCCTAAAAAAAAAGTCGGGCAGCTGGTACGTAAAAAAAACCGCCATACTTCCGGGCTAAATCGTACAGTTATTTTTTTTTGCTCATCCACACAATTAATATTATACACCCCATCTCGCCGGTCCGTTAATTATTTATTTCAAACATTCCAATATTATCGACGCCAAAACCAATGGCTATTAAAAGTAAAAACACTGAATAATATGTGCGTATTGGTTATTTCTTTCGAGATTCCGTTGACGTGATGTCGAAAAATTATCTCATCTCATCACTGCAGGTTAGGTTAGGTTAGGAATGTCAACTTTAGGTACTTTATAGGTACGCAATAAGCTTTTACAACTAAATTAGCATTTATTTTTATCTTTTATACTATCGCTGAAACTGAAAATTATCGAATTAAAACGCGAATGGACGTCTATGTAGCTACGGGTTTCGTAACCATCAGAAATAATTTCACTCGTTAGTAAGTAGTTATTTTTGCGTTAAATATGCAACAACTATCGAAAACAATAATTTATTGGCAAATATCGTAAAACGCTTGTATGAGAAGACGTGTAGTGTAAACGCACGCATAATAAACAATTTTTTTTTATGCATATTATAGTACTACAGTTATGTCAGTAAAGATCTTTTCTACGACCACATTTGAATAAAAAAATGTGGCACCGAAATCGTTATTTTTTTTCAAAGGTAGACAACACAGAATAATATTATTTATTTCATTTATTTTTCGAAATATTTGACTTTAACGACCACCTGCGGTTTTTCGTGATATTTGAAAAAAATACAAGCGGATCGTGTGTTGTCGGGAGCGGAAGTGTGACTCGATAGCTGTTGTTTTATTGTTTTTATCCAGACCACTGACTATAATAATATATCAGTTAATTGACAATGGGCAATGATCAATGGGATGGGGGGGGGGGGGGGATTTCGAAGTCGATACGCACGATACGTTGGACGGACTCGGACCGCGTAAACTCGCTCGTTTTGTTTTTAAATTCACACGGGTGATTTTCGACAACAGAATAATAATAATAATAATAATAAAAATTAATAATCGACGGACGAACAATAATAATAATAATAATAATAATAATAATAAAAAAAAAATGATAACAATAATAAAAACGTCGCTATCGTGTGAACAACAACATCCCGCAGCAGTCGAAGTCGGATGACCGACATTAATTGTTGACGCCACCGCCTCCAACACACCAACATCACCTCCGTAAGGTATTCGTGTGCATAAAAAATAATATATTATATCATTATAACGACACATTGTGTGTGTATAATTACATTATTTGTACATTATCGTCATCGTTTTGTACCAGAGTGCATAATATACGACTCGTATACATATAGGCAGCAGGCGTCTACTTGTAAATTGTTATGTTGGTTGTTGTAATTGCTTTAAAGGACTGGTTGCCACGCAGAAACGCGACGCGATTGCGATATTATTATGTCGTTATCATAATACCTAAGATACCATTAGGTATATATTATTATAATAATTACTTGTGTACAGTTTTGTAACGTCTGCCCATGAATACGATTCACGCTCAACAACGGTGTTGAAGACGACAAAATATCGTCTTCTTCGATGCTGCACCATAATATGCGTTGTACAATATTATGTAAGACTAACCATTCCGATGACGGTAAAATTACAAATTTTTCGTGTTCACTGGTGGTTAGGTTAGGTTAGGTTAGGTTAAGTCGACATGTGACGCTATTCTCATCAGCAATTTTGTTCCATAACTTCGCATGTCACAGCAAAATATTAGCCCCACGATATTGTACAAAAGTTGAAAATTCCAATGACAAATTAACAAATAATTTCGTAGATTGTATATCATATTTATATACAAAAAAAAAATATTAGAACCATTCTCCACATACTCTTATTGCCTGTATCATATTTTAAATTGTTTTGGAAGCACACTCAAAATCAGGTAATGTCTTTTGCAAGCCCTTTAAATTATAGATATTATTTTGGGCTAGGTGTCCATTGCAAATTGGTCACAGAAAACATTAAGTGGGTTGGCTGAAAATTCTGTGCATCTTGTGTGTAACCTCTACCAAATCCACGCATCTCGTATATTGTTTTGTGCAATAAAACGCCCAAACTCATTACACGGTCGCGGTCGTGAAATTTACGAGCCGAAACGTATACGAAACGCAGCGCTACCCGTTCGGATGCGTTAGGTACGATATGACTATATATGTGTAGTCGGTGGTGTGTGTGTGTGTGTGTGTGTGTGTTATATATACTTATATGTTATTATATATGTATAATGTATATAATTTATAATTTAAGTACGCACATTGTTTAAAATATTAGTTAGGTATTTTTATTAATAGTTTTTATAGTTTGCACGTGCCGTACATAATAGTTTATACGTATACTAAGTTCACGCAGTATTTAAATAATTTTGAAAAATCCAACTTTATCATGCTTTTTAAAAGTAATTTATTATCTGACTCACACGTGGCCGTCGTTATGATATTATGTTTTAAGGTTTTCCTGGAAGTTTGAATAAGATACGATATAATATTTTATAGCGTTATCGAAAAGCGGGTGAATTCATGTCAAAGATAATTGCATATTATAATATTGCGTTTGTATTATATACTTATAATTTAAATAATCAAGCTACATCATATAAAATAATATAAATTTTACTTTGAACTAATCCAATGGGTTTTATTGTATTATAGCGAAAGACCTCATGTCGAATCACTTATGCAATATCAATATTGATATTACTATAATACCAATTTTATGTAGTTTCTAAATCACCCGCTCGTAAGTTGGTATAATACTTAAAATTTAAATTTCTCTTTGATGTTTATGTGGCGGGTAAAAACTAAAAAATGCCTTTTCAATATTAAAAAAAAACAGTATGAGATCACTTCCCAAATATTTTCTTTGTCTAGTACTGCAATCTATGATTGTGAGTTTCACGTTGTGTCAGGATAAATTAAACTAATTTTTAAAAATTGTATAGGACACCTGATTATATAAAAACCAACTAATAAGTTATTTTACAACGCTTTGCGTAGCCTTTAAATATCTATACATAAATTACCCCGAAATAGATGAATTTGACATGACAATGTATAGAAAAAAATTACTTGTTTAATGATTTACAGTAGTTGAAGTGTGTAAAGATAGTGTTAACTAATATCTCAGTAAAAAGTGGGTATGTGAATAGGATGTTAAGTTTTTTATTTTTAATTCATCAAATACTTAATCAAATATGTTTTACAACACTGTGGCTGACATATGGCTCATATAGTTACTAATATGTCCGTCATTAAACGGACGTCTTTTCGAGGTCGCGAGCGAGCAAGTCATGGACCTATGTGATATTATGTATATTAAGCGGTGCCTATTATAGATAGCATAATTTATTGTTATTGCTATCATGTGTATAATATATATTATAATGATGCAGCTGAAAAATCGGTTGTAATAATATATTAGATGCCACCGATCGATTCTGGCTTCTGTAATGATTGGTTAAGACAATATTTTCGAAGATTTTTAACGATTATTTTTTTTAATTTTTGTCTTGCAGTGAATTCCAGAGACGCCCAAAATGCTGTGGAAGTTTTTGGCCGTGTGCTTTCTGGCAGCCCTAATTAAGGTGAGTAGTTTGTGGACCGAAAATAAGCCATTCTGTGAAAACAGGGTGACCGCTTGTCTATGTAAATTTCGGGGTCGGAGATCAAGATCATTTTCGGTATATTGTTCAGGAGGATCGGGGTGAAGTCGATTTATATCGTGAAAAGTGGTTTATAATAATATTATTTAATCAATTTGATTTTTCAAGGATGTATAACAGTTTAAAAACATCCGTATTTAAGTTTAATACGTGCTCTTAATCACAAATTGAAAATGTTTTATTACAGCTATAATATAATTATTTTGATTTTCATAAATTATTAATAAATCATAGACACATTTGAATTACGCTTACCTATGGATAACTGACAATCATAATTGTAATATTAAGCAGACAACTAGGATGGTAATATAACTTTCACTATTATTGAGTGTCCCTCGAGTTCTTTTCTCCACTTAGAAGTGTGAATAGCGAGTAATAAAAAAAAAATATATATATATTATTTTGGACTTGGACATCAATAATACTCGAAACGCATAGATTTAAAATTGCAAGTGTGTGCATTTACGTACGAGTGTGTATTTTCTTATGCATTCACTTTATAATTATTATTAATATTTCCTATTTTAATTTTTGATTAAAATTAAAAACACGTTCAATCGATCTAAAAACCTCATTAATGTTATAATCCTAACTCCTATTGTACGAGAAAAGAGGATTAATTACGTAATTACGTTTTGGAAAAAAAATGTAAAACGTCAGTACACAGGTGTTGAGATTTTCCGATCGAATCTAAGGTTAGAGAAAAGATTAAAGATGTTTTAGAGATTTATGGTTCTACAAAATGGTGCGTGTATATTATTGTGTTCGTAATATATAGATAGATATAGATAGATATATGTATATAGATCAAGCGAACTGTTCGAGACAATATCTCATCGTATCATATTATTTGAAAATAACTAACTAGTCGCACGGTTTTGGATAAAAACACATGAGAATAATAAATTAGTGTTATACAACCACTTCTATTAATTTTTTTCGACATTATATTATATTTAAAATAATTAGATCATTCAAGTGTATTATTAAAATTAATTAGGTTGGTATTTTCAACTCATATTTTAAACCTATAATGTCAGTTGTAAAAATAAAAGCACACAATTTCTACACACAAATTATATCACAATACATTGGATGTAGATTGTGTATATTTTTCTTAATTTTTGAGTAATAAATTTTAAATACAAGTTATACTGCTGTTTACTTTATAGACAAACGCGTTGTTACCATTGATTATACTGTGGTCGTCTATGGAATATATTTTCAATAATGGTTTATTTTTATATATACCTACTGTAAGTACTATTTCATCATACACGATTCGTACATACCTATAGGTAGTATTGCAACGTTAAATGATTTCTTAGGTTTAAACTGACTCGAGAAGTGTAACATTATTAATGCTATGTATGTTTATATATAAGTTTAAAGCTTCACTGGTTTTTTTGTATTAATTGCATTTAATTGTTATTCAGAAAAAGTTAATTAAATGTAAATAGAAGTTTCTATAAATCGACAATTGTGACTATACTGATTTCTTCTTCTTTCTTGAAATCAATTTCATTAAAAACTAATTTTGAGTGTTTTAAAGGAATATATTAATAATTTAACAGGCCTTCAAGCAGATGTTACATAGATACAAATAAAATAAATCAAATTGGATTTACAGTTTTTCCATTAAAAATAATTGAATTCTAAAAAAATGATTATTTTTTAATAATATGAGTATTTGTTTAAAATCTTGCTTAAAATTTTGATTATAAATTATACAAAGTCAATTGGAATTAATGATTATAGAAATCAAAAAAAAGGCGGAGAAAATGAACTGTATTTTCGGTAGCGTTTTAAAATTGCATATTGTTTAAGTTTTAAAATATTATATTATTTAAATTATCGATTCAAAACCATAATATATAAATTAAAGTCTGATTGAAGTTAGAAAAATAAAGACATTACATAGGTACCTATATAATTTTAGAGAAAAAATAATGTTGTGATTTTTAAACTCGTTTGACGAACATTTTTATTTTAATAATATATTGTAAACATTTCTATAAAAACGAATATCATTAATGCCATGAATTATTCTTTGAAATTTTAATGATAGTAAAGATTAATATAATATGTCATCTGATTTATTACCAATATAAATTATAATACTTTCTATAAATTATTAAAAATTTAAATAAAATTACGTATAACGCACAATCGTGTATTATCTTATAAGTTATAATACTATGAGCTATATGAAATACAACTACAGGTACTATGGTATTATCTTTAAATTTATACTTAAATTGTCAATATTTTGAAACTTTCTCTACTATTCGTGGACAATAATTGAGATAAGTCACACCATAATAATTACGAGTTTCACCGTTCAGCGGACGAAATTTAATAGGTACCTATACTTCGTTTCGTGAGGACTTTGGCGTTTGAAATAACTCGGAACTGATTCTATTCGGCCGAATAATTTTGACCATTCCATCGTTACTCCATTATTGTCTCTATTAAATAGTGCATTATATTATTTTGATCTCTGTATAGTGTATCCATCATCAACCACGAGGTACCTGCACAGCGTCTTAGTCCTGGTCCTCGCGATGTAAAAGCGTTATAATATTATACGTAATTTGTGTTACGGTGCCCTACGAGCGGTTTTTATGATGTTTTTTTAAAACTATATTTTATACATTTTTTTTACGATATATCACGTTCATAAGTACCTACTGGCCGATGATCGTGACAATGTACCTCATCGCGATGACAATGCGTCATTATATTATACGTATTTGCGCCGGCCATCAGCTGCACGTAGGTACGTACAAACATTTTTGTGCTCAGTCGTTTAGTCCGTTAGAAAATAATAATAATAATATGTAATATTGTTACAATGTATGTAATGGGCGTACGTCAGATATTATGAAACATATGCGATGCGACAGGGCTCGCCGTTATACAATTTGAAACTCGAAATCACTAAGACAATACAGCACACCATATAATATATAGATCGCATTATGTTAATGTTTATATTATCGAAATAACGTCCGAAACGCCTTCGATACATAATATGGTACGATATTATTATTATTATTATTATCATAATAGGCACTATAATAATCCTTTCGCTTTCTCGACGCGCATTCACACGCCTCCGACGTTGCAGCTCCGCGCCCGATCATCACTATGCGATGTTTTAATAAATTACACGCCGTCTGCCTTTTATAATGTAGGTACCTATTAAAATACAGTTTAATGAATTAAATACATACAGTGCCGATTCACAGATCGGTCGGACTTGATGTGCAGCTTACAAATTTGCAGTTTTTTCTAAAAATTATATTATAAATTATAATTTATAGATTGTAGATGGAAAATTAAATTTCAAAATTTATACCTAGGCGCGTAAATTAGTTTCTTTTGTGATAAATTTGAACCACGTGAACAATATATAATATGTGAATGCATTAAATCCCGAAGAAATCATATTATAACAATGATATGATAATATGACACCATCGTCGTAAGGTTTGCCGTAAAATAAAGACATTTTATGTCAGCAGATATATATTACGTCATCTGCGAGGTGCGCTGACCGTTTAGTTATTGTAATCAACTTGATCGGTACACTGCAGTAATGATAACCTGCGTGTAAGAGGACGATTATTCGGTCCCGATGGTCGTCGATATAAATTTACGCGGTTTGTAGAAACGACCGATTTCCGGTTCCAGTCTGGTCAACTCAATGTATAACAATCACAGTGCAGATAATAAACATTATAGTACGTATATTATGTGCACTATATTATGTCGGTCACGTCGTGCATATAGTCAGTTTAAACAGAGACAAGAAAACAATTAAATTTGGAAAAAAAAATATTCTATTCGTCTAGCTGCGTATACACGTATGCATAATCTAACCAGGGTTATAGTCTATCTGCAGTGGCGTAGCCAGGTGGGTGTTTTTGATGTTTAAACACCTTTCCACCGAGTGTATATTTATTCAAAAAATATATGCACTAAATAATTCAGATTTCAATAAATTACGTTGTCATAATATGATTTTATTTCATATTTGATATTATTAATATGAAGATTGATGATGATTACGACGGAGAGTGTGTAAAACCTCCCACATGTTATATACATTATACAAATATGAAACTAAAACATTCTCCCTAAAAAAAATTCTGGCTAAATCACGCCTGATATGGTAGATAGAATATTAACCATGATGATTGTTCACAAACGGGTTAAAATGTGTAAGAACAGCAATTTAGATGGGACGCGATTTTATTAACTTAATAATATATCTTGGTTTATATTATTATTATTCTTTTTTTTTTTGGAAAAATCCACTGTAGAATCAATTTATAACGGAACATGAATTATAATTATCACGGTCTAAGTATAACAATGCATATATATGGTTATAACTCATAATTAAGTTCATGAGCTATTAGATTTTAATAATAGAAAAAAAAGAAAGAAGAAGAAAATCATTAATATTTATATTTATCATTATAATTTATAATATACGTTCCCATTGAACGGATTCGGGTGCTTGGTAATATGCAACATCTTGTGTACCACGCGCTGTCGAGTTGATTATGCAAATATATGAGTGGTTATATAGCTGGACCGAGAATATTGTATTCGCATACCAGTCACAGTCGGTCCGAAAAGCTACCCAAAGTACAACGACGATAAGTTGTATAAGTGTATCGAAATTCGGTATTGTACCTTGTGAATATTTGCATCGTGAAACGTTATAAATGTATTCAGAAAATCCGTGTTTGTGAAAATTCGTGTCAGACCCTTTGAAAGATAAATAATCTCATTTGGAAATAGTAAAACATCAAAATAATAATACAATTTATTCACACAAACATAAATAAATGGAAAATTTGTTTACCCCGAAAGTTCAGAAATGTCTGAAGTTTATCTTTTGTAATAGGTAGATACACAATATTCTGACTGATATCATGGCGTTCAACTATTTAGTGTACAGTAAACAATGTGCTTTGAGTTTTGAACTTTGCGCAGCATTCCAAAAATATAAATAACACATTTACACTGAAAGACGTCGAAAGGATTAGCGAAATTTTAATACAAATATCTTTACCATAAATTATTATTATTGTTATTTATTTTAATAAGAACCCAACTAAAGTTAATGAATAATAACATAAAATCAAGTTATTGTCTTCACAATGTGCTTATATTATATGCGTTACTTGGCATACATCATCGTTATTAATTATAGGGTACTCCTGTCTATCCCTTTTCAGTTTTCGATCACTTTTGGGGTGAGCTGACACAAATTGTATATAAATTGTTAAATTAATATTTCTGATGATGAATAAAGAATACATCATGCTATTAATAGTAATTAAAAGATAAGAGACCGTTGTAGGAAAAAAAATGCAATAAAATGAACCTACATTTTAGATTTTTTTTGTGTGTTTGACCACTGTGCTCAACTATTTTAAATTATAGTATTACAGGATGTGAAAAAAATACCGAAATCGATCGATGAATTTATTTACACAAACCGGAATGAATAAACGATTAAAATGAATTATAATAAAAATATTTCTGCACTAAAACAATACAGTACTGAAATATACCTATACGGCTATACTGTAGTTTACAATAACAGTTATTAACAATTTACATTTTTAATTGGGAAAATTCACACTCTCGGGCGAGTATATTGATAGGTATAGTATCTAAGTGCTTAGAGGCGGGAACCCTAAAATAAAATTTGTCACTAAGAGAAATGATATAAAGGTAATATTTTAGACTCAGTATCGTTGACGATCGTGTAACGATGGTTGGCAAATATATTATGTGGGTTTAATTATTTATATAATACGACTTGCACGTGGAGGTGTTCTTAACTCAGGCCTTCATAACTTATTGTCGCCGAGTAAGGCGTAAATATCATACACTTTTGTAAAGTTTCCGTATAAAGGATGGGTTAACATTGTGTCGCATAATAAAAGGCTTAGCCGTACTTTCACACAGCTACCTATAGTGTGATTTTTTGCACGCGATAATATCGTCTTCAGTTTTATTTTATAAGATATATCATATATATTATTATATTTTACATATAAGTAAATATAAACTTTATAATAACTCATCGTATATCCGGAGTGGTATGAGTGGTAAGGGGTACGTCCTCGACTGACAAAATGCAACCGTATAGGAGTTTTGACTTTGGCAGCGGCATACCCCACGTTCATTAATCATTCGGCGGTGGTTTTACCGAGCCCATACATATATTATATATTTCACAACCATAACGGCGTTGCGTCCTGTAATCGGCCCTCGTCGAACGATTGCGACACGTCCAGCGAAGGAGAGAGGGAGAGGTGTGAGAGTCCGACTACCGCGCACGAGAGAGACAAGGATAAATATGATTCTAAAGATGGGCTACTAAACGATTATCGGATAATGAGGCCACGAAAAGATTTACAACGAGCGTTTATTATATAACATATAATGACATTTGACTCGTCGTCGTAGTCTGTCGAAGAAGAAGACGAAGAAGAGGAAGAAGAAGATACGACGCACATGTTGCGAAACTCTGAGTAGCTGGTGATAGGTACCAACGCGTCGCCTGCGGTACCTATATATATATATATATGTTATTATAAGGATTATGAATAATTTAAACGCGTTTATAAATGTCAAGGACGCGGACGGCTATCCGGGGCCGATTATAATATTAAACAGTATCTATACATCGACGTCGAAGAAGTACTTTTCGAAGAGAACAAGATCTAGCCTAGAGGTTGAGTGCGGGAACCACATATATAATATGTATACGATATAACGCAGTTTTACTCCCTAACAAATTTGAAATATTCGTTTAAAAGTTACAACACATTCGTCTAAGAATATTTAAATAAATCACGATTGTCTACGGTGATGTCTTAATTTTCACACTCTATTGCAAGTTCCATTACTGAAATAAGTTCGAACAAATGTAAACACAGTTCTTTGGTAATGAGAAGCATAAAAACTATATGAACAACTTTTGCAATAACACTCTTTCAACAACAAATCATTGAAAATAACTTGGCTAAACTATTAATTAATGGAGAAATAGTATTTTTAAATGTTATAAGGTACCTATTGGAAATGGTATATATCAAAAATATACATTTGTGCAAGAATCAAATTGTTTACGGTATATACTCTATATTATTGAGTAGGAAAGCTTCTATAGTTAAGTTCTAGAAACATTGCATACACCAAAAAAAAAAAAAATGACAAAAACGTATTATTATTAAACCAAAACTAAGCAGATATTATTTTAATACCAAAATGATTTATAGGGTTTTTTTATTGTCATCATCACATTCAATAAAATAACCATTATTGTTAAAATAATAAATAACTGTTGAAAAGAACTATTAAAAGACTATAATATAATATATATTATGATATAGTTGATTGTTTTAACAAAGAATCGAGGGTGGAGATATTAAACTCACCCCGTAGAGATATCAACGGATTCTAGTTTAATCGGTCTCAAAAAAAAAAAAAATTATCGAAGACACGACCGCTGTGCTGATAACGACGACAGTAAAGTTGTATAATTTATTACACGCGAATATATATTATACAGTTTTTGTAATGAAAATGATAGTTTCGTGCAACTGTGAGTGATATTTTGCGAATATATACACAGTATAATACCTATACATATTATATATGTACGCGAGTGATATTTCACGGATATATTATACATAATATTATATATTATGCCCATATGCAGAATATAATATGTGATATATGACTACACTGCAAGTTGGACGGATATGCGTTATAGGTATATAATATTATATATCAAACGTATATGTATTCGTCCGCAGCCGTCGGTATTATGATAAACGTGCTCGGTCGCCGTGGAAGTTTTTGTCAATTTCGCCGAGCACGTGGTTCGAAGTTTCAAAGTTTCCGCACCGGAAACATTCGTATATTCGTACCGCTCGGTATGAATTATTCGGTGGTTTCACGGAGTAGCAATATTCACACACCCAATACCTACAACGGACGAAAAGTAGTGGTATATATTATGTATATTATAGATGATAGTATTCAAATTTCAAATATTGTCATACTATTACAGCGAGTGCGCCTTGTGCGATGCAAAATTATTGTTTTTCATAATAATTTATATAAGATCTGTATATGTATGAACGTGGAAAGTTATCAATTTTTTTCCACGCGGATCGTTATGCCCGACAGAAGAGGAGTAAAACGTGATAATATAGTTTGCGTATTTTGAAGTTATATTAGGTATATATAATATGAACAATATACACCCTAAATAATTGTGATATTACCATGAATGATTAATGCTCGGATCTTGTTTTTTTTTTTTTTTAACTTAGACGTTTTTATTTTACTGTTTCGATATTTTTGAGTAAATTTATATTTAAAGGTTAGGTTCGGTATTTTTAACTAATAGTTTCAACAAATTTTTTTAATTTTAATTTTTACAATTTAACATTCATTTAGAATAAGTAACTGTATACAATAAATTAATAAACAAAATTTCTTTATAATTTTAATTAAAAAAATAAATGTTCTAAACTAATATACAAGCCTAAGTTATTTTAACAACTTAAAAAGCATTTATAAAATAAAAAAAATTAAGATAATTTTGTAAATTTAGGTTGTACACATTTTTAAGCTTATTTACCTATGTGTGTTTAAGTGCATGTTTATAAGTATTTTATTGCACTAACATCCAGGTTCTAATTATAATAATATACAATGTACCTATTTGTATTTAGGTATTTAAAGTGCACTAGCAGCATTTTTGTTTACCGTAGAATTAAGAATTTTTATATTTATTTTGTTTTGACGTGCAGGCTGAGTGAATTTTACATTTCGAGTTAATAATATAATGTTTACAAATTATGGTTTGCTGAGTGATTTTTTTCACGAAGTGTTTTTGATCGGTGACAATTTTAATAATGTGAGTAAAGTAGGAAAAATAATTAAAATAGGTTTAGGAAAATCATTGAACTGGGTGTACAATAAAATACAAACATAATCGAAGCTTCCTTAAAAATCAAAACTATCAAATCGTATTAAATTGTGTCAATAACAGTATAATTTAACTACCTATTAATGTATAAAAACCATACGTATAAATAATAATGGCCTCAGCTGCCGATGTATTAGAAAAATCAATAAATATATGAAAACTAAATTTTGATGTAACTCATTGGTTTTGATATTATTGGTAAGCGTTACCGTTGAACGGAAACGACTAAAACAATTCAGTTGTGGCGTTGTTGGGGTTTTATTTTTCCTCACTATAGTTTCGTTTTCTTTCATTTTTACATGTCGTGATTGTTTGCGCCGTTAATAATTCATACTCAGTGTTAATTAATATTAATAAATAATGTAAGTATTAAAAATGCGTTTAAATAAAATATTAAAATACTGGTTCTCAGTTGGTTCATAAATGGCACATGGCTCTAGGGTTTAGTGGTATTTAACAACGTTTCGCTCTCATTTTTTGGGCATTGTTTTACCTTTTAACAAAAATAAAAAATACGACTTATGTAAAAACACGTTATATTCGATAAGTGGATTAATCGAATTTCGACCTTACCATTTTTTCTTCTACTTCTGAACCCGATTATTTTATTTGTAGGTAAAACAACATTTTGTCGCCTGTCCCATTATTATGAAACGAAACCATTAACGCGTAATATCTATTATCATAATCTCGTAAAAAAACAACGTATTGTAAATCGTAACTATAATTTTACAGATATCCATACACAAACGGGTTATACCGTTGAAGACTCTAATAAATTATTGATTCTTATGTCGACAATACAAACGCTACTTGTACGGGTATTAATGCTACCATCATCAAAGAAATCTTGATTTTCACAATAAACCAATTGCATCACGTGCATTTAATATCCTATATGAATTATTATAATTAAATTCGATAATGTTCGTTTTCAAAAGTGTATTATACAACTGAGTATAATATAACTGGTTATTTGTGTCGGAATTCATTACACTGTACATGGACGGTTTTGGGCAATCGAAATCAACAAATTTCTGATAAAACCACTAGATACGGTCTCGTATACGAACATTATATTCAATTAAAGTTAGCACCAAGGTTAAATTGGTTTATAGTAATGTTCACGCTGCGGGTATTGGGGTCCGTGAACTTACGCAGTTCGTCATGTTGAACTACTTCTGGAATGCCATTTTGCGACCAATAAAAGTGTTTAAATTATTTAGCACTACCTACCCATTTGACTATTATATATATATATGTACTTTCGTCATTTGTTAAGTATTATAAATTCTGCTTTAATTTGTGCGGCAGTCGTCATCAGTAGTTAGGCACCTAAGTTTATTTGGGAAGGGCGGGGGATATTAAGTTTTGAGTAGACAATATTGCAATACCTATGTATACATGTTGTATTGTGTTTAACATATTTTGGACTTTGGGGGGGAGGAGCTTATTCCCTCCAATAACCCCCCGGTCATATCCTCCCCCCCCCCCCCGTAGATACTCTAACTGGTGATCACGTTAATGCCAAAGTGAAAAACATAATATTATTTTGACTAGATCGTTAACGTACAATTTTGACTGTACGTTTATATACGAAAAAAATTTGGACTGCAGCTGTAAAGCTTTATCATATAGCTGCAGCTGTGATGAGACAAATACGAGATCCGGACACTGGTTAGCAAAAGACAAAGAACACAAACACATGCAGTTCGCAGAACGGAATTATAATGCAATCGACAAAGAAAAAAGCTAATTTCGTCCGCGATAGTTTTAACGATAGCACGGCTTCTGTATTGTACGACTTGTACGATCCAATTACTTATAAAATGTTATACATACATATAACTCTTCCCGTTAGCCGTTTTTTATATACCTACTTTTAGTTGTTCGATCGTGTGTAAAAAAACAAATATCTTTTCAGCAAGAAGCATTGTTAAACACACAAAAACCCAAAAAACCGTAATATCGACGGAACCTTATTAGATACCTACCTATATTTTTCGAAAGGCCGACTTTTTAGAATAGACCTTTTTTTATTACAACGGGTTATTTTTGTAAGCTTGTTTTAGAAAATCTTGTATTAAAAAAAAACCTCGATCACTTCTGATTAGGAAATTATTATTAAATCACAATATTCACATGATTTGAATTTAAACAACCGATAACATAAAATATATATATTAATATATTATATACGTGAGGTCGTAAGATATTTACTTCAGACGACTCACGATAAAATAATTGTAGGTTTGTATAATTATATTGATAGGACATAGCAATTATTACGAGAAATAAAAAGATTAAAATTCTAAATTTATATTTTTTCCTCATAGTCTTGAAAAAGATTTAGTTGAAAATGTTTCGAAATCATTTTTTACCATTACCATAACTGTAACTCTATAGTTGTTATATATGTACCTCCTATTTTCGTACGAATTGAAGTTTATAAAAATCAACAATTTGGAGTTCCAATCCCCGATATAAACCAACTGCAGTAGTTATCATGTGAGAACAACCGAATTGTCGATTTCTTTTTTTTTTAAAAAACGGATGGATCCAAACCTCGGAAGAGATCACTAATCGTTGTAATAACTCACGTATAGTAATAATAATATTATAAAATACGCATCTTAATAATCTCGTGATTTACGCACGTATTACACGTGGACGTGGTAGCGGGTGGCGGGAAAGTGGTCGAAACAGTCTCGATGGACTACGTTTCACTTTCGGTTTTCGGCAGAAATCATCTGACGGCTATGTAAATTTGCGCATAAACCATGTCGTTATTGTCGTTAAAAATCCAACTGCAATGATAGGTCGGTGATCCCGCCGTGAAATATATTAGATAAACATTGTGAATAACGATCCAACGGGTGTATTACTCAACGTCTACGGTTGTGGGGCATTCGTGGTGGCAGTCTATGTTAAATATTTATTTCGATACTTTAAACTTAAACAGTTAGGCGCAATTTTTTTTCAATAAAATATCTCAACAATATCCACTCAACTGAAATAACAAAATTGAAAAATATGAGTCACATCGTAGGAGTTAATGAGTACATTTTTAAAATAAATTTGTCCTATAGGATATAATTTTAATTTACTATTTACTTTTAACTCGTTTAATGGTTTTTTTCAACTGAATCGATCGAACATTTTTCTCGACTGATAGTTTTGGAAATTACATGTAAGTCTTACAGCAGATTTTAAAAACGATTCGCGATTAAAGTGGAATGTAAACTGTACGCTGTGTGCTAACCGACATGAATATGACACGTATCGATTTCTTTGAGTCAGCAATATTCACTTGAGTCGAGTACGTTTCAAGACGAGTGGCGAACTATTTATTTTCGTATTCATTGAATGTAGTTTATCATTTCCAAGGAACACAACACAAGTCAAGCAAATTTAAAGGAACCACTTGCGTATAAAAATGTGAAAAGTTTCTGAAGAAAAATTTTATTCTGTTAATATGTTTATTATTCTCACCAATGTTGACGATACGACAACATATGGGCCATGTCTCTTTTCTTGTCTGATTTTATTATTATTCGGCATAGGAAGAAACCACAACTGTGTAAATTCTCGACGACGATGATTGTAATTCATTCAAAACTGTGAAAAAGAAAACGACTCTAGTTTAGTATTTTTAATTTTCACCTATAACGATGAATGCGTGTTCAGGAAACGTTGATTACTTATTGAGATTTTCTGTGATGGTGAGTTACGTCCCGATCCATTTATTTAGTACGAGTTGCGGACCGAATTTATCGTTTATGAGAGGGACGTCCTGAATGGCGGCCAAATAATAATAATTACCACTTTATATCAGCCTATTATCGTTATACATAGGAGACACCAAACGTCTCACAAAAATTCTTTATTGTTTTATTATTTAAGTTTTTTCCAACGAGTGAGTTTGTCGTAGTTTTATTTTTTTTTTAAATTATAGTTAATGTGCTTGGTATCAACTTAAAACCAAATAATTTTAATGAAATCAAACTACCCAATTATTTTTGTTTGAGCTTTTTCGTCTGTTGTCAAATCAATGCTTTACACATTTTCATCGTTTTGAATTCTTTAATTCCGAAATTTACGTAAATCACAGATAGTCAGATTGAACTTCGAGGAACATATAGACGGAGTTATAGAAGTTTATAGGATGGATGGTGGCGTAGAACGAGATATTTGAAAACTTTCACAGCCGTTCGTGGTATATGGTTGTAGCTAGCAGTAAACTGTGCCCAAATAGGAACTAGGGGGAACACGGAGTCCGGTGAATTATTACTACAACTGAAATGGCCGGAATTTACCGGTCTCCGACGTCGTAAACAACTTGCCCGATGCAGAGATTTTATAATATTATAATATCACAGGCAAAATCGAGAGTTGCACCGCTGTCAAAGTTGACATGTTCAGTCACAATATTTGCAAACGTTTTCGACGATGATTGTTTCGTGTCGAAACCGCGGTTTAATTTCCACGCGTTTGCCTCTGCATATCATTTTAATGTATTCGAATACCCGTTTTTACACAACACACAATGATATACATAGGCAATATATTAAATATCATAATACGCCCGGTTTGTCGTATTAAATATTTGTAAAGTCGTCGTCCGAGCGGCGTATACCTACAACACCAGACACATTACACGCACGCTCGTCAATCGCCATAATATTATTATGAATTTGCCAAAGACCATTATCGAATCGTGCCGTGTCGTCTTGCACAGTATTGCGCTACTTGCGGCCGCGGTGTTGTTTTACACGCGTGTTATTATAATATATTATTATGCAAAATATACGAAACCCTGCACGTGCGCACAATTTCCACCATCGGCGAAAACCCGCGAATAATACGATATTATGTTGTACTTTATAATGTTATGCGGCAACGCAATTATATACGTATCGTCGCCGAATCGAGGCCAAAGTATCATCCCGAACGAGACGGGTTTTTTCCCCGAGTTGTTATTTCGTAGACGGAACATTATTATTACAAGCGACACCGCGGTGGGTTCACCAAGACCCACTCACCCGCGCTAATTGCGTCACGCGCGCGTCTCCGGGGCCCCGGGGACGTGGAGACTATTGCGATTTACGGTGGAATATTAATGATAAATAAATAAAAGTTCGTCTCGTTATAATGTTATTCACCGTCGATCGTTCGAAAAAGTCTCGGACGTACCTACTATACGTTATTATGACGCCGCCGCTGCCGTCGTGTGCCTTTCACGTTCTATGTTCGTATACATATATGTGTATATAATAATATAATGTACCTGCACACACACACACACACACAGCATTATTGTAATAACGCTATACGCACGACCTTTGACCCTAACCCGGGACTGGAAGAGTTTGAAACTACTCTGCACTCCGCCGCGCACTTTTCCTTTCCCGCGATGATATTCGCAGCGTACAACAAGACACACGCTCGTCGTGCGAGGAACTATATAATATTATGTGTTGTGTAGGTACTGCAGCCGGTTAAACGAGCAATCCTTTTATACCATCGGCAGCTCCTCCACGAATGCCGCGTCGGTCTTCCGGCGGTGGTGATGGGAGGGGTGTGAGTGGGAGGGCGGAGACCACAATATACCTTTGATCCGAACCGTCGGCGCTTTCACCACGACCGGAAACAATATATTTAATACACGTGGGTATATCTACGCATTATTCGCCGTCGGCAGCCGTCTCGTCGCGCGAGTTTTTTTTTTTTTTATTCCGTTGGATTATTATCTCACACCGTAGATAGGATAGTCGATACGCGATAATATTATTATTATTATCGCGTTTCGGCGTCTTGTGAAACGATTATATTAGTTTGTTTTATCAGTCAACCGTACTATAAAAGGTGTACGTATATATTATGTATATTTTATTATCACTATCGTCGTGATAATCGCGCCACCGCAGCTACCTGGCCCGCGTACCTATATTATATTGTGCAGTGTACGGCGTTCGTCGACGCCTACGCCTCCGACGACAAACCGATTCGTTAACGTCGTATTATGTTCCACTACTTACTTGCGAGCCACATACGCGTGTAGGTAACATAATATTATTATAACGTTGTTTTTCCAGTCCGACCGATCGTTTACGGCTTTACGAGCGACCGCGGTGCACTACACCGTCCATTCGCAGACCGCAGTGTCCATGCAATAATAAAAACAATACGGCAGATGATAATAATAATATGCTAGATAAATAATCTGACGGGTCTGTCGGTAGGAGATTCGAACAAAATGTAATGAGTTGTGTTACGATTGTTTCCAATAACTAAAAAGACGCAGATTTTGATTTCGATGTCGGTTTAAATTTTTTTTTATTTTGACAATTTTGTAACATTATAATTTATACATTTTTATTAGTGGCGGCTATAGCGTATGGGCAAGGTGGGCAGCTGCTCATACCAAAATTTCTGGTGACCCTTATTGGGGAAGGGGGAGGAAATGAGGAATATTATTCGCAGTTAAAACCTAATTATAAATCTACTGTTGACCATATGAAAATGTAGTCCTAGAACTGCGCCTGATTATTTTTATTTAAAAATGTTTTTAAACTTAAATATTGTAATTATATTTCAACTAAACGCATTACTTGGATTGTTATTTTCGATTTAGTAACGTTAATGTTCAACGCGTAATTTACAATATTAAATATAGGTAAGTAGTGTGTGAGTTACAAGGTATATTATATACAATTATAAGTATAATATATTAGCTTGGCCAGATCATCAAATTTATCAATAATTTAATATAAATGCGTTATTCGAAGAATAATTGTTCATTAATATCTATTGAGGGATTACTGTAATCATATTTATTTGGTTGTCAAAGTTTTTTGCCATTTGTGATCTTATTGGACTCGGAAAAGTCATATTCTTTGTTTTTGTGGGAGGTATATTAAACAGGTATATATGTGGTTGAAGTTTCTACACTGTTATAACCTCGAAGAACATATCCATTTAAGTAAACGATAATCGTCTAGATTCTAGAGCTGAACGTCGACCATAACATAATACATTATGAGTCGTTCAACATGGAAACCTGACCAAAAATGGTCAATGTTACACAATATTTTATTATATTATATAGCCATTAGGAACCCAGCCATACTTGAAATTCTGACAGTATAAATAATGAAGAGATTAATTATCCATTTTTACACCAAAATTGAAGCGATCTTAATATAAATATGCAGATCTAACAATTTTTGATCTTTAAATTAATTCCCACAGTACTTCACTGTTTCAATTTATTTGCTTGTTAACTGTCTGCAAAAAGTGCTTACAGTAATCTTTAACAAATCGTTTGTAAAAAAAAAAATATAGGTAGGTACTAGTCAAAAAGATGTTATATTCAAAAGCTTACATAATCCTGATAAATTGAAAAAATATACTTCTGGAAAAAAAAAGAACTCTGTCTTTATAGGAAGAACGCAAAAAATTGTGGTTATCAAATCGATATTTCGAAAATTAAGGTGTATACAATATGATATGTTATTAAAAAGAATATTATAGTGACGGATATGCTCAACGAATACTCCTCTCACGGTCACTTTGCGCATTTTGTCAATGTAAAATAATCATCGCTTGAGATGGGCGTCTCACCAGATTGACTATGGCCTTTATCGACAACATTTATTTTTTATTATTTTTCCATCGGAATCAGTGTCTATAGGTAATCACTATTAATTACGATACGTTTGGGTTATAGGCTGACGGATCGCTGCTGGACGGTGGCGTGAACCCCATACAAGATGAATCCAGCGCGGACTCTGGCAAAGACGAATCTGGCGTGATAATAATGAACTCCGCCATGGCCGACCGGTTCGTGCGCCAGAGCGATTACGGGCACGAAAACGGCGTCGAACACAGGGTGCAGCTCAAGGGCATCCGCGTGGACTGCGGTGGCGCTTCGACAAACGGCGTCATAGCCGTGGAAATCGAATTCCTGGAACCGTTTTACGGCGTGATCTACAGCAAAGGTCGACACGACGACCCCAAATGCAGGTTAGTGCACGTCGAATGTCCTTCCAAAAACTTGGGAGAGGGGCAAAGTTATAATAACGTCCTTTATCGATTTCATATAAACCCATAATTCCACATAATCTAGGTTTCATTAACAATCGACGACAATAATTTACACAATTTGTTGTAATATTTTCAAATTGTATTAGGCTGTCAATGTTCTTATTATAGTTGTATTAATGCCTATATTTTATTTATCCACGCTTGTATAATTCAGGGGCGGATTGGGGAGAGATTCCAGCCCGGGAAAATGCAAAAGTATACATGCCCACTTACTAATTTACCAAATATTGAATTTCAGCCAACACAATATTATTATGTATATTGGCGAGATATGCAATTTATAAAACCCTATCAAACTTTATAAAACTATATTAGTAGTATATACTTTGATATAAAAATTATTTTTTATTTTTGAACAGCTAATTATGGTTATACATTTATAATGGTCTAAGTGCCTACACAATAAAAGTGAATAATTTAAATGACTAATGTTACGATTTTTGTATTTAATAAGAAAGATTACCTATTCAATAATATTTAATAATATGTTTTTAGACTTCAGTACCTATTTTAATAATTTAATCATTATCTATTTCGTATAGAACATCTTTTTCTTTCGCGATGAGCATAAAAGCTTCTAATTTACTTGATACTTCCACTTAATGTACCTGATAAATTAACAAAATTAACACGCAAAAACTATGTATATCTTTTTATTAAAAAATTTTTTTTTCTGTGATTTCACTATTGTTATTCATAGTAACTTTATGTAGGTACTTCAATTCTAAACAATCAGAAAAGTTAGAATGATTCTTCCGAAAAAGTGCCCACAAAATTATTGTTTACTTTATTAAGATATACTGTACCGGGTACCTATCTTGTATTCTTGTATAATTGTATCTTGTATAGTTGTATCTTATATGGTACTATCACATTCATCAGACTACCATTAATTTATTATTTTTTTCATCAATTGACTGAGAACAGTTTTTTTTTATAGTTATTTAATAAGTTCCATCGTATATGAGTATTAATTCTTTGTATGCAACACAATTTTAAATTTAAGTTAGGTATACTGTCTACTACTTGTCATTCATTCAAGATAAATGGTTATTAGTACGTTTGCAATCATTTTTTACTGACGTTAAATATTTTTAAAATTCACATATACACTCCTATTTTGATAAAACTCTGTAAATTTGGATTGGGTGTAATTTATACTAAACTATATTATTTGATAGCATTTTTTACAATATAATTTGAAATTTGGATTAATTTTTATTACACATACCGCCATTACACAAATATGTGGTTTTAATGTTTAGAACAGAGGTTCCCAAACTGTGGGTCGCGATTATATTTTTGGTGGGTCGTGCTATAATTTGATATAATACATATTTTTCGTTGATGTTAAAAGTTCAAATACAGTTTTTTGTTAATCGTTATCTGTGAGATTGACGATTACGAGTTTACAGCACCGTATCAAACAGATTAATAGTTATACCTATTGAAAAGAAAGCGATTTATCTGAAAAAAAAAAAAAGGTCATTCAATGTATTGTGGGTCGCCAAATTTTAAAAAATTCTCAAAATGGGTCGTACAATAAAACGTTTTGGAACCTCTGGTTTAGAATAATACATTATACGTAAACTCATAATCGTTTTGTGGAATTGACGACTTTTACTATATACAATAATGTTATTTCCAATTGAATACGCAACAAGCCAACATCTCGAATGATATAGGTAACTAAGATTTAACAACGATAATTATAATTTTGAAGAATACACTGAAGAGTTTCAGATTCTATAAGTTAGAAAAATATAATTTGTTTAACAAACATAAATTTATTCCAGAATTCATACTAAAATTACATGAATTATTAATATGATTCAAATTTTTAGCACGCTTTACTCATAAGCATTACACAATATAATATATATAAGTAAATATTATATATTCTTAGGGTTCGTCAAAATTACATTTAGTTGTGAGCTTTTTAAATACTCTAAATATTTTATTCTATAAAATATGTGATTCATGTCTTGATAATTTTATACATAGCGGTCTATAACAAATTACGTTCGTTCAATCTTATATTTATGAAAAAAATAATGGTATATTATAATAAGATTATTAATCATCGTGTATACTGATTCCATTTTAGGGTATAAATAAAGGATTAATATTTACAGCATAATTTTATACAAATTAAATATAGTATACGGTATACCTATTCTACATATATGATAATACGTCGAAAACAAAGGTGTATTAAAAATTTGGATCTTAAATATGACCATAGAACATTTCAGAAATTGCATATTTTTTTTAAGGTAGAATATAGATAAATAAATAAGTAGTTTACTTTGAATGAAATTGGAGTGTCGAAGGGAAAACTGAACTTACTAAACATTATAATTAATCATAATATCATGACAAACACAAATTATAATTAAGTTAAAAGTACAATAATAGAATACGAATACCTAAACAAAATACATTCATCATATATATTATATATAGCTCAAAATTATACCAAAGATTATACTAATTAAGTAAATATTTTGTTTATAGATTTGTGCAGAGCAATTCAGGAAAGAACACATATCAGTTCCAGATACCAATAGAAGATTGTCGCCCCCCTGTAGATGATGGGTGTTCAACTAGTGAAGACGGTGGCAGTTGTGATTTAGGCTCCATTGAAAATACAATTATCATCCAGACAGATAGTACAATTCAGGTAAGCTATAACGTATTATAATTTCAATACAAGCAACATAAATAAAAATTGCTTAAAAAATGCAGTATACTGAGGATAAATACAATTTCATGTTTCTTGGAAACATTTTTAAAGTTACTTTATATACTTTAGGAAGAATGGGATTTAGCACGGAAAGTGTCATGTCCTTCAGAGACAAAACCAGGTACAGGTAAACGAGTGCGTTTCAAGCCTATCGTAGTTGATATGTTAGAAGTGGTTTCTGTTCCTTCCGGGAATGAAGGCACACTACAATGCTGGATGGATATACAAAGAGGACAATACCCAAATGTAAGCTATCTACTTTTAAAATATTGAAAAGAGAAATAAGAAATATATATATTTATTATAGACATCACCAGTTGACAAGATAATAAAAATTGGTGAATCACTTTCATTAATTGTTTATGTAAAAAGTACTGATGAAGCATACGATGTGAGAGTAAGAGAATGTTGGGCGTATGATAATGATAATTATGAATCTTCAACTACTACAAGTATACAGTTGACCGATTCATCGGGATGTCCAAAGTAATTAAAAAGTTATAATTATGCAATATTGTTTAAAGGAATCTAAATAATTAAACGACAATAAATGAAAAAAAAAAACTCACTGAAATTAGAGAATAACCGAAGTTAAAAAATATCTTTGAACATTTTAATTAGGAGAAAAAAATTAATATCACAATGGAGAAAAACTCAATCTGTTGACCAAAGTGGTATCACAACAATTGGATATACAAATGTCACAGCATTCAAATTCCCAGACAAACACCAAGTGTACCTAACTTGCAACGTTGAAGTAAATGAAAAATATTTTTATTTTCGTTAAATTAATCAAATAATTAAATGTGAATCATATTTTAGTTATGCTTGGGAAATTGCCCCGAAGAAAGATGTCAGGCAGCTTTACCAAACTATCCAACATCTCCACTTCTTCCACAAACATCTCCATCACCATTCTGCTATCCAGGATCAAATGACCCAAGATGCCCCAAACCGTCACCACCTCAAACTTACTACCCTTCACCATCAACACCGGCACCACCAGTATGCTACCCAGGGTCCACTGATTCCAGATGTCCAAAACCATCACCTCCTCCCACTTACTACCCTTCACCATCGACACCGGCACCACCAGTATGCTATCCAGGTATGAGCAGCACATTAATTTAAAATAATATATTTTAAATCGTAATGAAATAATTAATAATACATATTTTTTTTTTAATGGACATTTCTAACAAGTATAAATCAAATTTCCAATAAAATAGTATTCATATTTAAATTATTACATGCAACTATTTTTATACATTTAAATATTAATAATTTAAAAATGCCAAATACAAATTTAAATAAAAAAATGTTATCATTTATAAGATTTATACATTTTACCCTTTTAAAATTAAAATTAACAGGTTCCAACGACCCAAGATGTCCAAAACCAACATTGCCACCAACCACTCCAGCACCAGTTTGCTACCCAGGGTCCACTGATTCAAGATGTCCAAAACCATCACCTCCTCCAACTTACTACCCTTCACCATCGACACCGGCACCACCAGTATGCTACCCAGGTTCCAACGACCCTAGATGTCCAAAACCAACATTGCCACCAACCACTCCAGCACCAGTTTGCTACCCAGGGTCCACTGATTCAAGATGTCCAAAACCATCACCTCCTCCAACTTACTACCCTTCACCATCAACACCGGCACCACCAGTATGCTACCCAGGTTCCAACGACCCAAGATGTCCAAAACCAACATTGCCACCAACCACTCCAGCACCAGTTTGCTACCCAGGGTCTACTGATTCAAGATGTCCAAAACCATCACCTCCTCCAACTTACTACCCTTCACCATCGACACCGGCACCGCCAGTATGCTATCCAGGTATGGGAGACTCATTAATTAAAAATATTATATTTTAATCCTTAATTAAATAATTAATTTCGTTACATTTTCCATTGAATATCATATAATATTTTAATGATAAAAAGATTTTTTAAACTATATGTAAATTTACAATTCACAACCTATTATCAGGTAATTCATCTATAAAATTACTTTCTTATTAATCTTTAAGATATTGGAATTTTATACTTTTTATATTGTATTTGATCAGGTATAATTGGATCATATATTTTAGAATTCTAAATTCTAATCCTTTTAGAATTAAGACAAATTAATTCTATTATTAACAATCTTTATTTCTAAATAATTTTTATTATAACTAAAAAAATACAAAAACATTAATAAATAAAAAAATATGAATTTATAATATTAAATTAAACAAATTTAAATAATTTTGATCAATTTTCTTTTTAAAAAAGGTAGAAAATACAATTTTTCGTCATATTTTTTTATTAATTTCATGCCACTATTTTATACATTTAAATATTGATACTTTAACAAACTCCGAATACATTTTAAAATAAAAAAAATTATCAGGTTCCAACGATCCAAGATGTCCAAAACCAACAATGCCACCAACCACTCCAGCACCAGTTTGCTACCCAGGGTCCACTGATTCAAGATGTCCAAAACCATCACCTCCCCCAACTTACTACCCCTCACCATCGACACGTGCACCACCAGTATGCTATCCAGGTATGAGCAGCACATTAATTTAAAATAATATTATTTTAAATATTATTGAAATAATTAATACTACATATTTTTTTTTTATGTACATTTCTAACAAGTTAGAATATAATTTTAAATATAAAATGTTATCACTTAACAAGATTTATACGTTTTACCCTTTCAAATTTAAATTAATCAGGTTCCAACGACCCAAGATGTCCAAAACCAACATTGCCACCAACCACTCCAGCACCAGTTTGCTACCCAGGGTCCACTGATCCAAGATGTCCAAAACCATCACCCCCTCCAACTTACTACCCTTCACCATCTACACCGGCACCACCAGTATGCTACCCAGGGTCCACTGATTCAAGATGTCCAAAACCGTCACCTCCTCCAACTTACTACCCTTCACCATCTACACCGGCACCACCAGTATGCTATCCAGGTATGAGCAACATATTAATTTAAAATAAAATATTTTAACCTTAATCAAATAATTAATACTATATATTTTTTTTTAATGGACATTTCTAACAAGTTAAAATAACATTTCAAATAAAACACTATTCATATTTAAATAATTGCTTGCAAATATTTGTATATATTTAAACATTAATACTCTAACTAATTCTGAATACAAATTTAAATAAAATAATGTCATCACTTAACAAGATTTATACATTTCACCATTTTAAAATTTAAATTAAACAGGTTCCAACGACCCAAGATGTCCAAAACCAACATTGCCACCAACCACTCCAGCACCAGTTTGCTACCCAGGGTCCACTGATTCAAGATGTCCAAAACCATCACTTCCTCCAACTTACTACCCTTCACCATCTACACCAGCACCGCCAGTATGCTATCCAGGTATGAGCCATTTATTGATTAAAAATATTTTATTTTAAAACATAATTAAATAGTTAATTTCTTAAAATTTTCAATTGAATATCATATAATTTGAAAATAATTTTTTAATGATAAAAAGATTTTTAACTATATGTATAAGTAAATTTACAATTTACAACCTATTATCAGGTATTTTATGCATTAAATTAATTTTTTCATTCAATCGTTATGATATTGGAATTTTACACTTACTATTTGGTAACTGATCAGGTATGATTGGATTATTTCTTAGATTCTAAATTCCATTCCATTTAGAAATATAGGACAAATTAATTCTATTATTAACAACAATCAATTATGTAATGTAATTGTTACAAATCAAGCTTTTTTTAAAATTAATAAATCCTACTTAATATTACTGTTATTAATAATATTGAAAAGAAATTCCACTTAAATAGATTTAGAAAAAAGAAGCTGCTAACTACAGTTCAAACCATTTAACATTTTTAATGTTTAATCAATTTATAAGTTTCATTTAAATAATTATATTTTCAATATAATAACAATTTTTATTAATAAATCATATATAAAGTTTATTTTTATTATTTCTAAAAAAAAAACAAAAACATTAATAAAAAAAAAAATATGCGCGTAAAATATTAAATCATACAAATTTTATTAACTTTCATCGACTTTCTTTTAAAAAAAATTAAAATTACAATTTTTCGACATACTTTTTTATAAATGGACATTTCTAACGCGTTAAAATACAGTTTATGATAAAAAATAATTCAAATTTAAATAATTACATACCACTATTTTTACACATTTAACCATGAATACTCTAACAAATTCTGAATAATACTTAAAATAAAAAACATTATCACTTAACCAGATTTATACATTTTACCCATTTAAAATTAATAATTAAACAGGTTCCAACGATCCAAGATGTCCAAAACCAACATTGCCACCGACCACTCCAGCACCAGTTTGCTACCCAGGGTCTACTGATTCAAGATGTCCAAAACCATCACCTCCTCCAACTTACTACCCTTCACCATCGACACACGAGCACCACCAGTATGCTATCCAGGTATGAGCAACTCAT
>NC_042496.1:14738566-14873884 GCF_005508785.2 Acyrthosiphon pisum | reverse complement strand
GCCTTGCATTAAATTTTCAATCTTTTTTAACCAACAAATAAAATGTTATTGATATTTATAGAAAAAAAAATAAATAAAAAAAATAGAAATTGAAAATTGCATAAACAGATCAAAATAAATCAAAATATTTTGAAAATATTAAGGTGTATAGAAAATGCTAATATAAACATTCAGTCAAAATTTCATACGGGCATTTGTTTAAGAGTAGCAGCAAAAACCAAAATCAATCTTCTCGAAAACAGATTTTGCGTGAAAATTCCTGTTTTTCCTTAATTTTTGTTTAGTTTTTCACGGCGCTTTTGAAAACTACTGGGAAATTTTTACTTTTGATCCCCCAAAGTACCAACTAGATTCACTTTCCTATCAGAAAAGATACTGTTAAAATCTAAGCATTATTACTGTCCTAAAAGTTGATGACAGGTTCAAAAAAAAAAAAAAGCAGGCAAGTGGATGTCATTGTATAATGGGTTGTATTAGACTTGAATTCAACGATAAAATATCATTATATAAGAAAAACGATTCTGAGCGGAAACGGTTTGTCGGTCTGGATATTTTATATCGTTATTATTTATTTTATCATGTAAGTTGAATTAATATTATAATATTATAATTTTTATTCGTTTCTATGGTGATAAACAAAGCGTTAGAAATTACTATTTTTAGCGTTTTTTCGTAATTTTTCGGTGGTTTTTCCCATGACATTAAAAAACTATTGAGAAAATCAGAAAATGACCTGTCTAATGTACCATCTTGATCCAATTTGCTAAAAGATAAGGTACTATATGTTGAAATCAAAGCACTCCTTCTGGAAGAAATTTTGTAAAATAAAAAAAAAAATAAACACCATTGTAAAAACAATAGCTTCCTCGCTCCGCTCAGAATCTAAAATAAATAAATAAATAAAAAAAAAAACACACATCATTGTAAAATCAATACATTTATCTTTTTATTCAGAATCTAAAATGATATCACTTAACAAGATTTATACATTTGACCCTTTTAAAATTTAAATTAAACAGGTTCCAACGACCCAAGATGTCCAAAACCAACATTGCCACCAACCACTCCAGCACCAATTTGCTACCCAGGGTCCACTGATTCAAGATGTCCAAAACCATCACCTCCTCCTACTTACTACCCTTCACCATCTACACCGGCACCACCAGTATGCTATCCAGGTATGAGCAACATATTAATTTAAAATAATATATTTTAAATCTTAATGAAATAATTAAGACTACATATTTTTTTTTTTAATGGATATTTCTAACAAGTTAAAATAAAATTTCCATTAAAAAAGTATACATATTTAAATTATTACATGCAACTATTTTTATACATTTAAATATTAATAGTCAACGAATTCCGAATACAAATTTGAATATAATAATGGTATCACTTAACAAGATTTATACATTTTACCAATTTTAAAAATTTAAATTAACAGGTTCCAACGACCCAAGATGTCCAAAACCAACATTGCCACCAACCACTCCAGCACCAGTTTGCTACCCAGGGTCCACTGATTCAAGATGTCCAAAACCATCACTCTCCAACTTACTACCTTCACCATCGACACGGCACCGCCAGTATGCTATCCAGGTATGGGAGACTCATTAATTAAAAATATTATATTTTAATCCTTAATTAAATAATTAATTTCGTTACATTTTCCATTGAATATCATATAATATTTTAATGATAAAAAGATTTTTTAAACTATATGTAAATTTACAATTCACAACCTATTATCAGGTAATTCATCTATAAAATTACTTTCTTATTAATCTTTAAGATATTGGAATTTTATACTTTTTATATTGTATTTGATCAGGTATAATTGGATCATATATTTTAGAATTCTAAATTCTAATCCTTTTAGAATTAAGACAAATTAATTCTATTATTAACAATCTTTATTTCTAAATAATTTTAAAAAATAATTTTTATTATAACTAAAAAAATACAAAAACATTAATAAATAAAAAAATATGAATTTATAATATTAAATTAAACAAATTTAAATAATTTTGATCAATTTTCTTTTTAAAAAAGGTAGAAAATACAATTTTTCGTCATATTTTTTTATTAATTGACATTTCTTGCAAGTTAAAATGAAAATTACAATAAAAAAGTATTGAAATTGAAATAATTTCATGCCACTATTTTATACATTTAAATATTGATACTTTAACAAACTCCGAATACATTTTAAAATAAAAAAAATTATCACTTAACAAGATTTATACATTTAACCCTTTTAAAATTTATAATTAATCAGGTTCCAACGATCCAAGATGTCCAAAACCAACATTGCCACCAACCACTCCAGCACCAGTTTGCTACCCAGGGTCCACTGATTCTAGATGTCCAAAACCATCACCTCCCCCAACTTACTACCCCTCACCATCGACACCGGCACCACCAGTATGCTATCCAGGTATGAGCAGCACATTAATTTAAAATAATATTATTTTAAATATTATTGAAATAATTAATACTACATATTTTTTTTTTATGTACATTTCTAACAAGTTAGAATATAATTTTAAATAAAAAATGTTATCACTTAACAAGATTTATACGTTTTACCCTTTCAAATTTAAATTAATCAGGTTCCAACGACCCAAGATGTCCAAAACCAACATTGCCACCAACCACTCCAGCACCAGTTTGCTACCCAGGGTCCACTGATCCAAGATGTCCAAAACCATCACCCCCTCCAACTTACTACCCTTCACCATCTACACCGGCACCACCAGTATGCTACCCAGGGTCCACTGATTCAAGATGTCCAAAACCGTCACCTCCTCCAACTTACTACCCTTCACCATCTACACCGGCACCACCAGTATGCTATCCAGGTATGAGCAACATATTAATTTAAAATAAAATATTTTAACCTTAATGAAATAATTAATACTATATATTTTTTTTTTAATGGACATTTCTAACAAGTTAAAATAACATTTCAAATAAAACACTATTCATATTTAAATAATTGCTTGCAAATATTTGTATATATTTAAACATTAATACTCTAACTAATTCTGAATACAAATTTAAATAAAATAATGTCATCACTTAACAAGATTTATACATTTTACCATTTTAAAATTTAAATTAAACAGGTTCCAACGACCCAAGATGTCCAAAACCAACATTGCCACCAACCACTCCAGCACCAGTTTGCTACCCAGGGTCCACTGATTCAAGATGTCCAAAACCATCACCTCCTCCAACTTACTACCCTTCACCATCTACACCAGCACCGCCAGTATGCTATCCAGGTATGAGCCATTTATTGATTAAAAATATTTTATTTTAAAACATAATTAAATAGTTAATTTCTTAAAATTTTCAATTGAATATCATATAATTTGAAAATAATTTTTTAATGATAAAATGATTTTTAACTATATGTATAGGTAAATTTACAATTTACAACCTATTATCAGGTATTTTATGCATTAAATTAATTTTTTCATTCAATCGTTGTGATATTGGAATTTTACACTTATTATTTGGTAACTGATCAGGTATGATTGGATTATTTCTTAGAATTCTAAATTCCAATCCATTTAGAATTAAGACAAATTAATTCTATTATTAACAACAATCAATTATGTAATGTAATTGTTACAAATCAAGCTTTTATTAAAATTAATAAATCCTACTTAATATTACTGTTATTAATAATATTGAAAAGAAATTCCACTTAAATAGATTTAGAAAAAAGAAGCTGCTAACTACAGTTCAAACCATTTAACATTTTTAATGTTTAATCAATTTATAAGTTTCATTTAAATAATTATATTTTCAATATAACAATTTTTATTAATAAATCATATATAAGATTTATTTTTATTATTTCTAATAAAAAAACAAAAACATTAATAAAAAAAAAATATGCGCGTAAAATATTAAATCATACAAATTTTATTAACTTTCATCGACTTTCTTTTTAAAAAAATTAAAATTACAATTTTTCGACATACTTTTTTATAAATGGACATTTCTAACGCGTTAAAATACAGTTTATGATAAAAAATAATTCAAATTTAAATAATTACATACCACTATTTTTACACATTTAACCATGAATACTCTAACAAATTCTGAATAATACTTAAAATAAAAAACATTATCACTTAACCAGATTTATACATTTTACCCATTTAAAATTAATAATTAAACAGGTTCCAACGATCCAAGATGTCCAAAACCAACATTGCCACCGACCACTCCAGCACCAGTTTGCTACCCAGGGTCTACTGATTCAAGATGTCCAAAACCATCACCTCCTCCAACTTACTACCCTTCACCATCGACACCGGCACCACCAGTATGCTATCCAGGTATGAGCAACTCATTAATTAAAAATAATATATTTTAAATCTTAATGAATTAATTAATACTACATATTATTTTTATTAATGGACATTTCTAACAAGTTAAAATAAAATTTCCAATAAAATAGTTATAATATTTAAATAATTATTTGGAACTTTTTTTATACATTTAAATATGAATACTCTAACAAATTCCGAATACATCATTGAATCATAAAATGTTATCACAAGATTTATATATTTTACCCTTTTAAAATTTAAATTAATCAGGTTCCAACGACCCAAGATGTCCAAAACCAACATTGCCACCAACCACTCCAGCACCAGTTTGCTACCCAGGGTCTACTGATTCAAGATGTCCAAAACCGTCACCTCCTCCAACTTACTACCCTTCACCATCAACACCTGCACCACCAGTATGCTACCCAGGATCCACTGATTCAAGATGTCCAAAACCGTCACCTCCTCCAACTTACTACCCTTCACCATCAACACCGGCACCACCAGTATGCTTCCCAGGGTCCACTGATTCAAGGTGTCCAAAACCATCACCTCCTCCAACTTACTACCCTTCACCATCTACACCGGCACCACCAGTATGCTATCCAGGTATGGGCATCTCATTAATTTAAAATAATATATTTTAAACCTAAATGAAATAATTAATACTACATATTATATTTATTGTAATGGACATTTCTAACAAGTTAAAATAAAATGTCCAATAAAATAGTATTCATATTTAAAATATTGCTTTCAACTATTTTTATACATTTAAATATTAATACTATATTGACTTTTAAATATAACTTTTAATCATATAATTTTATCACTTAACATAATGTATACATTTTACCTTTTCAAAATTTAAATTTAACAGGTTCCAACGATCCAAGATGTCCAAAACCATACACCTCCTACTACTTCCTACCCTTCACCATCTACACCGGCACCACCAATATGCTATCCAGGTATGAGCGACTCATTAATTAAAAATATAATATTTTGTACCTTACAAGTGGGTCACTGTATAATGAATATTATTTAATTTGAATTCAATGATATATCACTTTATAAGAAAAACGATTCTCATTGGAGACGTTATGTCAGTCTATGTATTAGACTTATTATATACTTATCCATGGTATAAAAAAAAATTGACCTTTAATAGGTATCTTTAATAAATTCCAAATTAATAATATCACAATATCCATTGGGTAACGCGTTATACATCAACAACAATCCGTGCTACTATCATAGATATATAATAGTATACTTTAGAAGTTTAAGTACCTACCTATGATATTACTATTATTCAATCACATCAAGATGACTAAAATAGTTATTCCAGGTTTTTTAATACGTAATTTCGTCCAAATTTGAGCTCAAGTGACTATGAAAATAAACTGTGCTTATGTATTTTTTAAATTTTTTGGCAACAAAATAAAATACTTACGTGTAAGCTTGTTTTAAGTTTTTAATCCTTAGATATAAAATTTGAACATTTTATAAATTTTTAACTAAGGAATAATTATTCAATTTTAAATGTGATAAATTTTGTCTATTTTCGATCTTTAATTGCTTATAAAAAAAATTTAGCATATGTATTTTTAGTATTTTTCAACTGCTATTGTTACAATATATTAGGAGTCTTGTCTTAATTTTTTTTAATTTTTGGCCCAACAGATAAGACCTAATTAATATTTATAAAAAAAAAAAAATTGAAAATGATAATGTTTGTAAACAGCTCAAAAAGAGTCAAATTATTTTCAAAATTTTATCATTTATAGAAAATGCTAATATAAATTTTCAGTGAAATTGTCATGTATCTATAGTCGAGTCAATATTAATTTTTGTAAATATTTGAATTTCAAACGCTCATAGAATTTAATATGACTTGCTTGTAGACATGTTTTTTTACAAAAATAGACAAACTTATGAGGAATCTTGTGTTACATTTTCAAATGTAAGATTTAAAAAGAAAAATTTTTACGAATTTTCAACTCAAAATAATTTGCTGATTTTCGTGATTTTTACATATTTTGTCAATTTTTGAACTTTGAATGCTATTAAAAAAAATCTGTGACTATGGATTTTTAATTTTTTTCATCTGCCTTTGAAACAATATAATAGGAACCTTTTATTAAATTTTCAAGCTTTTTTAGCCAACAAATAATATTTGATTGATATTAATAGAAAAAAAAAAAAATTGAAATTGAAAATGTCCGTAAACAGCTCAAAATAAATCAAAATATTTGGAAAATATTATGGTGTATAGTAAATGCTTATATGAACATTCAGTCAATATTTCATGTACCTACGGTCATTTGTTTAAGAGTTGCACCAAAAACCAAAATCGATATTTTCGAAAACAGATTTTCTGTAAAAACTCCCGTTTTTCCTTAATATGTCTTTTGTTTTTCACGGCGCTTTTGAAAACTACTGGAAAAATTTTCGCTTTTGACCCCCCAAAGTACCAACTAGATTCTATTTCCTATCAGAAAAGATACTGTTGAAGAAAATCCAAGCCATTTTTCTATCTAAAAGCCAAAAGGTGATGACAGACACAAAAAAAAACAAAAAAAAAATTTTAAATAAAAAAAAAAACACACATCATTGTAAAAATCAATACATTTATCTTTTTATTCAGAATCTAAAATTTTATCACTCAACAAGATTTATACGTTTTACCTTTTTATAATTTAAATTAAACAGGTTCCAACGACCCAAGATGTCCAAAACCAACATTGCCACCAACCACTCCAGCACCAGTTTGCTACCCAGGGTCCACTGATTCAAGATGTCCAAAACCATCACCTCCTCCAACTTACTACCCTTCACCATCGACACCGGCACCACCAGTATGCTACCCAGGTTCCAACGACCCAAGATGTCCAAAACCAACATTGCCACCAACCACTCCTGCACCAGTTTGCTACCCAGGGTCCACTGATTCAAGATGTCCAAAACCATCACCTCCTCCAACTTACTACCCTTCACCATCGACACCGGCACCACCAGTATGCTACCCAGGTTCCAACGACCCAAGATGTCCAAAACCAACATCGCCACCAACCACTCCAGCACCAGTTTGCTACCCAGGGTCCACTGATTCAAGATGTCCAAAACCATCACCTCCTCCAACTTACTACCCTTCACCATCGACACCGGCACCACCAGTATGCTACCCAGGTTCCAACGACCCAAGATGTCCAAAACCAACATTGCCACCAACCACTCCAGCACCAGTTTGCTACCCAGGGTCCACTGATTCAAGATGTCCAAAACCATCACCTCCTCCAACTTACTACCCTTCACCATCGACACCGGCACCACCAGTATGCTACCCAGGTTCCAACGACCCGAGATGTCCAAAACCAACATTGCCACCAACCACTCCTGCACCAGTTTGCTACCCAGGGTCCACTGATTCAAGATGTCCAAAACCATCACCTCCTCCAACTTACTACCCTTCACCATCGACACCGGCACCACCAGTATGCTACCCAGGTTCCAACGACCCGAGATGTCCAAAACCAACATTGCCACCAACCACTCCAGCACCAGTTTGCTACCCAGGGTCCACTGATTCAAGATGTCCAAAACCATCACCTCCTCCAACTTACTACCCTTCACCATCGACACCGGCACCACCAGTATGCTACCCAGGTTCCAACGACCCAAGGTGTCCAAAACCAACATTGCCACCAACCACTCCTGCACCAGTTTGCTACCCAGGGTCCACTGATTCAAGATGTCCAAAACCATCACCTCCTCCAACTTACTACCCTTCACCATCAACACCGGCACCACCAGTATGCTACCCAGGGTCCACTGATTCAAGATGTCCAAAACCATCACCTCCACCCACTTACTACCCTTCACCATCGACACCAGCACCACCAGTATGCTATCCAGGTATGAGAAACTCATTAATTAAAAATAATATATTTTAAATCTTAATTAAATAATTAATACAACATATTTTTTTTAATGGACCTTTCTAACAAGTTAAAATAAAATTTCCAATAAAACAATATTCATATTTAAATAATTACTTTCAAATACATTTAAATATTAATACTCTAACGAATTCCGAATACAACTTTAAATAAAAAAAGTGGGTAAGTGGATGTAGCTCTGCTGTATAGTAGTCTACAAGTGGGTCGCCGTAATGGATGGTAATAAATTTGAATTCAATGATATAATATCATTTTATTAGAAAAACAATTCTGAGCGAAAACGGTCAGTCAGCCTATGATATTACTAAGTATATTTGATGATAATATTGTGAATAAAGTAATTTATAAATAACATATTTACGTGGGACCTTTAAATATTCAATCCTTAGCTATAAAAGTTGAATATTTTATACATTTTTAACTACGAAATAATTAACACATTTTAAATAAACTACATGTTGTCAAAAATCGAACTTTATAAGCTTATAAAAAAAAAAAAATGTTTATATGTGTTTTAATTTTTTTCAACCACTGTGTAACAATAAATCAGGAGCCTTGCATTAAATTTTCAATTTTTTTTAAGCAACAAATAAAATGTTATTGATATTTATAGAAAAAAAAATAAATAAAAAAAATAGAAATTGAAAATTGCATAAACAGATCAAAATAAATCAAAATATTTTGAAAATATTAAGGTGTATAGAAAATGCTAATATAAACATTCAGTCAAAATTTCATACGGGCATTTGTTTAAGAGTTGCAGCAAAAACCAAAATCAATCTTCTCGAAAACAGATTTTGCGTGAAAATTCCTGTTTTTCCTTAATTTTTGTTTAGTTTTTCACGGCGCTTTTGAAAACTACTGGGAAATTTTTACTTTTGATCCCCCAAAGTACCAACTAGATTCACTTTCCTATCAGAAAAGATACTGTTAAAATCTAAGCATTATTACTGTCCTAAAAGTTGATGACAGGTTCAAAAAAAAAAAAAAGCAGGCAAGTGGATGTCATTGTATAATGGGTTGTATTAGACTTGAATTCAACGATAAAATATCATTATATAAGAAAAACGATTCTGAGCGGAAACGGTTTGTCGGTCTGGATATTTTATATCGTTATTATTTATTTTATCATGCAAGTTGAATTAATATTATAATATTATAATTTTTATTCATTTCTATGGTGATAAACAAAGCGTTAGAAATTACTATTTTTAGCGTTTTTTCGTAATTTTTCGGTGGTTTTTCCCATGACATTAAAAAACTATTGAGAAAATCAGAAAATGACCCGTCTAATGTACCATCTTGATCCAATTTGCTAAAAGATAAGGTACTATATGTTGAAATCAAAGCACTCCTTCTGGAAGAAATTTTGTAAAATAAAAAAAAAAATAAACACCATTGTAATAACAATAGCTTCCTCGCTCCGCTCAGAATCTAAAATAAATAAATAAATAAAAAAAAAAAACACACATCATTGTAAAATCAATACATTTATCTTTTTATTCAGAATCTAAAATGATATCACTTAACAAGATTTATACATTTGACCCTTTTAAAATTTAAATTAAACAGGTTCCAACGACCCAAGATGTCCAAAACCAACATTGCCACCAACCACTCCAGCACCAATTTGCTACCCAGGGTCCACTGATTCAAGATGTCCAAAACCATCACCTCCTCCTACTTACTACCCTTCACCATCTACACCGGCACCACCAGTATGCTATCCAGGTATGAGCAACATATTAATTTAAAATAATATATTTTAAATCTTAATGAAATAATTAAGACTACATATTTTTTTTTTTAATGGATATTTCTAACAAGTTAAAATAAAATTTCCATTAAAAAGTATACATATTTAAATTATTACATGCAACTATTTTTATACATTTAAATATTAATAGTCAATGAATTCCGAATACAAATTTGAATATAATAATGGTATCACTTAACAAGATTTATACATTTTACCAATTTAAAATTTAAATTAACAGGTTCCAACGATCCTAGATGTCCAAAACCAACATTGCCACCAACCACTCCTGCACCAGTTTGCTACCCAGGGTCCACCGATTCAAGATGTCCAAAACCATCACCTCCTCCAACTTACTACCCTTCACCATCGACACCGGCACCACCAGTATGCTACCCAGGTTCCAACGACCCGAGATGTCCAAAACCAACATTGCCACCAACCACTCCAGCACCAGTGTGCTACCCAGGGTCCACTGATTCAAGATGTCCAAAACCATCACCTCCTCCAACTTACTACCCTTCACCATCAACACCGGCACCACCAGTATGCTACCCAGGGTCCACTGATTCAAGATGTCCAAAACCATCACCTCCACCCACTTACTACCCTTCATCATCGACACCAGCACCGCCAGTATGCTATCCAGGTATGAGCTACTCATTGTTTAAAAAATATTTAATTTTAAAATATAAGTAAATAATTAATTTCTTTAAATTTTCAATTGAATATCATATAATTTGAATATAATTTTTTAATGATAAAAAGATTTTTAAATTTATAGGTAAATTGACAATTTACAACCTATTATTAGGTATTTTATGCATTAAATTCATTTTTTCAATTAATTTTAAAGATATTGGAATTTTACACTTTTTATTTGGTAACTGATCAGGTATTATTGGATTATCTCTTACAATTCTAAATTCCAATCCATTCAGAATTAAGACAAATTAATTCTATTATTAACAATAATCAATTATATAATGTAATTGTTACAATTCAAGCTTTTATTAAAATTAATATATCCTACTTAATATTACTGTTATTAATAATATTGAAAAGAAATTCCACTTAAATAGATTTAGAAAAAAGAAGCTACTAACTACAGTTCAAACCATTTAACATTTTTAATGTTTCATCAATTTATAAGTTTCATTTAAATAATTATATTTTCAATATAATAACAATTTTTATTAGTAAATCATTTTTAAAATTTATTTTTATTATTATTTAAAAGAAAACAAAAACATTAATAAACAAAACAATATGCATTTAAAATATTATATCATAAAAAATTTAAATTTTTAACATATATTTTTACTCATGGAAATTTCTGGCAAGTTAAATTAAAATTTACAATAAAAAAGTAAACATATTTAATTTATGACATGCAACTATTTTTATAAACTTAAATATTAATACTCTAATGAATTCCGAATACAACTTTAAATGATAAAATGTTATCCCTTAACAAGATTTATACATTTTACCCATTTAACATTTAATTTAAACAGGTTCCAACGACCCAAGATGTCCAAAACCAACATTGCCACCGACCACTCCAGCACCAGTTTGCTACCCAGGGTCTACTGATTCAAGATGTCCAAAACCATCACCTCCTCCAACTTACTACCCTTCATCATCTACACCAGCACCACCACCAGTATGCTATCCAGGTATGAGCAACTCATTAATTAAAAATATTTTGTTTTAAACCTAATTAAATAATTAATTCAACTTATTTTTTATTAATGGACATTTCTGAGACGTTAAAATAAAATTTCCAATAAATGAGTATTCATATTTAAATAATTACTTGTAACTATTTTTATACATTTAAATATTAATACTCTAACTAATTCCGAATACAATTTTAAATAAAAAAATGTTATCACTTAACACGATTTATACATTTTACCCTTTTAAAATTTAAATTAAACAGGATCCAACGACCCAAGATGTCCAAAACCAACATTCCCACCAACCACTCCAGCACCAGTTTGCTACCCAGGGTCCACTGATCCAAGATGTCCAAAACCAACATTGCCACCAACCACTCCAGCACCAGTTTGCTACCCAGGGTCCACTGATCCAAGATGTCCAAAACCATCACCTCCTCCAACTTACTACCCTTCATCATCTACACCACCACCACCAGTATGCTACCCAGGTATAAGCAACTCATTAATTAAAAGTATTTTATTTTAAACCTTAATTAAATAATTAATATAACATATTTTTTATTAATGGACATTTCTAACAAGTTAAAATAAAATTTCCAATAATAGACTCTTCATATTTAAATAATTACTTGCAACTATTTTTATACATTTAAATATTAATACTCTAACTAATTCCGAATACAATTTTAAATAAAAAAATGTTATCATTTAACAAGATTTATACATTTTACCCTTTTAACATTTAATTTAAACAGGTTCCAACGACCCAAGATGTCCAAAACCAACATTGCCACCAACCACTCCAGCACCAGTTTGCTACCCAGGGTCCACTGATTCAAGATGTCCAAAACCATCACCTCCTTCAACTTACTACCCTTCACCATCTACACCAGCACCACCAGTATGTTACCCAGGATCAACTGATCCAAGATGTCCACAAATTACACCTATTCAAACACCTTTTGTTTGTGTATGTAATAATTCAACTCCTAAACCTATCCCACCACCAATATGTTATCCCGGTTCCACCGATCCTCGCTGTCCACAATTTCCTTCTTCAACTCAATACCCACCTACGTACTTACCTCCTTTAGAATCAATAAACGTACAAGGAAATAATAAATTCATACAGGAAGTTACTACACAGTATCCATCATACATATCTACAGACGATAGTTTTGGTGGTCAGCAGCAATTGGATCTGTTTAATAAAGGTAAAACAATCATATCTTTACCTTAGATTATTTTTCTTAATTTATTAATGAATCTAATCAATATTTATTATAGTATTATGTGTGTATTTGTTTATTTATAGTTTATACCTATTTTGGTTTTGATTACAGCTTTAAATGGTTTTAATGTACAGAGGAGAGATGTAGAGTCTGGTATTCGACATTTAAAATCAGAGTTGAAAAATGAAATTGGTAACGAAAATTTGGATGCATTAGACAGTTTAGGAGATGATGTGTTACGTGAACTACAAAATGAACAGGAATCTCAAAAGAAACGTTAAACTTAATTGTTAATTTAAAATTATTGCTTTATAATGACATTTTGATTTTTAAATTAGCCTATTCAAATGTATGACTTATTTAAATTGCTCAAGTGTTTTTGTATTAAATATTGTTACCGACCATCGTTACCAGTTACCACTATATAATAATGTTCAATGTGTTAACTTCATATACTTTGTATACATGTTTTTTATGTTTTTTTATTAAATGTATTTTGATATTTAATATCGATAATTTATTTATTTTTGTTTTACCTATTAATAAAGTATTGTAGTTGTTTCATTAATTTGATGTCAATATAATCCTTTATTATTACGCTTTTGGATTCGTTCATAAATTCATTACATTTTAATCAAATTCATACATTATATTGTTTTCCCTAGTTTTTTTTTTTGTTTCTTAATTTTTGGTTTTAGTTGTCATAATATATTATATGCATTAAGGACCAGTTGCACTATCTCTGATTAAAGTTAACCGGAGCTTAATCGGCCAAATTTGCCCGGTTAAATATCTGTTATCAGCTGATTAAGCTTAATCGAAGTCTAACCGTAAACGGTACAACTGGGCCTTAGTATTCACTATTTTTTATAAATTAATGGTAATTCATAATCCTTGGGTTCACCAGTAAACGATCACAGATTTTCGGGTGGTAAATTAAATTATTGTTAATAACCACATTATGTTATACCGTCAGTGGTATCACTAAATATACCATAATTCCGTCCACTAGCACAACTTCGGCAGCGGTGACAGCAATGAAGACGTTACCGTGGTAACCAAAATCTGAACGATTGGACCACGAGAGCGGTGACGGCGCTGGCGGCGGTGTACACTATTTGGTACAAGTCCCCAGTACCGAACGAATACACCGGCTCGAAACAACCGCCTGCCGAAGTTTAAGTTTATTCCACCGCGTAAAGTGCGTCCACTAATATAACGTAATTTTCAAACGTAGGTCTGTCCGCGTAAAAAGGACGTTGTGTCAAAAACAGAATGTGTATATTTTTAGGTGATTTATTTTTTTAATTTGTCAAACTAGTTTGGACTAAGAGAAAAAAAAAGAAAGAAAATATTATGTCCGCATTCGCCAACGTGAGTTATTTTTTAATTACATGCCTAAACAATAGTAATTAGGAATATTTTAATTTATGAAATAAATAATTCATATATTTTTTTATTATCGGTAATCAATATTTTATAATAACAAAATATTTGTATATTTTTAATAAAATATAAAATCATACGTTCAAGTACATAATATTATTATAATATAAAAATATTTCTTAAGAATATCGAGGGACTGATATTTTTCCAGCCTTGTATTATTGAGTTGATATTGTAATAATAAGTTTGAATGCCTCTATAATTAATTTTTATTTTGTTTATATAATAGGTATAACCATTAAAAACAGGTGTTGTATAATTATTGCCAATAATTTATTGGTATTTGTTGACTAGAACAAAATATTGAAATAAATGACAATAAAAAATAATTTAACTGGAAGTTTTCTTATGTAATTGTGATAACTGATAGATAACATTTTTTAGTTTTTATATAAGTAAAACGTTTTTGATTAGAAATGTTTGGCTATTTAAGACTGTGTGCTACAAATTCTTGATATTTATGGCAATGATAAACTATAGAACAAGCGAAAAGTACGTCGTGTAATATTTTAATACGGAATAAGTTAGAATTAAAGTTAATTGTGTATAATGTATGTAAAGGTTGTAAAAAAAGGTTTATACAAAAAGCATTTTAATAGCTTTTTTCATTTATTAAAATTGTAACTATCAATTTATCCAAGAATGTATAGAATTTTTTTTAATTTATCGTCTTATCTCGTTGATCTGATACGGTAAGCTTAAATATACGTTATTTTACTGATTATAACCACAAATGCTACAGATAAATGTGGCTTTCAAAACTTCATTATAACATTAAGCTGGAAAATGAGTTTGAGATAAATCGCTAAATTTGGGATTCAAAAATGTGGTTGCGCGGAGTTTGAAAGTTTGAAATGTAGTGTTTAGTAATTTCAACACGTTTCACACCGTTGTTGAACTATTTGCGAGACAAATCGCGTCCAGCTGCAGCAGCTAAGAGAACCTTACCATCGCGTCGCCGCTATCAAATGAATCCATTCAAGAAAAACACAATTATAATTTCTCAAAGGATGTGCATAGGCACACATTTTAGATTTAACAAAATAATCCACGCACGTGCATAACCTTAACAAACCGTGGTTCTGTCGTACGTGCTCAAAACCGTACTCGGACCGGGGAAATGTTCAAAAGGGCCACCTGTGGGGTTGTTAACGAAATAAATGTAAAATTGAAAGTAGAGAGGAATTGCCAATAGGACAGAAACTAGCAATAGACCCCGACCACGTAAACACTGCTGATATAATACCCAGTCGACTGGTAGCTATAAATGTGTAATCAAAAGACAACAATCAACGGGTATCTAATATTATATTATAATTGTTTTGAATATTTTTAATGTGCATTTTTGTTATCTGATAATATCGCAATATTGTTCCTTAGTGGTGTCGTTTCCGTATTAACTGTGGTTCTAATATAAAAGTCCCAAAAAATTAATTTAACTAGGTATTCACGAAGCCGATCGCTTTGCTCGCTAAGTTAATTAATTCGTTCATGATAAGTACCTTTGTACCTATGTCCTATATATAACTATTTACTTTTACATAATAATGCATTGTGTAACTACTGCAAACAAATTTTAAATTACTATTTTTAGATATAATTTAATGAAAAAAGTTTCTTGCAAAAACAAAAACAAAAATGGCAGGTCTGCTTAGCATAAAAAGCAATTTCATATCAGCTGATAATAGATCATTCATCCATAAATAAATACACTAAACCCTCCTGAAGTAATATCCAATACCATCGGTGATCCTGATGTCGATATTGATTAGTCCGTGTTGATTATGGTCTGCTTTATATAAAAAAAGTATATTTATTAAATATTTTGTTGTAGGTATTGTACAAATACATGGATATTTTATGTTACCCATCTTGGATTTAAAACACAAATATAACTATGTATTATGAATATTATAAGTACTAGGCAATCGGCCTAATTTACTAATTTACTATTATACTTTTTTTTTTTGTTCGACTGTTTTGCATACATTTGATTTATGTGTATATTGTGTAGATAACGTTATTTCATGAACTTTGAGATCCATAAACAATTATTATTGATCTACGCGTTCCTCGATAGAAATAAATGAAAATATGGTTATACTTATATAATATAACACCTATGTCAGTATTGTCGTGACCCATTAAATAATTGTATAGAGATGGTTCGGAATAGTGCAAATCGAAAACTTTAAATCAACTTATTGATAACCTCCAACTATCTATATTAATATTATTCAGCACGACAATTCGTGAGCGCGCGTAAGTAGCTATCACAGCTAATAAGTACTTAATATCAGTCGTTCCTATAGTAACTATATTATATGAGGAATATTATGCATTAATGATTCGATAAACCTGTGGCGGTGGTGTCGGTGGTTTTGGCTGTGGTAGCAGTGGTGGTGATTGTAGGGGTGGTGTTTTGTTGACGCCGAGAGGCTGAGAAGTAACATGCATCTAAGATTGACTTGAGGATACCTATACCCTTGACAGGGATTAATTTTTCATCAGGTCATTGATTTACCATAAACAATCACTAGGTACTGAATAAAATATTATACCGGCACACTCTATCCGTTCCTCAACATGACTGTATGGTTCTATACTAACCTGTAGGGTTCTAAACGACGCTTCTATATTTTACTTTATGTAAATTACTATCTAGACATATGGTATATACGAATATTGGCGTGAAAATAGTGGCAAATAGGTAGGTAAGTATAGCTGATAAAATTTGAATTCCCAACTTGATGCATCGATGGATGTAAAAGAATTAATAAAAATTGTTAGGTAGCAACAACTCAGTACCTACAGAGATTAACATTTAAAAAGATCAAGTTATTAATAAAAATATTGACCATTCGTTGTAATAGTCTCGTTGTGTTTTCATTGAAAAACGTACGAATATGTGTGAATAACACAAATAAATATCTATGATACATTTTTTTTGTTTTAATTAATAATATTCATCTAGAATAAGTATTTAATATAGATATTATATTGAATGCAAAGACTCTTCCGGTTGGCACCTACATATATTATTAGGTAAACTTCATCAAATAAGGTTTCTTAAGTTCTGTGAATAAATATTGACTTTACAACGATATATATATTTTTTTAAATATTTTTCTGTGAATATTTTTTCGTGCAGGATAAAACGCTCAAAGAGAAACTCTTCTCGTACCAAATTTATGAATCTAGATATAAAGTCTAAATTATAGTACCTATTACCTACTTTAAAGAGGTTATTTTTCGATTTTCTCTGTAGTAGTTCTATTAATGTAAAAAATATAATACATATTAAGTGTATAATTTTTAAAAAGATTTAAGGAAACTACAAAATATCTACAGAAGTGGGATTAATAAATAGCTCCACTGAGAATAGTTTTTTTTATCGAATGTTCCTCGATGAATCTCGTTCAATTTTTTTTTTTTTCATTACCTACCTATATAATTTATGTTTGGATTTAGTGTATAAGTATAATGTCAAACAAACAATAATTGTGTATGTATAAATATTATTTAAAATTGAATTATCAGACAGTCAAAGTTATGTAATTATAATTAAAATATGATTAAAACAATTATTTACGATACATAAAATTATAAATGTAAATTCAAATCGAATAGTAATAATTGAATTTCAAATGAAAACAAATGAACTTATCATTTTATGATATGATTTATATTGATATTTAATTTAATTATATTTAGTTTTAATATGTGCCAATGAAACCTAAACCATAATTAATTAATGTTGACAAAAGATTTTCTTAGTTGACCCACAATTGTTAGACAAATATGATGTTCGGATGGAGGGAATTAATTTTGGGTATGTCTGGGCTTAAACGAGTTAAAAGCTTAAGTTATTTTCAATTATTTTTTATAACAAGATACTTTTTTTTAAACAGATGTCTAACTTGTGAGCTAACTTTTTCATGATAATATACGATTACTAATCACTTAATTTCATAGGCATATGTTAAGTTAATTTTTTTACTAATATATACCATAAATAAAAGGTATAGGTATAATAATATAATGTATTTAATTTTGTATAAATTATTGTTTTTATAGAAACATAACTTACGATTGGATAGGTCTAAATAATACATAATAAATGGTACCTATTATAATTTAATATAATGTTATATTATGCAGTATTGTGATAATAGTAAAATATATTAAACTGTTGACTTTCGTAATGACAAATACATTATTCCTGGATTTAAATAGGGATTAAAATAACGTAGTTAGGTACTAGATATAAAACTATACAAGTATATACTTATATATATAATTTCCATAGATAATTACGTTTTCACCCATACAAATTTAAAATTGCACGACAACAACAGCACTACCAGATAACACAGCTCGGCGTATAAAGAGACGTCGGTGCCGTGATCCCTTACAAATTGCCTAACTAACCAAAAACTATTCTTTATCATTTTAGTTAATAAACTTCTCTCTTTCTGTTAATTTCTGAATTCATTAGTTGTATATTATGTATTATGTTTACTATACATTTCTGTTTTTATGTATAATATATACAATAATACAATATAATAATTTGCTTGTAATGATTACTGATATGGAATATTCAGTTTAAAAAAAAAATGCAGCTATTAATTTTAAACCAAATAAATTGTTAATTTTTTTTAAGTAGGTATAACTTGTAAATTTGATCCTGCACTAGCTAGTTGAAAAAAAATAAAACTAAGTTAAAAGTTTAAACTTAACTTTTATATTCTATTATATTAACGACTTAAAAAATATATTTTGTCCAGACTTTGGGAAAACTGACAGGATCGATTCCAACCTAAATACAATATATTTTTTTTCCTAATCATGTTTTAAATATTATATACAGGTACATTGTTACATTGCATACATACATAATATATATAGTATGTTCAAAGAAAAACATAAGTACCATACCTAAAATTCCCAACATTAGTGTGGGTAAGTTCTGAATGGTTGGTATCTACAAGCGCACATACCGTTTCATCATTATTTCGGCTAACGATTTTTTTCACTCTATGATCGGTGAAAAGTTTATTCGATTAATTCACCTTCTTCGTTCTAGTCTTACTTTTTGTTAAGGGAAAAGTGAGAAGATGGCTGATAAATAATGAATTGAATGTATACGAAATACTGCTATAGTCACAAAATTCCCAACAGAGATCTGAGTCCATAACGAATTCGCTCATATTTTGTGATGTAATCAGAAATGTAATCATATAAGTTTCGATTTTTTTGGAAGTACAATATTTTTTTAATCATGTCACTGTGACGATACATCGTAATTAGTATTTTGGTGCACAGACGACATATGTTCAATAATAACTATCTATATACACTGTTTTTTAAAAGAATTTTATAAAACAAAAAAATACCCATCAGTGTTTTCTGCTGGTGTTTTACTCTGTTTCATACAAAAGCCAGTGTTATACTCAGGGATGGGCAGTAGTTGAAATAAATTTTAAATTATATAATTTGCATTTAAAATACTTTGTGACCATGTATTTTGTGTACAAGATTTACATAGGTATATTTTTACTATTTGAAATATATTTTGCAAATACAAAATAATATTTTTTTTTATTACTTGAATATTACTAAAAACAAATTGTATCAATGTTGTTTTATTTGTGTGATGACTGCTGATTAGCAAATAATCAATTTTAAATAAAAATAAAAATATTTATCTCATAGGTAATGATAGTGTCATGTGAGCCATATGAGGTAAAAAAATGTTTGGCAAATATAATACAAGCTTAGGCTGATCAGCTCTGATAGAGCGGTTACTTAAATTTTCTGGATTTATCCAATACTCCAGCCGGAATACCTCATTTTTTTTAAAAAAAGGAAAAACATTTATTTTAATTATATCTGAATATTGTTTCAACAACATTTTTAATATATATAAAGGTAAAAAAATTTTAAACACCAATTTTAGATTTCTTAATACAAACACTCAGTAATCATGTACCTATTTTGTATTTCAAAATTAAAATACCTAAAGTGATGTACTTTACTCATCCCTGGATTTGTATTATAATTTGAAATTTGTATTTTAAGAAAAAATATTCCGGCATGGTATTTAGAAAACGGCCACCACGTTTTAAGAAATTGCAAAAATCGATATTATGATTTATTATTTTTCAAGTATCTAGGTAGGTAATTATAACCAAACCAATATGACTATAATATGAAAGTTATAACTTGAAATCTATTTATACCCATAAAAAATTTATCATAATATATTATATACAAATACAGTGTACCATAATGTATAAAATAAACTCAATAATGTTCCTACTTCAATTGCTATTAAAGTTAAAGAAAAGAAAGTCGATTTAGATTTTTCAAAATTCTTATGGTGCAGAATTATACAATCATTTATCTTAATTATTTCTGTGACATAATCTATAACCTTAAATATATAGTTAGGTAATTAAAATTAAAAGGGTTACAATTTAAAAAAATAATTAATTAAGTGTCATTTAAACAACAAGGGAAAAAAATGTATAAACGAATATAATAATTTCAGACGTTAATACCTAATAATAACGTATTTTATATCAGGTGATTATGAATTAAACATAATGCTATAAATCATTGATACTTAACAATATACTCATGTGGCATTACATCATGATTACTTTAATATTATGTTTATTATCGTTTGCATGCACTGTATTAGGTAATATATTGTATATTTTTAATTCGCAAGGATTTCGTCGGCGTGGGTCGTTCGGGTTAGGTGCTTGGGCGAGGGTGACTCTATATAGCGGCGCAATATGGATATCTGCGCTGTGTAGAAAACACTGTATTATGTATAATATTATATTATAAAACAGTGTTTACACGTGACGTGCACCGGCTCCGGTCTACGACGGTTGAACGAAAACGCGATACAACGAGATTAGTTTTACTATATATATATAAATGACGGGGACGGGTCGTGGAGTAGAGAATTCGATTAATCCCGTCATACACACACACACACACACACACACACAAGCAGATATATAAGTATATGTATGTACATTGTACAGCTATATTTAGTGTAGAAGTAATATGTTTTGTGTGATAGAGCGCGGGCGGACATCGGACTTAATTGGTTCCGATCAATTGGATAGGCGCAGTAGGAATACGCACGCGCACATATTATATGTATATATGTTTTATTTGATATATTATATAAACCTCTCGTCGCGCCGGACGATTTAAAAAAAAAATCCACGTCATCGTACGGTAAGCTGTGTTGATATACATATCGTATATAATGTATATTGTGTATGGACGAGATTTTGAGTAGATCTATCATGACGCTGACCTTACAATAATAGTACGCATTATACGCACCTTGTAATAATAATATTATGTAACTCAATATTTTTTGTCACTTTGGTTCATAAGATATACGACCGTAGTTAAATATCATACAGTAGTTTCCTATGACGTGGACACTTAAACTATAATAAGTTATTGATAATTTTGCTCATTATGTTATTATTATTTATTCCGCCTATCTTTAGTAGGTAGGTAGGTACATACTACGTACATATTTAGAAATAAATTAGTCGATTAAAATGTACAATAATATACGCAACACAATTATATAATATTATTACATAATTCATATTATGAAAGCTATAGTTTAACGTTAGTTTCGATAATTTGGAATTAACTCAATAATACTGTAATATACATGCTATTATTATATAGGTACCTATACTAATTTTCAGTTTTCATACATAGATACATTAGGGTAATTTATCACATAGTTTTAAAGTATAGACGGTTCGTATAATATTATATGTTTTTTATTATCCGATTTTAATTAAAATTTAATATTACTTAACCCTTTTTAAATCCCGTTACAGTTAGATGATAATGAAAAAAAAAGCTGAAAATTAAAAACGAAATTCTTTTAAATTAATTTACGACTAAACAAAAACATATTTAATAATATATTCATAATTCCACATTTTTATCTATTCTAATTTTTTTTTCATACAATGAATCCAAACGTCGAAAACATTGGTTTCTGTTATCAGCTAGTACCCTACCCTAGTTTTTAGAACATAATAATATTACAATATTGTATGTTGAACGGCGTATCGTGTAGGCAATATAGGTACATTATTATATTTAACAATTTATACTGATTTGACTTCGTTATTTATTTGGTGTTATTTTTCATAATACGCCGATGTAGTTTTACTTAGAATTTTTATTACAATAATTATTTAGTCAAAAAATTTTTTTCTTTTTACTATAATTTGTTTTACTTGTAAGACCTAGAAATGTATAGTATTACGTAAATATATTTTAATATCATATCATAACTATAGTACGAAAACTTGTACGTAATGTTATAATTTATCACTATTTTGTTTTAGAAAAAAGTTCAAATAGATTATCACGAACAAAATTAGTTTTTTGGAAGTTTTAAGGACAACTATTCGATATCATTAAGAAAAACAGTACGATTAAATAACTTTCAATTAGGCCAACGAATTCAGCCTAAATTTTAAAATAAATTATTTCTTAAAAATGATAATAGTATTGAAAAATTCAAGTATCATACTTATTCATACGGCTACAGACATTAAAATTTAGTTTTTAATTAATAGTAAATACTAATTTTAAATTATTAGTGTATAAAATATTACCGAAGTTATATCTTAAAAATAATCTAATAACAGCTTTATATAAATGATACTGCGACGATTAATTATACTGTTTATCATATTTTATATTACATGCACATCACTTCTAGATACGTTTTTGTTGGCTCGAGATAACTCTTATCGCATAGACGTGATAGATATAATGAAACTAACACAATATTACTGTTGTGGTTATACTTTTTATTTTTTGTTATTCGTAAATGCACTAACGTAATAATTCAATTTTAATGAAATCTTCGGGTTTATTTTTCTTTATTCGGCGTTTTATCAAGTTAATTATATTATATTTTATAGACAATACAATTACGTGCGTTTGTTTTTTACAAGCTGAGCGCTTCAGGGAACGCGATACGATTTAAATGCCGTTTGGTGCATAAAAAATGAATTGTAGATTAATGGTTGCGACTTGAGAGAATTTTATTGTAGAGAGGAAAATTAATAATCGTCAACAAGTATATCGTAGAAGAATAACTTCATCCTTTTTCGCGTTTAACCTTTTGGGAGTATTAAACAAAATATATTCCATACCTACTTTAATAAACAGCAAAACAAATTCCTTCCACCATCATATTATCTCGTTGTTATTACTATATGCAGGTTGTGTTCTGGGACTAAAATTCAATATTTAATATTAAATATGTACAAAAACGATAAGGTGTGTAAGCCGAACTTACATTTTGTACCTAATGTAAATATATATTATGATGTGTGTATTAATATTATATACCTATATACATAGAATGCCATATTATATTTAAAGATGCGTATTATGCACATATATATACATAAGTATTAAATATATTTTCGTTTTTAATACCACTTATATTATGTAATAAGTATATGTTATATAATAAGTATATTATATTGTATTTTATTTTTAGTATTGTTTTCCGAGATATATAAAAATAATTTATATTCATATACCTCACCAAAATATTATCTGAAGGTAGATAAAAATATATATAGTTTCTAGTAAAACATATATTATAATATGCACATAATTACATAAATACATAATATTATTATATACTATCTAGTATTTAGTATATAATATAGTATATAGTATCTACTGTTAATGGAAATTATCTAGATAATGTTAAAATGCATTTGCTGTGAATATGGATAGTACATTATAATGTATTAATATTACGCATTATGATATATATATATATACATTATACATATATATTGAATTTTATAGCTAAATAATTTAATGTTCATTATGGTTATTGCATTTTTTTTGGAAATATATTTCTATATATTATTATATTTACATATACAGGATGTGACAGCTAGGAAGGCCTGACAAATGAAATTACTTTTGTTCTAACCAATATTTATTTTTTATTTTTATATAATTTATTGACTTGTGTGTGACCTGTATAATATAAATTTTAAATTTTTGAATACTGAAAATATCCAATTTGTAAATCTGGTTTTTAGGAAAATATTGAGTGTAAACACATTTAAGTCGAGTGGCTTATTTTTTATGAATTTTAAAATGGTAAATATTTTTGAAGTGGGACTCGTTAATTTAAATATTATAACTTTTAAACAATTATTTAGATTTTAACAAGTACTTCAAAATTATCGTAGAATATTTAAAAAAAGTTTGAATTTTTTGAATTTGAAATGTTTTTTACGACTGGGTCAACTTTACTTAACAAAAATAATAAGATTTAAAAAAATTCAAAAAAACTATATTACTTAAATAAATGGTTGTAGAGTACTAGAGTCAACATTTTTCTAGAAATCTTATTTAAAAAATGGATACTTTGAATTTTTCAAAAAAAATTTATATCAGATTAAAATTATTTTAATTTTCAGTGTTTTAAAATAAAAAATGGTATAATATACGTATAGCTCAAGCGTTTGTAAAATATATATAAAACAAAATTAAAAAATATATTAATTAAAACAAAATTTATTTAATTTGTCAGTTGTTACGCTCTGTATAGTGTTACGATGATACATATTTTTCCTTTTTTGGTACATGTTATAATGTACGGACACTTGTGATTAGTTAATGAACATTATAACATTATAACTCTTATAAACTTTTATCGTAAAAAATGATGCTAAAATTAATTCAATTTTAATAGAAATTAGAAATATGTGATGCAATGTTTAAAACGTAATTTTTTTTATATATATTCGTTAATTAATTTAAAGCTTATAAAAAACTGTTACATTCCATCAGTTGTATAATATTGTCAAAAACATAAAATGTTATTATTTTATCTTTATAATGTGCTTTAAGTAATAATGGCGTAAATAATACCTGATGGACATGCTTTTATTGGAGATATTGAATATAATAATATAAAATCCAATGATTCAAGACAAATATTTAAAAAGTATTTCAGGACATTCGGACATTGAATATAATATTATAACTGTGAAACGTTAATTTAACATTGAAAGGAGATAACGATGCTGTGAATTCATATTTGTAATTATTTTTATTCAACTTTCAGACCAACTAAACAATTACCAATTATTATCGTTCCCACAATCCCACTTGACAGTGAACTGTGAAGTGTTGAAAGTTACCATAGGTACTGAATATTATGTATATTTTTATACTCATAGGCCGAGTGATGAATGTTGAAAACATGGAAATAGAAAGGTTTTCTCAAAATCCGTTTGGTATACCGTTAAATATCATTACGCGACCACGGAATTCCGACGCGACGTGGATACGACCTATCCAATTTCGCGTTGAAGCTACCCTGCTACTGACTGGACATGACTCGTTAAAGGGCAAAGCATTGATTTCCACCGCGTTACATTTACACCGAAACGTTAATGGAATTTTTGAAGTATCTCGACGGCCACTGTGGACATTCCAACATATTTGCACGGCTGACGTTGCATGTATGATTTGGCCAGGTTTTTGAGAGTACGTATACAAAACGTATACGTACCTACATTATAACGACATTGTAAATGGCTTAGGTTGAGAGATTTCAATTTTAGGGCTGGGCTTGTTCCATCGTTATTTTTTTTCGATCGTTTTTCTTTGGACCAGTTTATGATAACAATATAATATTATGGAATTATATAATCAATAAACAATAAACACCTTTAGAGGTTACAAGAAAAAAATGAAAACAAAAATTGGCCTATATAGAAATACGGTTGGTACAATTTGTTGATTTTTTATGCATTATAATGATATACCAAGAAAGACTGAACATTATACTAGCAAAACGATTGCGTTATTATTTCTTACGCATAAATCGAGACTTGGTGTTTGTATTTTTTGAAGTAACTCCAAACTCTATCATGAACGCAATTTAAAGAGTAAACCCTACTTTCGAGAGATGTCTAAAGTTCTTTGAACGTCGAAAGCGCAAATTATGTACAGCAGAATAGCCAGTTTAAAAGAAAATCTTAGTTTACTTATAAACTCGTTTATTGTCATAAACGGTTGTTTGTCGCTTGAAACGTGATAAAAATAACCATACTTGCGACAAGTCACTTTTTTTTCCTCAACGTTTCTGGATTTAGACATCCTCCCCACCTTTCGCTGGTAAATCGTCAATTTCCGAGGATGAACTCAGAATTACCACGACTCGAGAAAGTCCTAAGATTTTTTAGTATATACCTATACTTTGATGCAAAATAATCACTTTGACAAAACATACTTCGACTCTTGTACTGTCGTCTTACCGATTTATATGTCAATATAAACCATATAATCAACTGGCTTAAAAGCATTGAATTTTCGTGACAGCAGGGCTGATGAAGAGTAATCATTCATAACTCTATAATATCGTGAAACGCCAAGAAACAAAGCCCGTATACACACCAACTTATAAAATTACTTTTTGATATTATTTATTAGGACTTGATGACATGTCCATGGTGAGACTTTGGCACCCATATTTGACGCTATTAACTGTTTAAATTGTTTATATAGTCTATAACATTCAAGTAATGGACCATGAAGAGTTTTTATGTACCTGAGAGCGTATTCAGGGCCATTGATAGGGTGGGACATAGGGGGCCGGCGTATCAGCTGATTATACAATTTATTTTTTATATTCATTATCAAATTTCGTTATACAAAAAGGAGATAATATTATGACAATCCTCAAAGAAAATGAAAAATAAAACTTATTTATGTCTTCTTTGAGCAAATAGAACAATTTTTAATTAAATTAATTTTCTTAACAGTCGTTAACGCGCAAACGTCTTGGTGGCCGCCGCCGGCCAGTAATCCAAGGCAATACCTACATGTTTGTCTGACACAGTTTATTTTAAGAATTATCTTGGAAATGTATTTTTGGATATAGAAATACGTTAAAATATACGATATAAGATCAAATTGTGCATATTGTAGGTACAGGTGTAATTGGTTTTCATATTTCTGTATCATAAGAAATCATGACCACCTATCGTTAATAATGGAGAAAAGCATTTCGTTTTGGTCACTTAAATGTCGGGCGTGAATCTATATCGATAATCTATACCTATATCGATGTTTCCGATCGTAAGAAATCAAAATGTTTGGTGTACTGCCGGTATCTACATTCAAAAATGTTCTGAAATATTATATTAGAATCGACGGGTTTCATAATACTACAATAATTCTTTTATTAACGTTGGAAGTGAAAAATGTGTTGATTATAATAAAAATATTATATTATACACAATTTGTAAAAAACGGAATAGAATGTTTTTATTTTTCAAAAGAAAATGGAATCAACCACGCAACTATATAAATTCAAGTTATAATATAATATTAGATAGTTTATCAGTGTAATAACATCAGTGAAAACATATAGTAGGACATAAGGACATTCACATTGAAGTCCTACATGGCTCTTTTAAAAATGTATGTACATTCTTCATGATGATCTACATATAACATATTTATTTATGTTTATTTGCAACATTATTATGTGTATATATAATATATATACACACATATATTCAGTATCTCTTCGTATTTATAACACAAATAATGTGCTGTATATCGTCAGTGAACTGAATATACAAAAACTGTATTCACGGTATACCTAAACAAAAAAACATTGTTTAAACATTTTGAACGTTTAATCGTATATATATATATATATTTATTCAGGTATAGTTTACAATTTATTGGTGAAAATTAAACTAAATTACATCTTGATGAAAAATATTTTAATGCAAGGGAACTTACATTTTTTTTGTTGAATTTTCGATCTGAACTTATTTCTCCAATCGTAGGGTTATTATTTACTACTCCGTTTTAATTCGCCATTGACTACTCAAGCACTGAACAGTGAACACTATAATATTGTCTATACATCTAATATGTATACAAGACATGATAATATCACACACAAAACGTTTATTATTTACCTACCAATATAGGTCGTGTACTTGGGAATACCTTATCCACCCTATACATTGAATGGGCTATTTAATTCAAATCGGTTTTCGTGGTCTCTCTCAAGTCACACCATCGGTATATCCTTTGGATTTCTCGACGTCGAGTTGGGTATACGCATTATGGTATAATGCATTATGTTTCCGGAAATCTCATAGAGTTTCCGTTTTCATGTGGTTGTTGGGAACACACATTTGGGAGTGCTCCGCGTAGGATTTCATAATAATATAATGATGTTGAAAGTTCTATTCTTTTTACAAAATGCATTCTCTATATTTTATTTGATATCATTTGAAAATTTAAACTACTTAAAAATACAATATTATGCATTTTTATATTCAAATGATACTGTACAAGTGAGAAGAATGCCCAAAATGTTTCCTTTTAAATATTAAGAGACCATGTATTGAATATTTACTTTTCGCATGTCCCACGAGAATTTAATATGTTTAATTATGCCTGTATGTTGAAATAACGAAATTTTTATAATTAGTTTGGCTGCAGGTAAAAAGTTGTATTAACGATTTATTAAGAAACCAAATAAAAATATTTATGATTTCATATTTCTGCTTCATAATTCCATACTTATTTTATTGAATTTGGGTATATTTTGCAGTAGGTACCTACACAAATATTTTTATTTCCATTTAAAATATTTGGTTTCACTGCTTGGTAAAGAATAATAAGTAATGATAACTATCAGATAAATATATAGATTCATTTTAATGAAAATGAAATAATACGAAACATTGACAATAATAGAAAAAAAAATCGACATTTTACATTTTTACATTAGTTATTTAAAATAATACAATAAGTTAATTTTTAATTGAGTTTTTGTTTTGTTCATCTAACAATTAATAACAATTATTACAATACAGGAAAACTCGATTAATTTAAAATATCGTTATTATAAACCGTCGGAGTTATTACAAATTATTAGTAAACACTCGCGGGACTTGTCGTAAATTTTACGTAAAAATGGATTTCGGGCACGTGACAAAAATAATGTGCACCTTTTTTTTTTTTTAAAGTATAATAATACTTTGTCTGATAATTTATACAAGCGTGTGTTTTATTTGTGAATTTAATAATTATTTCGAAACGTGAACTACATAACGACACGTCTTTTTGCGCGTGACTCAAAAGCTCCAATGGTGCAATATAAACATATAGGTACAGTTAGGCATTAGGTACTTAATGCATACTATCGCTCTATAAATAATTTGTATACACATAATATATATGTATATTTACCGGCGAAAGCAACTCGAGTGCGTAAGTATACTATCATTATTATAGAAAGGGCCTACGGGTGGTGGAAAAACGACTATTATTCTCACGTAGGAATCGTAATTTAAATTTTTGACACTGACGCGGAGGCGTTTCACCCCAAGTCGTCGTTAAATCGCGCACAACGATGATTCCCATGAATATGAGACCGAGGGCCGTCGGTTTTTTATTTGAGTGTAAAAAATATGAAGAAAAATAATAAAACGTCATTTTTTTAGTGTACGCATACTCATGGGATCGGTCACCGTGTAGGTAAACTACCCTGTCAAATATGCCCATTGTTATTACACGTATAATCAGGCATGTTGTTGACATGCTTATAAAATATAATATTATGGTACAATATACAATGAAGTCCAAATCACAAAATGTGAGTACCATACTAAATCAAAGTACAAATGAATAACTTAGCTTTTTAAATTTTTTGGTGATAACATTTTCCTGAAAAAGTTGACATTTGATTGTTCAACATTATTTGAGCTCAAAATCTCCAATGACTTGATTTTTTCTTCGAATATTCCTTATAAACAACGTAAAAAGTCACTTATTTTTACTGGAATGTTTGGTGGATAATTCGAAGTTCCAATTTTATTGAAATTAATCATTTTTTGATTTTTTCTTATGTATTACCTACTATCGGAAATATTTAATTATTAGATGTTTATCTAAGACCCTAGTCTCTAGCACCTCCCTCACTTGGACATTTTGAAAAAAAATGTGGTGACCTTTTGTATGATGTCCGTACCTACTTCGTACTAAAATCAATGCAGGGATGTTGAGGACACGATACTGTGTATCTTATTGTTTTACCTGCACTCGCTTTCGACTCTAAAAATTAAACAACTTACTTATTGTGAACTATAATATATTTGGATTATTATAATATGAACATTTTGGTTTGATAAACCTTTTGTTCTTGGACTATAATGTAATATATTTAGACTATTTTGATGTGAACATTTACAATTGGAGTTATATCTGCAAAGCGTCGATAAGTCGTCGATAGCTTTCACGGCGTGGTTTTAAGCTGGCTGTCTTAGTCAAGTTATGATACGAAATAATATAATAATAACAATAATTGAAATTATTATAACTCAATACTATTGTTGTAATTATAATTATTTTTGTGTTGAACGTCCGTTGACTGTAGCCGTGACCGCTCAAGCGTTTTGGACTTTAAGTTTACACATAGTAACGTACGATTTTCAACACCATCGTGCAGCATCCTCTTTATTAATTTTAAACATATACATTGTAATACAAAAATAATAATTACAATATTTTAGAAACAGGCCGAATTTGTTGTTCCCGCCAATCGGAAAATTGCTGGATAGCCATTACTACGAGTATAATATAGTAATATGTGAAAATGTTGTAGCGTGTAATCGGAAAGTTTCGAAACACAAACAAACGCTGTACGGTAGTTATAGTTGCGCTCAAAGATTCGCAATGATATATTGTCATGATCACGTGTAAAATTAATCAGTCTGCACATTAAACTGTGTACAATTAAAACTTAAAGTACGTTCAATATCACGTTCTTCGTTGTGTAAGGTCCAAACTTCCGAGCACAGTGTATAATGTAATAATACTGCAAATATCACATTTTGCTGAAGAATATCATTGTTGCGACTTGCCCCTTGAAGGTTTATAATTTATATCAATAATATAGGACCCTGATTTTGGTGTCTAAAGTAACCAATGTAAATTTAATATGCATTAGTTTATTCATTTTTTTATTTATGCATCTATGACCCATAATAGAAAACACAAAAAAATGTCATATAAATGAGCTTAAAAAATGTACGACCTTAAAATTAAAAAAAAATAATCCTAAATTGTATTAAAAATTTCTTAAGAATTTATACAATAGTTCAAGAGCTCAAGAGCTTAAATAATAATAGTTAATAAAAAACGGAGGACTTGGTAAAACGGTTACGTTAACTGTATACCACAAGTTATTAGTAGTTATTATAGCAACACCGCTACAGATTAGACAACATTTAAACTTATGATATCCTATAGTTGAAAACGTCTATGCTGTTGTTATTATATTTTTGTATTATTGACTACGAATATTATGTTGAATTATAAAATTTGACATTACCTTTATAGAGTAATTGGAACAAAATTAGCTCAAGAATTTGTTTGTCAAACAACGATTAGCGATTAAAAATGGTTTAAAATACCAACAAAAAAATTCATGATATTAGAGAAACGAATTTTTATAGCAAAATATTATCCAAAACATAAAAATGAAATATCATCATCCATACTCAAAGTCAATATAAATTTTAATCATACGGGTTAGTGATATTGTACTGATGGTCATAACATAATATTAGTTGTAGTTGTCGAATGTCGCTCGTCAATGCTATTTTAGCTATGTGTTCAGTTATTCCTATAGAGTGGTGTAGAAATTGCCAACGCACAACGAATGATATATTTTTATCATACAATTTCCCGAAACATTCGTTGGTATGGTTGTGTTTTCTTTTCTATACAAAGGTATTGCAGTCAAGGTTCTAGGAAAAAATAAGTAAGAATGAGTACTTACATACACTTGTGCTCGAACGAGAGCATTGAAATACAATATTATAGAAAGGTATTTTGATTTAATAACCCGGAGCTATTATTTTGAGCTATTATAAATAATGTTGACATAACGTTTACCTCTACGGCCATCGAGTCACCGTAGATATTAAACACAAACACACATATATATATATATGGTGGAAAATAAAGAATGGTTTCTCATAATATTATAGTATTATTATTTATTAAATAGCATACATTCGTCCTCATTATAGTATAACTCAACAAGTTTTGTCGATAAGTAAAAAGTAAAAACAAATATCGGTAAATTAAAATATTACAATTTAAAATAATAATAATAATAATAATAATAATAATAATTTATTTTGCAAATAAGAATACAATACATTTGAAAAACAAGAAAAATGATCATAATATACTCGCATGAAATTAAAATATAATAATGAATCTACGTATAATGTTCTCAACTTTAAACACTAGATCAATTATTAGTTATAACTTCTAATATGAAAGCTAAACAATAAAACAACTCAAAATTAATCTGTTTGAACATGCATTGGCCATGGTGTGCGTTTGTAAGATTGAGACAACACATGCGGGAGTGATGCACTGTTATGCGATAAGAATTTATCAGGGATTTCAATTTGTCACTTTGATTTGACAAGTTGATGAAAAAGTCTACTATGGATCAACAATACCGCATTTTTTTTTCAAATTCTTTTAAAAGAAAAAGTGGAGTACTACTATTTTTGAGTTTCTTATTGTTTACAATGATTTTCTTATAATTTAGTGGAACGATATCAAAAACTTGGGAAAGTCGATCAAGTAGATATAAAGACATTGTTATCGTTTAACTTCATAAATTGGTTGGTGGAAAATGAGTTTTTCTATCATGTCCGGAACGAGCTAAAGTTTTTGTCACGATGGATTCCAAACGCATATAGACATAATTATGATGATATTATTATACTTGTCAGTATAACACATTACGTAAAAAACATCAAAATTCCCCAACGCATCACCACTCTTAGTCCCCATAAAAAAATAGTTATCAAGAAAATAATACAATATTTGAACCCGTGTATAAAAACCTTAAATAAACTAAAATATAAGAAGATCTTACCAAGTGATTTTGGACCTATCTTCAAAAGCATTCAAAATAGTTTCGAATAAAAAAAATATTATACTATTTTATTTAAATATAACGGACAGGACGATTACACGGCAATGTTGGTGTTCGGTTGACGAGAAAATGTATTATTTTTTACCAAACAATATTATACTATTTTATTATAAACTCGTAAATGACAGAACGTTCTCGACGTTGTCAGTATCGTATTTGATTATATTCGCAAGCCTAATACATTTATTATGACATCTACGCCGGATCTGTTCAATATTATATTTTCGTTATTATTGTAATATATTATAATATTGTGTCTCTCCGCTAACAATCCTTAAATATGACTACTCAGATAAATTACATAATAGAATGTATTATTTTTTTGAAGAAGAAGAAATCAATAGACGCTATCTTGCCAAAAAAAAATGTTCATTATCCCTATTATGAATGTCGGGTCATTTGATTTACAATAATATGTTGTTTTCATAAAGCAATTACAATATCTTCCATTTTATATAAGACATAATTTATATTATATAGTTATTAGTTAATCATGCATATTACAATGTATTAATATCTGGAATATTTCCCACTCACGGTAAACATAATAATAAATTATTCGCTTTTTTCACGATTGTTGTTTGAACAGTAAAATATTATGTGTATTATATGTCAAGTATATTATGAAACTCTTCACCCGAATTGTATGTACTCAACATTTAGTTCTGAAACGTTGAAACGAAGTTATAATTTATTATAATATAAATTAAGCAATATGATTGTTCTAATATTAACATATTTTTAATACTTTAGACGGCGAGCAGTGTGTTGCGTGTACTAATTTATTTGGTATATTATGTATAAGCCGTATTATATACATTTTATAATAACATACTTTTATATGCAAATAATAACGAAGCAAGTTTCGTTATAACTATTTTACTGTTTGACTTGTACGATGGGAAACTAGAGAATTCATCCCCGTGCACTTTCCCTAAAAACATGTTTCAGTCTAAAATTTTTACCCGAGTACGCTTTTTCTGCGAAACATGAGTGGAATACTAATGTGAACTTTTTACGTTACTCGGAGTATAACATTAACTTTATGGATGGAGTTCATTTATTTAAAATTGACAATTTTCACATTTATAAAAACAAACGTAAATAATGCACCATTTCACTTTTGATGTAAATGAAAAAAAAAAAAAATACTATAGTGTCGCGCACAAATCAATATACAATATTTTTTCTCATATGTCTTAAAACGTCTATCATACGATATAGGTATATTCAAATATTTTATATGAACGAATTTCACTTGGGGGTAATACGCAATTTAAGTTTTGTAAATATTTATCGCCCCAATTTATCGTTGCACCGACAGCAATGGCGCAACCGATTTCCAATATCGCAGGCGATGAAATTGTATTTTTAGAGCCGATCTCACGCTGTTTATGCGAGTCTCTATTTCACGGACAATATAGTAATATGACGTATTTGTTTAGATGTGTAAACGTGTACATAATATCTACTTTAAATCTATCCAATGTATACTACTCCTGCCTGTAAATAACATTATTATTGCGAGAAAATCAATGCGTCTAATGTATCGAGTACACTCAAACGTCTTTATTTTCCCAATTGGACACCAATACGTCTCATACACAGAACTTTCACGAATCTGTGTAGGGATATCGCTAAGGGTGTGTGTGCTGTGATGGGTGGGGGGGATGGAATTGTCAACACCAACACGATTTCGGCGTCACTGATAAATATCCACTCGTACATTGGCTCTGAAATAATAATGTACTGTGCTCATTCAAAACTAATCTGTGTTTGCAGTGAATTTGACAGTCATTGAACTGTAAAGTAGGTAGTATACCATAGAAGTAAAAAAATATTTTATAAACGCCTTTAGCCTTTTTGTAATCTGTTTATGTCACTGTAATGGATGTGTTAAATTTTAATTCAATGATAAATCATTATGTGCGAATACGATGGAAAAAGATTCTGCGCGGAGACCGTCTAACTTTTTATTAAGCATGGTTATAAAACAATTATTTTAATAGTAACATTACAATTTTAATAATTGTTCATATTATTTTTTTTTCATGATTACTGTAAAAAGTAGTTACAGACAAATATAAAATTATTATGATGACATTTTAAATTATTTGTAATTCGATTGAAATTGGATTTGTGTACCTTTGTTTATAAATACTAGTAGGTGCATCTATATAGATCTGAGAAGTATTATATTTTTATTGCATATTATAAATTAATGATTTTTCTCTCGATTAGTGGAATATAATATATTATAATAATGAACAAGCTAATAACCTAGTAGTTGATGCTGTACAATGAATAAAAAAATAAAAAAATAATGAACAAAAATTACCAAAAAATAATCTTATAGTCAAATAATGCCCTAATAAAACCAAACAATTGAATCTATAAATTAATTATTTAGATATGTATGCTATTGGAATACATTTTTAGCTTGGAACGTTTCATCTAGGACGCACAAAAAAAAGAAATTAATAAATTAAAATCTTACTCTAACTTTACATGATGATATTTAAAAAAATCCATAATATGGGTACGTTAAATTATTATAAGTATAGATAACTAATATTTTAATTATTTTTTTTTTTTTTTATTGATCTTATAAAAACAACTCGGCAGCAAAGGCCATTAGTTCACAATTATTAATGACAATTTAGATTATATACATCATAGATACAATTATAATATTTAAATTATAAATTAGATTTCGTTATTATTTTTTTTTTTTGAAAACGGACTTATTATAAAATATGTTATTCTGCGCCAAGACTATAATTCTAAATAAACGATAACACGCGGTCTCTGATCGTTTAGTTTGACTTTTTATTATAACACGGTACAGGTAATATAGGAACACAGAAATATAATTTAGTTTTTAATAATAGTATTGTATTAATAAATCTCTATTAGGTATATAAAAAAGAATTGGAATAATTCAGTTTTTATTTTATGAATATAAAAAAAAATATTTTACAATAATACATGCGAGATAAACAATTTAATTCAGCCTGGTACAAATAACAGTTAGCTGAAGGTGGTGGTTGGCAAGCGGTACGAGCAGGGGACCACAATCCCCTAATAATATTATATAATGTAATAACTTTTAATATTCATTTTATTCGTTTTATGTTATAAATTTGTTTAAATATAAATTTAAAAATAGTGTATTATTATGTGTGTATTTATTATTTATATATACATACCTAATTAATGTTCAATTTATATACTCTATAAATTATACTCTTATAAGAGTGCCTTGATCTACTGATGCGTAATGTTATAATAGAACAATAATAATTAAAATAATATCATATTTTATTTCAGTAACATTGGAACATCAGTGAAAATAGCTTACAATATCGTGGTGTTTGAAACAAGTTTACGTTCTATAAAAAATTTTACACCATATCATCAGTTGTAATGAAGGATATATCTTGAAACTGAAAGTGCTTGGCGGAAGTCGTAGCGAGGGCGGCGTGGAGGACGCGCTGCAATAAGTGTGATAAATAGATGTGGCTGTAGGTATATACCTCGCATATTTCTGACTTATAAACGACGTTAATATCGAAACGTCACATCCCACTTTTCTTCCCGTCTCCCGCGCGTGACGACGATGAATACCGGTAGGGACTACAACGTCGTTTGTCGGATACAAATGTCGGAGCCATCGCTAAGATCATTTGCAACCGGGCGAGGATCGACGGCATTAGGTTTTGGTGGTCAGGAGTGTTGGAGGGGAGAGGGGAGTAAACAAAGGCCACGCCAAAATAGAGACAATAACTCTCGGGTAGCGCGCGAGAGGACTGAAAAGTCACCTAGTCAATTAAAGGGCAGCAGATGACAGGGAAAGTTAGGAGGGTGAGTGACTATGGTTAAGCGAGAAGGGACGAGGCGATGCCAATGAGGTTTTCGTCGGGGTTTTCGGATGTGCTTAAGTAGGTGTGTGCCGTGTGTATATGCAAACACACGTTTAATCGATAAGGGGTAACTAAGCACGTGTACACACACATACAAACACACCTCACATATTCATATGTACACAAACAAAGTCTTCCGGCAATGCGAGCACCGTAGACGTGACCTCGTTTGAAAAGTACGTGGTAGACTTAGTGTGGTGAATTTTTAAGTGGAGGAAAAATGGGTGATTTTCAGTGGTGATATGGTCCAATCAAAATACAGTGGAAAAATTAAAACTACAATACAATGTTCATAAAATCAAATAATAATTTTTATTTTCTCCATTATGAAGTTTTTTTAATATTTCACAATGTTGTTGACTCATACATTTTATAATAATATCATACTATTTCTTGACAAATGCATGGGAGATTTTAATAATAATTATAATTTGAATAAACCAAACGATATTAACAAAGAAAATTAACTTCTGTAATTGTTAATTAATAAATTATAACTTAAAAAAATGTGAGTACAACAAACGTTAAATTTTTATTTTATCTTAAGTTTTACATTTCACGTCTTTAGTGTAAAACTACTATTGTAAAGTGTGACAGTCGACAGTTTATATAACACGTTGATATTTATCATAGTATTGCCAATTTTTAAATGTTTTTTCTCTATATAGTACATAAGTACATCATTAATTTTGAATTGATTGTATATTTATTCTTAAAAAAAATTGCCACTAACTGAAGGTTAGTGTGAATGTGCTCAAGAAACTAATATTATGTAATATTTTAGTGTGAACCAGCAAATGAGATACACTCGACGCAGCTTACACACATTATTTGTATATCAGGTGATTTTTTTTCTTCAAAAATCGTAGTTATTTTACTACAATTTCACTTCTACCTGCACTTGACCACGCTTAAACAGATATTTCAGATTTGTTGTTGAAATTGCGTGTATTTTTTAATTTGTTCCGGACCACGAGTTTATATCACTAGTTGAGACGAGTTGCATGCTGCACCTGTTGTTTCGAACGACGCCTAATTGTTGAGCAACGATATCGGGGTACAAGCAATTTGACTCTTTAGTAGACTTCAGCCAAAGGGAATGGATTATCGCTCATTTACGATGCAAAATAAAACCGACGCGGTGGTTTATCAACGAGTTTGATGATGTGCGTCGTATTTTAGTATTTTTTTTTTTGTTTAGCTATTTAAAATTGTTTTTATTATTATTATTATTATTATTATCACTATGCGCTTGCATAAGTTTCCTCACTGGCGGGACCGGCAGGGTGTGACGTTGGTGAACCGTTGAAGGGGATATTGAAGCGGTGGTGTAGTGTGGGGGTGGGAATAGGATGGAGGGTGGAAATTATACGCAACGATGCCCACCGGATGCTGCGCACTGGTCCATGAATAAATCTCCAAGCCACAGGCCACCGCCACCGAGTATGAAACAAAAGCCACGCGGATTTTTCCGACGCTGTGGTGGATAAATTCTTTTATGTTCCTATAAAACCGTAATTATGACGACAGTGTTTTTGCATTTTAGAAGTTCACCCGGCTATATAAGGCGCGTGGAACACGGACGCTGTGGCCATTCAAAAGTGGATTTTCAAATTTTTACTGGTTTTACAATGTACACATAATAATAATAATACAGCATATACACACAATATTTATGTACACATATACAGCGTGCGCTTGACATAAATGTGCAGTGTAAACTCTGGACAATTAATGTCTAGTGTGTGGGAGTGGGTAACTAAAAGCCATCTACTACACATTGCGAATGCCTCAGTCTGTAGACACTGTTTAAATGTTCTTTAGAACATCATTATACCTATACAGTGTACAGTTGAAATTGTTGAACAAATAGTGATCTACTAAAAGTCGAATGCAAATATCGGTCACAATGTTTACGTTAGGCTTATATTCCAGCAATTTAATTGTCTTTCATTTTTTTGCACTTGCAAACAACTGGTAAAATAATATTATTATGACTCGTTGGCTAAGACTCTGAAAACAGTTGTTTCTTCTCTTGGGTAAATTATTTTATCGATCTTGAGATATGACTACTACTTGAGAGTAATCCAATGTTTTCCATATTTTTCCGACTTAAATGTTTGGCCATTTGGATAATTAGATATGAATTTCTGATGCACAAATATGAATAACCGCAAAAAAAATAGAACGCCCAATGGCCCAATACAACGTAATTATATCTAAAAACATTATAACTGAGCACACACCGAATATTCCTGAACATGTCAAAAATGAAACAACCTGCGATCTCGGGCTTATTAGATTTGAGAGGAATAAATTGTTTTGCGATCAAATAATATAACCCAATTTATTCATCTGGACGTGTTGTCTTTACATTATATTATATTGGTATGAATCCTGAATTATTTACATTGTCTTATTTATTTATTTATGACTCAACGGGTGTGACGCTCTTACAATATGGAATGTGGTATGTGGTATATGGACTAAGTTAGTAAAAAGTAACACTAGATAAAGAGATGCGTCATGTACAACACTAAATAAATTATGTGAGTCCATTGTGTAATGAGGCGTTGTTTATATTTTTTAAATCATTTACCTATTATTTATTAAATTTAATAACTGATAAGAAGAAATTAATAGTCTTAAGTGTATGTCCATCAAAACCTTGTATGTCATTAAAGATCAAAAAATCTCCACTTATCAAAAGTCGGTTTTTAACTATTGAGCAATTGGAATTTGCATATAATACAATATTTATATATTTTTATATTACCTATATAGTGTATTAGTGTACCTACACCGTCGTAACGAAATGAGAATTTCCCCGTGAAATGTCATCTGCTGATGCTATACTGTTGGTATATATGACTCAATATTGTAATGCATTTTAGTTAGAAATATTCAAATATATTAACTATAGACCGTTGAATTCGGTGGAATGTACTCATTTTGTAAAAATTCTTTTGACGGCTGTCGGTTCTGATTTTTGAATGCGGTTGAGTCGGTATAATAATAATATATTACATTATTATTATACCCACGCCGACATCACAATGAACAAGTGTCAAAGTATTTCAATTAAAACGTGTCCCGTATGATATGATTTTATCATATTATGTGTCATGCCATCATTTCACAAAAACATACTTATACTTCATTGTTTAAACTGAACACGGTATGGTACAGGATCGTTACAGATTAATGTTTTAACTGCGTGATGTAGATCCCACTCGGTGTTGAACGACTTAATACCGTTATAATATGCACCTGCATATTATTTTATAAGACTAAAAAAGAAAAAAAAAGTTTTTAACAATGAGTTGTGGAGAAAAAAATTAGCACTTGGCTGATATATAGAGCTTAAGTAATTAATTAAGTTTTAGCCAATGTTCATAGTCCATAGATATTAAAAATGCGTATTTGAAGTCTTAGACATTTTTCTTAACTCCTGCGCATATTATTCCAGCCAAAACCAGAGAACGATTAAGTTACGATGAAAAACTATAACGTTATAATCAAGCTATACTGTCAAGACAGTTTCACTGTAGGTAACTAATAGTTTCAGTAACTTAACGATCGCACAGCTTTTGTTATCTTTGATGTTATAGATACAAGTTGGAATATAACTAAACGTTGTAATTTCAATTAACAAATTATATATTACGTAAGTATATCTAATATGTTTAGATACCTATAATAATTTTTTATTAAAACATTTAATTTAATTTATTGTGAACCTAATTTTATTGCTCGTATATAAAACTTATTCGTTTTGACTAAAAATTACTTTATGATATTATTAAGTTTTTATAATTTAAATAATTAGAAACTTAATTTTTGAAAAAAATGTATTAAATATTTAAACTATTATTATTATAATTATGTGAATATATTTTTGTATTTGACTAAAATCATTTGACTTTTGTATTTGTGGATATATTTAAAGTTAATACTTGTGCTTTAATCATAATTCATAATCTTAAATAATACATAGGTATCTAATTTAAATTAAACTCAATTATTGCATTTGTAGTTACAGGTTTACAAAAAACGTAAAATTAATGTTTCACGATTTACCCAGTGGAGTGCATTTTATATGCAATAATGAAGTGGTTTTTTTTTTACTTAATAATGTCAAATATTCATGCAAATATGTTCGAAAGACGTCAGTTTCTATTAAATTAGAAAAGAAACAACGATACTACGTTTACGCCGACAACGCTACAATATTATATTTTTGTATTTTTGACACAGCACGTGACCCGACTATAATTTAATATAGCAGGAGGAAATATTCTATAATCTCGGAAAAAGTTACTTTGCTAAATGAAATCTTTTTCAGTCTCCGGAGTTTCGTTTCCGTTAATCGGCGCTTATTTTTGCCTATTAATATTTTCTTCGGAGTACGTTTTCACGTGGAGCGAAATCGTTAATCTCGATTCAGACGCACCAAATAATTTATAATAAAGATAAAAAAATACTGCAGTTAAAATACACTGCGTTGCAAGATAAATCTGAGACGGGAAATCACCGACCTGGTTTAATAAACCGACGTCTTGTCGTGGTGTTTCTCTGCATAATATATTTAGAGAGTAAAATACAATAATATGTATGCAGGTACGAGACATTAACGTCAGAGGTCAGAATATTGATTATAATATACTTTTCAATTAAACTAACATACAGCTATATTTTTTAATTTTACAGGCAGGTTCTTTTCAAATTATGTTTTTTAAAGAAATCATGTTGGATTGGTTTTTATATTTTATTTTGAATGATGTATGTTATTAATTTGTTCATCATCGAGTAAAAAACTTTGGATAATAGGTAAATTATTTTTTAAAATGTATATAAGGTAGGTATATGATTTTTAATAAATTTTGATACAATTTGTACATCAGATGCAGAGATACCCTGGGAATATTATTATTTGTAGATAGGCGTATGTATAATATTCACGGTATTACTACAACTGAATATTGTTATACCAGCGATATTTTAAATACCATAATCATCTAGGAATATTCAACTGTGGTTAATTCATTTACCTACAAATGAGGTTGTTTGGACACGACATCGAGCGATTTTGTGAGTACGATTTATGTGGAATGAATAATAAAAAAGTTCCAAAATAGGTATATTATAGTAGGTAACATAAGACATTATTATAGTTATTATTAGATTTATTATTATTTTATTTATAGGTTACTCAGACGTGTTCCCAATTATGGTTGATGAAGTTATGACGAAATGGGCGAATTCTGAGAGTTACAACTTATAAGTTATATGGGTATTTTTACACTAGAAACTCGACAATCTAATAAAGCATCAACGTAGAATATAAATATAATATAGGACCACACTTTGTGGAATTCTTATATTATGACGGTATTCGTAAAAGAGACTGTAAAATAATTTTATTTCATATCATCTCGTATCACGTTATAGTTTTAATGTTATTTTTCAAGTTATTCGAAAATACTGCCAAGTCCGACGATACGAAGATCGGGCGAATTCTATATAATCCATATTATATATGCAGTAATACCAGCTGATATTAAACGCATTATACAATAAATACGTAGGTATTGTTTTTAAGAACAATTTACCATTATACGCACGTTCAATTCGAAGATATCGTCGAATAATCGCTATACGCGCGTTACACAATAATTTAATCTTAAAAAGCGGGTCTTTATTATAACGACTTAATACAGAACTTGGTAGTATTTCTGGTTAAAATCATTAATTTCAAAATACGTTCTTGAATCAGATTTTCAGAATATCTGTTAAGTTACAATATTAAAGATATTTATGATTATTTCCAAAGTTTAGTTTAATATAATTTGAAGTTAATGTAGTTAATGAGTATTGAGTCAATCACGTATGATTAATAAGATGATTTAAAATGATTACATATTTTTGAATAGTAGATGTAACTTTTTATGCTGTTGTATATTAACCAATATGAATTATTTATAGCAAATAGAAACTATTATCGATTCATAATTGTTGGTTGAACAAACTTAATAAAAACAAAATCCTGCAAATAATAATACTTTTTAATGTGTGAAATATTGGTTCTGAAAAATTAATTTTTGAGAAGAATTATTGTTATTAATTTGAAAATAGTTTTAAAAATGAATTTTAACGATATATTAAATAAATAACCAACAAATTCCAAACTGCATAAAATATGTATTATTTTAATGGACCAATCATGGCCATGGACCACTAAATCAAGTTTAAGGGACCATTAACTTACTATTAAATCATTATATGTTAAGTGATTTTTTTATGCAACTCGGCATAATACACAATATAAAAAATATCTTTAAATCAAAATGGCAAACGTTGGTGGTATTTTTGATTTTATTGGTTAGTTATTTTATGACTAGTAAATTATATGGTTTACTCTAGCTTACACATAGTTTATTGATTGTAAATTTGAAAAATTTACGATAGTATTATAGATTGTCTAAATAATAAAACTAATGAATTATGAAAGCGAGAAAATTTAGTTTTCGTACAACACCGTAGGTATTAGAAAACGTGGAAACATATAACTATTAACTAGGTATTGAAATTTAAATATTTCATAAACATATTTAAGCATTCCGTAAAGATATTCTCAGATCACGACATCGTCACCACACATTTTAAAGTATTGATTGTTTTCGACTTTTTTTATTCATCATGATGATATATTGCATTTGACTACGGCCAGTAGACGAGGTGTTTATTTTTTTTTCGGTCGTGCGCATTTTTATTTTATCACACGCGTCATCTCGAAACCACCATATATATATAGACATAGATCAGGGAATTGCCCCACTGAGAAGTCAGCAAAATTTATTTCCAGTTGTCGGCTCGTAGTTTATAAATCACTACAACATTTCGAATAGATTAAATTTGAACACGCCATCGTCATCAAATCCTATATCGTTACCAAACACTCATACAAATATTTATCACTAAAGAAAAATCAGTGTTTGGGTCTCTCCCACAGCATAATAATAATAATAATAAAAGGCGTTCGATTAGACGAAATCGCTATTTGAGATATTTTCTAAAACAAGTGATGTTACAAAAATTCTCAAAAATACAACCAAAACTTACACATATTCAAGCCAAAATAAAATTTTGAACAGTTTGATTATAAATGGAACAAATAGTTATAGAAAAAAAATAAAAAAATAAGTAAAATATAGTAAGTATATTTTTCATGTAAAAGAACAAGTTTTTCAATTTGAAAAACACTTTAAATTCCATGATTTTGTATAATTATATAAGTCATTAACACAAAATAATAAATTAATAAAGGTACGAAATCGGAAATACAAATATCAAATCAATAGCACATATTAAGGACTATACTTTATAGTTTATTGTATATTATATTTTTATGATCATTCAGCTATTTAATAACTAATACATTAATTTGTTCATTTTTGGTCACATGTATATGCCAAATCAAAAAAAAAAATTATTATTATAATTTCTACTTAAATAATATTAATGTTTATTATTTATCGTTCTATTAGGTACTTATAGTGGGTAAATACAAATAATATATTTTTTGAATAATGTAATAGTTATTTTAAAATTAATTTAAACCTTTTTATTTTTTAAAAGTCAAGTTTAAATTTTGAATACATGGTTCAAGTTGACCTCAAAAAACAGAGCTTATAACATCACCATCTAAAATCCATCAGAAGTTGTCATTATTTGGGACACATTTCGTCTAGCTTCAAATGTATCGTTTACCGCTGTAATCTTGCAGTGAATCAAAAGTTTTCGTTTCAGGGTTATACTACTACTAATAATAATAATAATAATATTATCCTACTTCAGAATATTCAACCAGAATACCAGATACCAGTTAACAATTTGGAAAATGTACGGAATGCCAATATGAGGTATGGGAATATAGTGGCTGGTGTGATCTATTGTTGTTACCAAGAAAATGTAAATGTTTACTACTATTCTAATTATATTACAGAATTATCATTTAGTATTTACCAATAGTTCGGATCGTAGTCTAATAAAATACAATATTCATTGTATTGAAACGGTGGAAGACATTGCGCTAATTCAATGTATCGTAACGTTAATCAAATAATTTGATTAACGGTTATTATCAGACTGCTATTATGTTTAAGACAATCCGAAGAACAAAAATATATACCCGTTACATAACTAAATGAATATATTCTATTGAGTACTTACTTCTTTCTAATGAGATTGCTGGATATTAAGTCAGGGCTGGACTGGGTAGTCTCGGCCCTTTGAGTAATATTTTTCTACCGGCCAATAATTTGGTATAGTGGCCCATATTGACCAAATTTTAATATTAATAAACAATAATGACCTTATTACATTTGTTGACTATAAATTCCTGGCTGCGATAAAAATCGTAATGTGACATTGCGGCCATTTTCTCCTACCAGATCAAAATGTTAGCGGCCTTTTGAGATTTTTTCGAACGCTCCATTGGCTTATCCGGTCCTGGATATCATCGTAGCGCGTCTCCTGCAGTTTTATATACGCTCCGTACACATGATAATGAGTTTAATTCGAAATTCGTACACAAATAGAAAACTCGTACTTACTATATAAACTGAACAATTGGTAAATTTGATTTGCAAACCAACCCTAAACCAATATTGGCTTAATCTCGCCTCTCTATCGCTCCCTGTATGTCGACAATGTCTGACAGTTTTTACCGGAAACCCGTACCGTAGGTTAGAGCGTACAATATTATTATATTGCAGGTACGAACTGTTGGAAGTAGAAGGCCACGGCGGTAGAGGACAAGGACAAGGTTGATGTGGAATATAATATATTTCGTTATATATATATATTCAATATAACGATTATTCTAGAGTTGTAGATAACGTCGTCGTATCGCCGAGGAATATTTAAAAATGTGTACACACTACGTCGAAATGTGACGTGATTGATGAGCCGATAATTTTGGACGTAATACCGTAATCACGTATACAGCAAACGATTTCAGTGACTGTTTCCGGTGCCGTTAATCCGCCAATGTTGGGTAAACGAGATGGGTAAACGAGACAGATATGCATCTGATGGACGAAAAAACAAATGTAGACGTAAAAGTTTTTTTTGTTGGTATTATTATCATTATTTCCAGTTGCATAGCCCTGGAAATTGTTATTGGTTTCCGTTCCGCCATCGAGAATTTTATTATAAACGAACTCGAATAATAACTGATGACGACAATAATGGAGATATGACGTCTGCAAAGTCACACAAACCATAATATACTATGTTAGAAATATCTCACAGGAATTCCAACCAAAAATGCGTGTTCCCTGCCTTACATTAGTACGGTGAATTTAATACATATCATATTTTGTGATAATTTTTAAGTGCGAGAAATCGAAAGTTCAAAAAAAGATAGATTTTAGGTTTTTCCCCGTGGACGATAATAACCAAAAATTCATGTCAAAATCTGATGAATATTTACAGAATTTATAGGTAGAAGTGTTTGAAATTGTGCATTATTTAAAATTTAGAATTTTGTTGTAATACTTTTACTTTAGAATTGTCGCGAAAAACGTTCAAATTATTTACTCCAATGATTGTCGTATTGTATCATTTAATTATAAATCATTGTCCAGGGATAAATAATGCAATCTATTACATTATAATTAAATGTATACTAATCTACCAAGTAACTCAATTTTGTAGGTTGCTCTTTGTGCTTTTATTAGATACAGTCTATTATTTTTTTTTATTTAAAATATCCTTGGCATATGGGCCATTGGGTGTACAAAGGGTTAGATAATTATTAATTTGCATTTATATTTGACATTATTTTAACTACATACATTAGTACATTACATTTAATATGATTCCATTATTGTATATCATATTTTGATATGCAAAAGCTAACTTTGTTAATACAGTTATATTACTATAATATTAGTAGTTAAGCTATAATAGAATAAAGGAGTTCCCATTTTCATTTTCAAACGCGTGAAGCATACAAAATTTTCAAATTTTAATTGAACTGAACTGAATAATTTTTTTTTGAATATAACAAAATATAATCAATTTTTGGTTATTATAGTCAATCCTATCGGTAAATAAATTTAGATTACATTTTTGAAATACGTATTATATGGACATTTTATTAACATTGAAATAGATATATTAAAATTCATAATATTATATTACTTATTCGTATATTATACATTTTTATAAACTTTTTCATTTAGAGATAGTATTTTGGGGTAATCATGGCATACTACTATCGAAAACAAAGAAAAATAATTGAATATTTAGATTTTTCACGTCATTTGAGTGGTTATTACGAATGACTTGAATCATTTTTATGTAAATATCGTTTTTCGTTTTATTTAACTCTGGTAGCTTTTCCTACCTACACTCATCGTGCGTAGCGTAGGAGGCAAATATTGTTTTGACGTTGCACGGATTTTACGTTCTTGTAACATTAAGGCCTCCATAATTAAACGATAGGGAATATGCAAACAACCATCGTTTTGACTTTTACCTCTGACCTTAGAAATGCGTTATGAATAATTAACACCAATACACCACACCAACGCACACAGACACAGTAAAACAGACAGACAGACAAAGACACAGAAACACACACACACACACACACCACCCTTTGGGAAATTTCCGTAGAAAATCCACTTTTGTAATTTATAGTGTTAAAATATACATACAGGGTGAGTCATCGCGTTTTCTCGTTTTCCATAAGGTTATAATAGTACAACGACGGAAACGCACATTTTCCCGTTCTGTATACGCAGTACGTCTGTAAATCAGTTAAATTGCCCTATGGATTCCGAAATAAGCCCGCATGTTTACATGCATCTTGTACCACAGAGATGGTGGCACACAAGATGCGTATATTTGCATTAGTACACGCTGTTGGAGAGTGTGCCCATTCCTCGTCATGAGTCGCGTACTATATACATATATATATAGAGCCATGTCTACCCGTCGCAAACCGAACTACATTTCCAGGCCCAACGGCGACGGCGGGGATGAGGACAAACCGATTTTAAACCATCGCCGTACGATATTATTGTCTGCATGGTAACGCGTCTACATTTTTATTTCTATCGACGGCGGCAAAACAAAGAACGTGCACAAATACAAATAATAATGAACGTTTCAAAGTAAAATATGCGATTGTACTTTTTACATAATAATAATTATAATACACGATGATGAATTTACTTTTATGCAACCATTATAGTTGCTATATATACGCACCATAAACAGCCGCTTATAGACCGTCGAAAGTGGAAATACACATCAAAGGGAATGGAGGGGGAGAAAAAATGGAACTTCCTCGATGATGAAAAATGTATGCTACGTATTTTTATGCTGTTTTTATTTCCTTTTTTTTCTTTACAGACCCGTTCTTGGCATTTTAGTTGATCTATAAAAATAAACCGAGTTGGTATTTTATTTGTTATTTTTTAGTACACTTAATATACATTTGGTTTATTGACATTAATTTCGTTAAAAACACAATATCGTGTACAATCGTGGACGGCTGCTCCGCTTAAATTAAACTTACATCATATTTTGTTTTATTACTTTATATTTTTTTAAATATTTTATTTATTCCCTCATTCATGATTTTTTTCTGTATAACTTAATTTTATTTTACATTAGCAATGAATTTTAGTTCGACATTACTAAAATAATGTTTGGCATTTTAATTCCGCCTCAAAAATTGAGTTTGGCTAAAGACTTATATTAGGTACCATATGAAAAATTATCATGTCCTGAGAAATAAATCGGGATTAGCAGTATGTGATGATATTATCATGTGATGATTATGTGGATAGTATAGGAGAAATGTCGATTTTTGATTATTTTTTATTTTTCATATATATTCACTCTAGATTAGAGTCAGCGTGGTATAAGCACATTTATCGTTTAGACTTTGCAGGAGCTGACTCCTGTCCGATTCCCCAGAGTGTGTGGTTTGTCCAATGTTCCTTATTATTTTTTCACTTCAATATACGACAGCAAATTCATACGTTAACTACACCATAATATAGCAATTTCTACAACCACGCATTTTAATGTATATTATAATGCTATTAATAAACACGATGCAGTGGATTCCTTTAATTATCATTGTAATCTTTCGCAATGTTTTACGGTTGAAACCTGAAGGCAGGAATAAGTAACTTTTTGAATTTAATAACTATAGAGTTTAATTCTCTGTTTGCTCGAAATTAATTTATTATAACTAAGGTATTAACGGACGTTTTACTCCGAGCACACGCGCACAAACGACTGTTAAAAACGTTAGTGGACTGTATACAAGAGGTAATGATAAGAGCGACCGTTTGATGTTGTGCTTGAAATCAAACAATCATTTTACCGCGTTCGACGTCATAGTGAGTACAAAAGGCTCGTATAAAATATAAGTTGTAAGACTACCAACCGTAATAATATAAACGATTTAATACATAAATATATACGACGGTTATATTATATTTTAAATGTGGATTTATGATTGACTGAAACGAAATATCGTGTTTTTTTCTTCATACAACCGAGACACTTTTATTTCTCAAATTTGAAATTGAATTGTTCTGTGTATTTGTGTCACATACTCATATATTATATAACTTTCACACGACCGTCATACATGAATAATATTGTTATTAAACATATTATATTATATACCCTTATGACTGGGAATGATTGAAAACGAGAGGCTTCAACGTTGCCCTATAAATATATAATTTTTCTTTCAATGGTTTTATTAAGACGTTATTCTGCTGTCATGGTTCTAGATAGTAAGTATTATGTAGGTGAAGGATCATATTTATTTCACCTATCCACAGCAATAGTATATAAGTCATAAATACAAATAATTGTAATTGTTATTGGCAATTAAATTATATTATGTGGTACCTATAGTATAATTTATTTTAATTAAAACGTGGGTACAAAAGCTGTAAGTCGATAATAGACCATTATGAAAACTAGCTTTGATAAGACTAACGAAAAAAAATCCTTTAAAAAAATTCTGAAATTCTCGTTGTTCAAACAACAGTAATTGAACAGTGGCCACACGAGTAATAAGTACGTATAGTTTTCGCCATAATGAAAAATTTCATTATATTATTAAATCTAATAGTTTATTAGAAAGTAGCGGCAGATGCTGTTTCTAAGAAAACTGCACTCCGAAGTACCGAAATTGCCTATACAACGCGCCGGTGGATCAATAGTTATAAATGATGTTATTATCAAAAAAAAATATGTCAAAAATAACAATCCCTAAACGAAAAACCTTGGCATATAATAATGTTATTATGTATAGTGGTGCATTTTACACTCAATACTAGTGGAAAATTCTCGATACGCTTCACTCGTAAAACTATAATATTTCTATGTAATAGTGTAATACAGTACATTACATAGTAGACATTTATTATCAAAAACCGATTGAAAGTTATTTTAAATTAGAACATATGATAAAATGCTAAATAAAGTGTATTCATTAGAAATTATTTGATCCAAGTAAGAGGTTATGAATATTACCAGTCACACTCTCCTATCCTAAAACTCACTTCAATATTATTTTAACAATAACATCGACGAAATTAAGCAGCTATTTGCCGTCATATTTTGGTACAGCAAAAATATCAAAATCATTTATTGTTAATCGAAATCCATTGAATCTAGCTACTGCTGAAGTAGAAAAAGTGATATTCACTTCCGTGATTTCCAAGGCTGTAACAATGTTGTTTTATATAATTTGAAATTTTAAATGGATTATTAACGTTAGAGAAAATTAAAGTTTAATACAACAGTCAATTATGAAATACACTAAGAATTGTAATGTTAAAATTACATTTTGATAATTAATATTTTAAATAAGTATAAATAAAATCAAAGTTTTATTAAAATTTTGCAGTATACCTATACGTATATGTTTTAATTATGGATCAAATAGTCTTAAACTCATTTTATAGCATTCGGCATGCGTATTACGGTCTAATCTTTTTTACTAAAATTTACTAAATACAAAACTTTTCAAAATATTCTTATTATTCTTTAGTGTGTTTTATTTATCAAAAAATGTATATTCATCTTTCCATTGTTTGGTACCGTCTGGTATTCACATATTTATAAGTATTTATCAGATAACATTGTTTTTCATTTTCCAGTGGTTTTCTGAGTACTTACCATGCTTTATGGTTGCGTAACAGGGATCGATAGCTTCTGTAACAGATCAAATTATTATTTGTACATGTGCCATGTGGTAGACTAATAGAAAATAATATGTATAACATTCCGTCATGTTTGAAGATAAAAGCTTTAAAAGTTTTCGATAAGCATAATTTATAGTTGAACATTTTTTTAAAAATTTTAAGCGCTGAACACCTTATATTTCATCTGGTTTTTGAAACAATTTCGAAAACGATCTGGAAATATTCAAAAATCGACCAGCAGTTTGAAGTGTCGAATTTTCTATCATATTTAAGTAGCTATATTATGTAACATTTTTGAAATGGAATAATAAATTCTACTAGAGCAGTCGTTTATTTTTCGTATCTATCGTGAAATTCTCATATTTCTTTCTTTTCTTTTCTTTTATCTAGAAGTACTCTAAAAATGTATAATACATCCGCATTATGTAGTCTTTATATACCTAGTATGTAATAATATATACTGCAGGTATTGACTAAAAAATTATTACTTTTGGATGACGCGCGACGGTCAGCCATCGTTTGCCGAGATTTATGTCTGCCTAAGAGTGCGCGTTGAAAAAAATAAAACTTACGTTAATATAACATTTCGACTAGGTATGTAGGTCGTTAAAAACAACCCTTTTTTTTTACTGTGTTCGTGCAGGATCCTGACGTGATCACATCGACCGTTTCTTCGAAATAATATTTACAATACGCACATGTTATTACCATATTATTGTTATGGTAAAATACCAACTGTGAGTTCGTTTGTTGTAAAAAAAAAAAAAACCATCTGCAAAATATTTTGATCGGTATACGATACAAAACGATGTCAGTGTGTCATGGTACTATTCGGGCATAAGCGAGAGAGAATATTAATCGCATGCCGACGTGTGCATATATTATAATGCATAAGTCACAAACGCGGATTTCCTCATGAACTGTAGTCGGTGCGTGTGGACCTTCCGAGTTTGTTAGTACCCATTGGTACCCCCTTCCATCATATCGTGTATTACCCGTGGACGGAATAAGAACGATCGAGAAATCGCAAGTGAATTACAGTGGAAGGGGATGGGGGAAAGAGAGTAGAGCTGATAAACACGCAATTCTTCCTAGTACGGATAATAAACGACTTGTTCAATAATATTGTGTACCTACGCCGTCTGTGGTTTTCAAGGTAAGTAGGCGGCCGATGATTTATGCGTTGGTTAAACGTCGAGTGGCCTCCGTGTTTTTTTACAGTTCAAAGAATCTTATCAATTTAATTTCAAAGGAAACAGAGTCCGTCGTTCTTAACGTCCAGTGAAAAACACTGAAATGTGTATTAAAAAAAGTATAATATAGATTATATTATTTGTTATCTTGAGCCCCTCAGAAGTATTGAAGGGATCCGTGTAAAGACCAGATGATTCCGTTTTTCAAAAACTTTTCAAGATGTAAAATGAGATAATTTTAATTTCTGGACCTATATTGTATTTTGATCAGAATTAATTCTATCCATTATATTATTTTTTTGGAGCTATCTGGTTTTTTCCTGTATGGGTTGTTGGATCTGTCCCATTCTTGCGAAAATATGATCGTTATTTATTTTGTATCAAATACCTACCTTTGATCTAAACCAGATTTCTGATGAAAATAGATTTGTTTTAGTTTTGTATGAACTTCATCAATTATTCAACTATGCTTAAACTAATAAGCATAAAGTACATACATAATATTGGTTAGTCCAAAAAGCGTAGATATTTCGTTTATAACTGCCGATTGTATCTTATTGGTTGAATATGATGTTTAAGATTTACGTCAGATAATATATATGTAAAAAATAAAATAAATTATAAATATACATTTCTATATTTTTTTTTAAACAAAAACCTGTCAGTACTTAATGATTACTATTTTTTCATATTTTAGAGAAATTGCTTTTGAAATGATTAATTATAATATAAATACTGTACATTGTAATATTTTATACACATATTGTGTAATTTATAATAAAATTGAATATTTAAAATAGTATCGTTAATAATAAACTCTTAAATTATAAAAATTTGACTAAAATAGTAATTATTATGTGACGAATAATATTATAATTGTTTTTTTTTTAAATTTAAAATTAAAAGTTTTAACATTTTTATTATTTAATTAAAAATAATATTATTTTTATTATTATTGTAGTGTTTTTTTTTTTTTTTTTTAATCAAAGGTCGTAGTTTTCTCGGTGATTATAGTAAAACAACCCAAATAACCAAAAAACGTGATATTATTATGTTAAATGTAATTTGAATATGAAAACTTGTCCAACAATATTACTATTATTTAGTTATAAATGGGACATCAAAGGGACAACGTTACATTTTGGAATTGTAAAGGGTTGCTTTACTTTATACGGCACGTCGTAGGGGTAAAACTTTCTTGTCAAACTTCTACTTTAATAGAATTTGAGTTGTATAGCTTCAAGTTTTAAATCAATTTGCCTGCAGAATTGGCGAATAGTAATATTTTTTTTATGGAAATCAAAATAAATTACCTCGTCTATTTCAATAATTATATTCGACAAGGGATAATTAAATTTAATAAAATACTACATACAGGAACCCATAGATCATACAGGACTATTTCTATAGCCGAGTACTTATTTCTTTTCAACTAACAAATGGTCAAAATTGTAATAGAAATTAATTGAGAAATTTGAAGTTGAACCAAATACGTGTCTGGGTCAATCGAATTTCATGCATCGGCGCGCTGCGGTCATATTATCCTCAAGAATCAATAACAATGTGTTTTCGATCTGATGCAGAAGTCCACGATTATTACTGATATAAATATCCACAAATGTGTTCTCTGTAGAATAGGGATGGATGATAATATTTTTGAAACTTTTCCGGATAAAGTTTTTGCCATTTGGTGACACAGTTGTAGCTACACATAATATACTGACTAGACGTACGCCTAGTCACACCTAGTCTATCACGAGAGAAAATAGGAATTTATAATAGGTAGGTATATATTTACAGTGCTTAATCATCACCACTGAACGATTGTTCGTCCACATGAATGCCTCCAAACCATTTCAAAGTTGTTGTGTGCGCAAATTCCAGAACATTGGGCATAAACATTTTAATGTGAAAAACGGCCTTCAATCAATTTCATGAGTGCGCACTACGCCGTCTCAAAAACACTCGCTACTCATGCACGCATGGTCTGAAACGATCGCACCTAACTATTAAATTAATAAAAAAAAAAAATGAAATGTTACGTTCGGCCCTTATCTTACTTAGTGGATTTACAATATATGAATGTACCATGCACAGCGTAACGATTCTAATAAATAGGAAAATATTTCAGAGATGTCGGTGTAGAAATTATATGAAGAAAAAAAATTACAACGGATTTTTACCTCCATCGACTGTTGAGTTGTTTAACTTTTTAAGGAAACTTGAAGTGTGATAGGATGTACCACCATGGAACTTTCTAGTGCACTGAAATAGATAAAACGCTCTCCAGCGATACATTATCAGACACGTTGAGTTTAGCCTGTTCACGACACGAGTTAGAGGAATACAAGTTTGCACAGTGTGTTACGATCAAAATCCCTTAAAAGCCACAACAAACATCAACTTTTGTTAAATTTTAAAATGAAAAGTCAAAACCTTTGTTAGATTACCTCGGGAATAAAAATACAATTACAACTTTCATATCGTTTTTATGAATTTACCATGAAGTAACAATGTACAATTATATTATAGTAGCAAAAGATTTTGGCATTTTATACTATATTGTTGACACAAAAAAAAGTTTAAAAGTACCTACCTATATTAACCCATTAGAATAATAAAATACATAAGTACATATAATTTAAAAAAATTAAAGTGATCTATACATTTAAATTTGGATCTAATGACTAATATACATACAGTAGGTATATAAGTAACCATTAATTATTAAAAATATGGTTTTATAATTTTAATAGGCAAGTTTATTTATTATAATATTTTTCAGTACAACAAACATCACAATAATAGTCACATATTTAGTTCGTTTTTCACTTGTATATAGTTAGTTTTTATTAGATTTAACACGATATATAGGTACATTTTAATACAATAATCAGGGTATTTTTTTATGTTTGGTACATTAATGTTATTAATCAAAATGAACTAACTAAACATCGTTTCTTATAGAAGCGCAATATTGTTTATTGAACGTTATATAATCGATTGAAACATGTATAAAATACTCTTAAAAGAAAAAGTTTATGTTATATAATTAATAACACATTTTTTAAAAATGTCTATAGTTCAATAAACACCAAACGCGAATTATTGCAGAGCTTTACTATATTGTGAAACGATAACACTCGTCGTAATTGTAGATGTTTAGATAACGTGGCATACCAACTTACTATTATGGATATTTGTAAATCGAATAAAAATAAGTTTTTATTAAACTTTAAAGTGATTCCGAAAGTACCTTACATAATCCATATCATTTTCCGATCAACGTTTTAAATCGTTTTTCGAACCAAATACCTACAACAACATCTTCGATATTGTTATTATATTATTTGCATACAATAAACACACGTCATCCATCGCCATAAGTCCGAAATAAACATTTAGTTAAACGTAAACAATTTACAGTGTAATGCCAATGGTCGTTCCTAACGTAATAGTAGAGAATATAATATTTTTAAAATGTAATGCTGAGGAAAATCAATTTTTGGTGATAAACGTATGAAGAAAAAAATATGTAGTAGGTATAAGTATATGTAATACCTGCAGCACTGCGTGGATATAATATTATTTCGAAATGCGTTTGTATAACGATAAGAATTATAGGTAATAATTATAATATCAACAATTAATAATAATAAATAACATGAATAAAACTATTGTGATTTTTTTACGACTGATGTTAATGTTTTATATTTCATATCAAAATTTTGTGAATTAAAAAAAAAATATGTGTAAGTAACACATTATAGCCGTACATAAAAACACATCGACGGTTATATGGCACACGGATACCTTGTACTCGACGGTCAATGCAAATTGCGTGCCGGTCACCAATTTTCACAAACTTTAAATAATAATATGGTAAAAAACTTATGGACGAGATACACCCGCACGTAATCAAAGAGTTGTAAGGTTGAATTTTCAAACCCTCAAAAATAATATCATAAACACGATGAGGCGATTAAATAAAGGAACTGCACGTGAGACTTCGGAGAATGTTGTAGCAAATGTACTTACAAACAAATATGTAAGTAAATGAACATGAAAAACGTGTAAAAACCCACGAGCACAAAATAAGTAATGATAATATCTATGGCGTTTTATATCAAGGAGAGCTGCCAAATTAGGGATTTGTTATACACGGGATATATAATATTATGATCCCGTCAAAGTGTACGGTGACTCGGGAATTTCGAGTGGTTTTACTTATTATTATTATTTCCACAATCTTATCATCATTATATATATATAAGTGTATATCATATATTTTATAAAGCTTTTATAATATGCATTATAAACGTCTAACACACTTATGCAATATGTGTTTGCTTTTTAGGACACGACCGTTACCGTTGTGGAAGAGGTTGACGGCCGATTATATGTACTCGCCCACAGACAATACTCACCCCTTCGAAATCATTAACGTCGAAACGATTCAGAACATGTGGCAAGTAAATATAATAATAATATGTTGCATGTTTAGCGATTGTATTTCTGTTCTCGAAAACAAAAATGTCTGACTAATCACGTAGAATAATTATTAGTACGAAACGCGTTTCAAAGTCCTAACGTATAGAACGTTGTCGTAGACTGACGACGACAAACACTCCAATATCTCTATAGTATAATATAGAATGTTCATTTTTTCGTGAACCAAACTTGGTCTTAGAAACGACGTGGAATCTGAAAATTATTCGTATTTTCTCAATATTTTTCAATTTGTTTTTACAACTCGAAAAAAATCTCGAGATATCGCCTGCAGCAGGTCGACGGAAAAGAAGAATCGCTCGCCATTTAATTAAACTAAAAACCACTACGCATAATCCGCGTAAAACCACCTTCAAAAGTTATTGACGCGTCAAAGCGAGCGTAGAACAACAAAGGGCGTAATATCATCGCCGAACGAACTATGATTATAGTCGAACGCCGCTCAAAAGACCGACGACGAACCAATAATAATGCTAACGGCTCGACGGCCGTCGGAGGTTTTCTTTGTTGACCACTATACTAAACACGCACGCTTTGCAGAGGTTTCGTATTTAATATCGCATATTGTTGCCCGTTAAAATCCGAGCAAAAGTTTTTGACGTTGCCGCGTCGTCGTGGTTGTTCTCCTATCCCCCGCAAAACTGTCCGTTCCGTTAGCATACATACACCGCGATCGCCGAATCTCATTGACGTTGTTTTCACTAGTCTAACATAATATTACGATACGCTTCTTTCGCTGATATTACAGTTTGAGGTTATTTTAACACCACGTGTGATCCGACACGACATTTTTTATTTCGCGCGAATTCGTGAAACAAACCTTTTTTTTACCGTTTATTGCATATTATTATTATATTGCTAATAATAAATTCACATTTTATAATATATTACAATCGCGCGGTTATCGATAATGATTATTGTTTTCAACACAGCAGTTACAATGTTACAAACTAAAACCATATTTATTTTTATTTTTTTCTAAATGTTCGAATCAAATTGGACGTGGGTACTTTCAAGTTAAAAAAAAAAATGAACGTAATAATAACGATATAGGTTAGGCCGAAAATCGAAAATGGTCGAAATAAAAGACACTGTCTTTTTCACCGTCGAATCGATGTAATTTGACGTATAGTATTATAGACGCCCATCTCAATTTAATTTCCTCTCTTTTAAATGGATCCTTGAATGCACCTAATCTTCGTTCACTGATTTCCTCCCATGTTCCACCTTACCCCACCAATTGTTCAAAGTCCCTATTCATTCAACTCCCTACAGACATAATCATCCCCTCAACAGATATTATGATTATTATCATTTATTTGTTTCTTATTTTTAACTATTGTGTTTATATTGTATAACAAAACATAGTTATGTTAAATACATAAACAAACTTCAAGCTATCATTAAATAAAATAATAATAATATATTCAAAATATTAATATTTCTATATCATGCATTATTATAACGACATATCGCCTACACCAACAATACGCAATCATTTAAGTTAAAACACGATATGTTTGTTCTCTCAGTGTCGAATTAAATAAACGACTTCTATCAAAATTTATTATAATGTAATAATTAGTAAATATACATACATAGGTAGTACAACAATATAAATATATATATATATTTTTTTTAATTGGCCTGCGGCAACTTAGGCCATTGGGTGGATTTTTTAGTGTGGGGGAGGCTATGGTAGATAAATACGCGTGTTTGATAGTTTGGCAGATTTTTGAGTGGGCACCCATAGGTATCTACCATGACCGGGTGGGGGATGGCGGCACTTGTTCTCCGGACACCGGACTTGCCCGAAGAAAAATGCCGCCTGCGGCCAAGGTTTTGAACCGGCATCGGTGCACGTCACAACCGACGCCTTAGTTCGCTCGGCCACTCCGCCCCCATATAAAGTTTTGTCACTATTTAATACTTACATCCTAAATTGAAAAAATCAAGTAACTAACATTTGATTTGTTGTCACACAAGGCGGACATCAATTATTTCTATAGGAAAGTTAGAATCAATCAATAATTTTAATTTGATATCTTGATGAAATTATAAAATGTAATGTTAATAACAGCAATATATTAATACTTACAAATTATATTTTAATCAATATTATACTTGTTTATTTGAAAATTCTTTACATTATATTAATATTTCTTTTGAAATAGAACTATTTGAAAATCACCAGTACTTTTAACTACGGTTCTAGTTCAACGCAGTGTGCAAATTCGATCCGATGATTTTTTCATATCAAAGTCGTTGTAAAAGTCTTTTTAAGTCGGAATCGTATAATGCCATATAATATTATGGTGTGTATCATTAATCATAATCCTCTGTATTATTTTTATTATTATTGTTGGAAATGATTTATATATAATATTACCTACCTCCATAACATGCACTCGGGACACTCAAAATTTAAACGAGTACGCTTTCACCTCCGAGCGTATATATTATAAACCAATTAAGTCTACTTTCTTCAAAGTACACGACGTTTCTAATGGCTTTAAAACCAAAACTTTGTCGTTTGTACTTAGTTTTCTGTATATGCAGAGCCTAATTAATCCACTGCAGAATACGAAGGTTAGATGTATTATTAGTGAGATCGAGGGACATTATATTGTTCTGGCGACTTATGTCCAAAACCTGTCTCTTCCGATAATCATAATAATTTACAAACAGTTCTATAATATTTGAGCTGTCCGATCAATCAAGTCATTATAATAACGTTTAGACCAACCACTATTTTCATCTGCACTTCTGTTCACCGGTAAATGGCACGATTGTTTAATATTTATATACGAATGATTATTATTACTATAGCTCAAACAGTGCTACAATTACATGTTTATGTCTTGGATTATTAGACTTATTGTTAAGTGAGCTATTCATTAGGCAAATGACTTAACAAATTAAATATTCAAAGTTTTTAGTCTTTTCGTTGTTGGCTCGAACGATTATGTTTTATAAATATAGCTTAAACATTTTTAATTGACTCAAATCGCAGTGGGTATGTACTATAATCTAATGGAGAACTGTAAAACGGATAGATATGAAGGGTGAAAAATCGTGTTAACATTTTTATATAATTTAAAACGTATCAACCTAAATTATTAAAAGATGAGGTTACTATAATACATTTTTGATAAAAAAAAAAAGTACCTAATAATAAGCCCAAGTTATTTGTTTTTAAGTACCTAATTGTATCTATATTTAGTAAATTATTTTCAGCATTCAACTTTAAGCCATATAATTACAAAGTTGAGTTTATAATATTTTGTAATGTAAGGTTATGTTAGAATTTACCGACCAATTAGTTTAAACTAGCATGGTAGCAGAAATGTGTCGTTTATATCTTCAAAATAGATATTATATTATATTATATTATTCGTTATACCTACCTTATATGGTAATATTATTAATAGTAATATTTATATTATAATTTATAATAATTATTATATTGAATAATATATTAATATATCATGTGAGTATTATCAATTCTTGTCATCTATAAAATGTTAACTTAATATACAATCATAATAGTATATAAGTATACGACTGTTAACTACGCATAGTTATATGTCTATATCTATATGTTATATAGTTATAAATCATATCATTATTTTCATTATGTCGAATTCGACAACGCTATAACATATAGCACAGGTACGCATAATATCATCATATTTTACCCGTCCTATATAATACGTGTATAGTAATAATAGTATATATATAGCTTCCCACAACCCTGTCCTCGACCGAGGAGTACAAAGCACATTCAAATGAAAACTATTTCTAATAAAAACCATGATAGTAATATACCATGTGCACGACGAGTGACGGCCGTCGCACTGAAAAATCAAAGTGATAGAAAAATCTGCGTTAGGAGCACATTCAATAAAAATTCATTTCGACTATATACTGACAACGCGCCATCGATTTTATCACACACGCAAAACACGCATTGGTTATAGTGGATACAATGGCGGTGATGGAATGCAATTTGGCGACAGACAATGTACAGATGAATATGATATGCGAAAGTGAGGATAGTGGATATCCAGATAGTATGTGTGTGTAGTGATGGCGCCTCCGTGTGTCTGTCATATATATAGTGTAATTACTTTGATTGAAAACAAAGCACTGTCACAACAATGCATCACAGCTGTATATTCTAATTTCTAATGAACATCTCGTGGTGGTATTCTGCCTGCTCTAATAATTTTGATTCACAGTGAAATCACGTTTTCGTGTGGTATTTAGAAAAGATATACCGCGTGAATGCCATTCGCAATCATGTCTCCTATTGTCATTTTCGGTATTGTATATATAGTAAAATAAATGTATGGTAATATATTATATTTATAGGCAGGTATATTCAATAATATTATTATACTTTGGAATACGTCGAACAGGACATGATTTAGATTTAGACATTTATTTAGTTGTTCGAATAACAATACTTGTTTTTACTATTTTTTTTTTTCAATATATACAAATGATTATAAATCACAATAAATTATTTGACACATTTTATAATATTGTTTTTTTTTCCAAACCAAATACGTCTGCTTTATATTTTTTAAGAATATTATCTATATTAGCAGAAAATGTTTTTTTAAAAAAAACACTCATCAGTCATTAATTCGATATCGTAACGCTTTTCCCATCAGTAAACACTTTCACAGCAGACCCAGTGGGAATTTTGAGGGTTGGGATACACCCCAGGTGATACATTCGATTGATGAAAGAATAAACAGTACGGCATACTAAATATTTAGTTAGACTTCGTCAGAAAATTGAAACACGTTAACAAAATAAACCTTAAAAGCTCGTAAAAATTAAATACATAAAAAATAATGTACAAAGCGTATTTATTTTTCTTTGTTTAATTTCATTTTTTTTCTATAATATCATCTAAGTAGGTACCCAGAAACCTAATTTTTATTGTCAAAAATTTTAATTTTTAAGAAGGGTAGCAATAAATAATCATCATTAAGGAGGGAAAATTCTGAATACGTCTCTGCTTACCACAAGTACTAGTATTAGGTATGTGAAGATCATGATTTATAATATTTATAATATTTACATCATATGTCAACAGAAAGTTACATCAATAATATTTTAACGAAATAAAATATATTTAATTTGTATAAACCTATCGAAATATAAGCTTGCTGTTATCTTTTGATTATTTGCGTATATTAATTACTATCCTAAAATTATTACATACTACAATTTATTATATTCTTACAGTATTACGTATTATTTTCTCGTTGTTTTACAGTATAGTAGAGAAACATATCTTTATTAATTACATGTTTTTAAGTTAAATTAGATTATTTCAGTACACATTTATGCAAAACAAGTAATGAACAAAGGTATTTTCGAGGAAAATAATTTGAAATTTTTAGTTCCAATATTATATCACGAATTTGCAACATCTAATTTCTGGTTATGGTTACAGTTATGGTTTTGTATAGGATTATTTTAAACTGTACATGGGTGTCTATACTATAATAACATTAATACATGCAAAATAATTAATAGATGTTCTTATTTTCGTTGTGGCTGCAGCCGTATCCGTACCCCGTGCGTGTAATGGTTTGGTATTATCAGACAAAACTCTATATTGGATTGGAAACTTTTATTTTATCAGAAACAACTTTCTGGGTTTACAGACAATATTTAAATAACGAACGTAATGTTTTGAATTATTATAACCATTATACCTAAATAAACTTTCCGAAATACATTTCTTTTTCAATTTTTATATATTTATTCAAAGCATATTTATCTGGATAAACTTAACACAATTATTTAGCCGATCTGTGGGATTGCGTTTTCAGAAGTGTATGCAATTTTTGTTCTTTTATTTGAATGTCAATCAAAAAGCAGTTGTATTAAACAATGTTAGATATTATATAATACTCGTAAAATATAGTAATATATAAAAAAAATACTACACGGTAGGTCAGACCAGTAATAGTGTATTAATGGCGATTTCCCAGATGTTGGTAAAATTGGCCACTAATTTCTGTAAGTAAATAAAAATCATAAAAAATATACTATTTACATTATGTAAGAAATATTTTTATATTTATATTTACATTTTTTGTGTATCTTAAGAAATCGATAAACTACCTATAAAACTGTATATTGCATTATTATTAAAAAATAAAAATTACAAATCTACCCATAGTAGGTACTTTGCTAACTAAGTTTTCGGGTTACATATAAATATAATATTAACGTAAGTACTACAAATGTGTGTTTCAGAAAATTTCCCACCAAACCTGGTAGCCAATATAATAAATATTTAATACCTACATATATATACATATATACACATAAAATATACATATTATGCTATACTATTACAGTACCTATGATATTGGTTTTAGTTTGCGGAAATCGCGTTATAACTTGATGCGGTAACTCTGGGTGTTTAATGAAAAGGTACCTCTATTATAGAAGTCGCACAGTGAATGGATAAGTGTTAAGTTTAGAGTGCGGAAACAGGCTTAACATCGGAACAGCTCGACCGTGAATTTGAACTCAGGGTATATATATTAAGTTATAGTGTAAAATATAAATGATAGATAGCCAGATGTGAATAAATCGCTACGGTCTTACGTATAATATACATTATACGGTCACGGTCACAAACTTTAATTAATATTCCCGGTTTAAGTACAATCGCAGTTTTGCAATGGGTATTTGTGGTTTTGCGAAAATCATGTGGGGAAAGATTGATTTTAGTATCATGACGCTTTATTATGTAGTAGGGACCAATAGACGTCGATTAAATTATATAGTTATTTCTGGAAAATGTGTAATAATATTATGTAAAAGTCAAAGCAAATGAGACATAATGACATGGCGTCAAATTATTCTCATCGCATTCCGGACTTAGCCATCTCACAGATATCATATAATTTTAGTATAGAGTGTGATAAATCGTGTCTCAAAAAGGCATTGTATGTGCCAACGAAATGCATTATACGTATTTTAATAGCGTATATATTTTGGGCGAAGGAATATTGCGTGCAAATGTCGTGGCAGAAACTTAACACGCCTGTACTGCTGTAGGTACACGCCGTGGCATGTATACGACAAAACAGTGAATGTGCACAAAAGTGGAAAATGAACAGGTGACACAGGCGTCAGCAGGTGGTGGCGCAAAAAACGAGTTACTTCAGACGGGTGATTTTAGCCGCGGTGACTGACGTTGCGGCTCACAGGTGGTGCGATGTAGCAGAGCCGCCTGAGCACCACTGCAGTGTTTATCTCCGAAAACAATTATCTTTTTAATTAATAAATCTTGAGCATACAATTTATTTAAATGTATGACTTTCCGTTTATACGTGTATTTGCTTAAGAAATCATTACTGTATTAGACAGACGCACTCGCTGTGGCATCAATTTATGGTGATATACGTTGGCATTAATCTGAAAAAAAAAATAGAAAAACAATTATTAAATTCTTTGTGTGAATTATATATTATTTTTTTAAAAAAAATTTTAAATAATTATAATTTTTCCGGCGGAGGAATTATTTTTATTAGGTGCTGTGAAATATTCTAGTAAAATACCCAAATTAGTGTATTATTGGATTTATATTATTATTTTGGCGTTGTGTACTTCAGTCTTAACTCTTCAGTGATCTCAAACATTTGTTGTCGTAATTTGTTTGCAGTCCGAATAAAATGTATCAATCATATTTAAAATACTAATTTAAGGAAATATCTCCTAAAAATGTATCGCCGTTAGGTTTAAATGATTATTAATATCTTTTTAAAAGACAAATAATTAGTTTGTACTTATAAGATTTTTACCAGACTCGTAGTTATTATTTTGTGTCAAGACATAGTTTAATAGTTTTTAGATCATATTCTAATAATTTAATGTCTTGAATCTATTTAAACATTAGTGATACTATATTTTCTTTAAGGAGCAGTTTAAAAATCTGGCTACAGGGCTGATCATGCATCATGATGGTTCATATATCAGTGTCTCAAGTATTGAACACGTTTTGAAACAAACAGAATAATATGTTGACACGTGTTTAAAGAAACGATCATAAATCAAGTTCGATATGCAATAGTTTCGCAAATAAAAATCAGTATTTATTTTATTTGTATGTAGTTGGAATCTGGTTTGAGTAGTATTTAATTAATTAAATAAATGTTGAAACTATGTAGGGAATAACCCTGTTGGCTTTGTAAAATATGTATAATTTTGGCGTTCCCTGGATTTCATCTCTAACAGTTGTGGTTACATAAAAACATACACACACAAATATATATTTGCTATATATGGCACTAAACAACGCAAAGACTTATCAAAAATACTGTGTGCGTGTCTGACATTAGGTTTTTACAATTCACGTAACGTTCGAGTAAAACAAGTTTTCGGACAGTACCAATAATAGTGTTAATTTATTTTATTATTTTGTAGTGCGTATAAGCCTAACACGTCGTACCAATTTATGTGATATGACTATATTAAACCATAATTTTATAGTGACATAATATAATATTGTAGTGGTGCAAACTATTAATTATTATTGGTTGAAGTAGATGCTTATAATATTATTAATAATAAACCTTTCAACGAAGGTCCCGAGTGAAATTCACTATAAAAATGTCAAAATTCAATGTTGACCAAAAATATAACTCTATAACGTTTTTTTATAGTCCTTCACGACTTTCCTGAAAACTACAAACCATTTTGATAAACGACCACTTAAATAATGTTCAATTCTTGTACACTTTTGTGTTTTATATAGTAGCGTGCTTTATATATTATGACATTTATTATTTTTTTAGCACCGCACAATAACCCTATTTGTTTCTCAGCTTCCTGGTATATGGCTCAGTAAGAAATTATTGATTTAATGCAAAAGGTACCTATACGATATTATTTTCAGAATATCCAAAACACGAATAAATCAATTTGGTAATACCTACTTAAGAAATTTTAGGACAATTATATAGTGTGTAAATAAATGTAAATATACATATAATTATTATATTAATATTATTCTTTATTAGGCCATCATAACTGAACAAAAAGTTAAATTGATAATATAATAAAATAATAGAATGAACTATGAAGACATACCAATGGAGTTGCTTCGTCATTAAATATTAGTTATACTAGATTGATATGGGTATTATAGCTATAATAATGATCTATATGTTTTCAAGGGGGGGGGGTGATGGGTTAGGTTAGGACTGTTAACAACTCCACTGTTTTATCAAATTTCTTTTGGGATTCTCTGGAATGATATATTGGATATAATATGAGTGCTATAAGGGTTTGAATGATGAGTTAGTATACAGTAAGTCATGTTAGTGAAACGATTAAAACAGATCTTTGCTTATTCAGTAACATTGGGTATTTTTTTAATATTTAGAGTATTATTTGAAACGTAGAATGAAGCTTTTGAGATGTCTTTTGAGACAGAATGAGAGAAGAATTTTTTAGTGGAAACAAAAAAATATTTTAATATTTTTTGTGTTCACTGCGTTTGTTGTCCGGTTAGTATTTGTTGTAAGTTCTTCAGCATGATATGTTTATTAATTTAATCAAAGTTTTCCTCGGGTTTTATATTTGTTTTTTTATTCTTTAAAAACCATTTTACTCAGCTAAAGTGGGAAACCTTACCGCCGTCAAACGAACTCAAATTCCTTAAAATGTGTATTCATTTGAAACAAGAGCCAATAACACGGTAAAAATGTAGGAACGAGAATTTAAATTTTTAACCAAAAAAAAAAAAATTGTTTATTTATTTCAGACACTGCAGTACATCACAACACAACATTACTACAATCTATATAGTATTATACAATCATATATTCATTATTTATAACATTATAATTATATTCTCATTACGAACACCGTGTCGATAAATGAATTGTTTCACTAAGCAATGCAAATTTGGTCAAATTATTTGAATATTTTATACTCTACTAGCTGACCTCTCGCACTTCGTTTCCCGTAAAAATGTATAACTTTTAAATAACTGTGAATGTTCAACTTTTTTTTATGCAACTCAACCTCCCTGGCAAGCAATCCTATTACGGCGGATCTCGGACAATGTGCGAGACCATATTAAAATAGACAATGTGTAAAAATTCGATTTGATGCATGCTTTCACCTGACCTGTCAGATTAACCAATGGCAATCAATAAAATAATAATAGTAATGTCTACTAATTATTTCTCCTATAACCAATAGCAACCATTCATAAACAAAAATGTCGACTGTAAATCTCCAAATCCCTGTTTGAGCACCTGCCCGGGTTGGACCTACCGCGTCCAATTGTGAATCTAAATCATCCCGGGAACAACTCAAACGCACACAAAAAATGTCATCAAAATCGGTCCAGCTGTTTAGAAATGTATAAAGGACACACAGACGGGCAGACAAACATTAGTTTTTATATATATATATATATATAGATTAACAATACACATCTATAATAATACAGTATGTAAAAAAAATAATAATAGCCAAGTACTCGGGAGTATTTGATCGGGTGCGCATATTTTAATTAATGGATCGTCTAAAAAAACCCATATTACTGTAATATGGCTTACTGTATATTTTAATTTATTCCGAGCAATTAAATTTTTTTCAATTCCATTGTATTGAATTGACCGACAATCGAGAAGCATTTGTACGCCATGACTGCTGCTGAATGAAATAACTTGAAGAAATAATAACAATGATAATGATAACAATACAAATAATTTACAGGGGGAAATGTTCTGCTGTATAGAGGGTTTCGAGTTACGTCACTGTTGTTGGAGTTTCAAAAATATTTTAAACGCAATGATAAACTATTTTATACGAAAATCGGTTATGAGCGGAAAAGGTGCGTTAATTTCTATTTTAAAAAATATTTTTTCATTTAATGAAAATTATGCCATGTCTATAGAAATGCCATGATTTTGTCATGCCATGCCTATAAATATTTGGTAAAAATATATACTATAGTGAATCACAAAAAAATCACAATATAATATTTTTTCGAAATTTAGTGTTGCATAAATACTTCTGTTTAGTATTTTAGATTCTAAGTGGAGCGATTAATGTGTTGATTTTAACAATGATGTGTGGTTTTTTATTTTTATATCCATAATTTTTTGGGGAAGTAAAATTGATTTGATATGCAACTTAAATCGGTTCCTTGTTTCAAATTAGATCTAGTTAGTAGTTTGAGGTTTCAAAAGTAAACATTCCCACTTTTAAAAACAAGAATTTTAACGCAATAGCAATTTTTGAATAAATCGATTTAGTTTTTTTTTCAATGTTTATATTATTATATTTTTACACTAGGGGTATAGTTATAAAAATATTTTGTCTCTTTTTAAGATGTTTATAGGCATTTGATATTTTCGACATAAAAGTCGATAAAAAATGTATTGCTCAATCAAAAGTCTTCCAATACAAGATTTCTCATAAGTTGTATGAAATTAATTTCAAAATTGAAAATAATAATTAAAATGTAGGTACCTATCTGTCTTATATTTATTTATTTTGATATCTGGATTGGAATACTGATTTTATTATATGCTTGCTATTTCGTGATTTTTGACAGCTGATTATAAATATGTATGGAAATAGTATGGCGAGGCCGATTCGGTCCAGTCAAAATGTTATTGATGGCCCTCGTGGCCCAGGAGGTTCGGCACTCAACAATTTTCGTCACGTATTGGAAATATTCTTTTCGGAATTGGCGAAAAAAAAACAAAAACAAATATTTCAATTTTTACGTCTTATATGCAAAACATTATTTTCATAACGGATTTATCGGAATTTTACGAATATATATTTCTTCTGGAGAACGCAATACGTCTTTATTATTCAAACCCTTAATTTTTTTTTATACTGTGAATACGTAAAGTAGATACATCCGAATAAGGCACTTAGAGCTTCCTCTAAATTTATTTTTAGAAGGAGTTAGGTAAATATCTGGACATGGATGTTTGTACTGAATTTTAATATTTATAGCGTTAGTTCATAAAATATATATTGTTAACCCCTAGTGAAAATAAACACGCAACAAATTTATGAACATTTTAGAAGTGTAGCAAAAAATGCACAAGCTTTGTCATTTTAAAATTAAAAGTTTTGATTTCCTGATTTTACTGTTAACTGTTTACTGACAATCTATTGTTAAAATAAGTTTAATAGTTCATACACGTGAATTGTACAGTTCGATAACTACTCAAATCCATCTTAACTCAATAATTTAATGGTTTACAAAATGTATGTTTAATATTTACTTAAAATTATTCGAAACTTGGATTAATATAATACATATAAACTATATGTGAGTCGATAATAATCATGCGATTAATTTTGAATACTATTAGTGGTATTTCATACAGGTCATTTTTAACAATTAATTTTATAAATACTTTAAAGTTAAGGTTTATTTAATTTTAGATTTTCTCCACGGATAAAACTGAATAATATAGTAATTACTTTAAGTAGTAATGTAGTATTGATAAATATTAAAATATTAACTTAAAAAGCTACAGACATTGTTTTGTATTGTAATATTAATACGGAACATTAAAAACTTAAGTTTATAACACGATATTCAAGCATCTACATTTTAGTGTATTTGAAAAAGTTTTTTTTTAAATCCTTTTCAATATACCTAAATCATAATATAAATGTTGTATGTACGTTGTTCAACTTATAGTTTATCTTCTTTATAAATTCAACTTGTTGCTGATGCGTATGCAATTGTTTAATCAATTATATTTTTATGTTGTACAAGTTTTGTTGTGATTTTTCGATAGTTCGCTTTAGTGCCTTTTTACGTTGACAGAACCATCTGGTAAAATGCGTAGTCACGGCGTATAACAAAATAAATATTTTACTTTTGAACGCACACTTGTAAGCGAGTGTTTGAGACACGGGCATTTATGTAAAATTCTAAATGTTAAATATATACGTCATAGTTGTTATTTTGAATTTTTATTGTGGAAAAAATATTTAAAATAAACTTTAAGTTAGTTGTTTAATGAATTAAATTCTGTAAATTGTTCAAGCTCATATTTAACTTACATGGTGTACACTTCAAATTACAAGTACCAATAATTATGACTTGTATTAAGGGTATAGTAGGTATATGGTATTTTTAAGTACCTATACTTAGTATAATATATTTTTGAATAGTAAAACAAAAAAATAATTTTATCAGTCCGCAAAAATGTATTTATTTATTTTTTCATTATATTTGTTCAAAAACTATTTGAAAATACGACGAGCGAGTTCTTATCTGTACATAATAATATTGAAATGCAGATTGTACTGCAGTGTCCGTAAAAATATATTATTTTCAATCGAAATCGGAAATACTATGTGTGTAGTATTACGATTCCTTACGTTGTATCTCCACTGACGCACATTAAACATATTTTATTAATGAAATGGAGATGTGGCATTGTGGTAAATCGATCGGGTTTGTATTTTTCGCCGAAAAGACAAAAGTAGTCGTCGGGTGAACAGTATAAAACATTACAACGGAATTACTTCGGAATAAGTCGTCATCAATCTCGTGCGTTTCTCGTCGACAAAATGTCCGAAACAGACAAATTGGTAGGTATTACGCGCGCGCGATGAGGACAATTTTTTTTTGAAAATAGAATCCACGTCGATAAAAACGAAAAACTCACCGTGTAAATGTGCAATATCAGACTGCAGACGTTTTGATAATAATATAACCAATACTGTAGTGGTGGTCAGATGGTATATAATATGCTATAATACCTAATATTCGGTGGACGAGCGAGCGCAATAATTCCACTGCCCTGGTTCGCCTCATTCGTCCATAGTGGCTAGTCAATATTGTTGCGAGCAAACATGGACCAGCATTATGGAATAGGGTTTTTGTAATAATAACGCCCGGCCAACAGCTTTCGTCTTCTATTTTTTCACTTGATCGTCAATTTTATATATATATATCTTCCACTCGACGAGTTTTTCTTATTCTTTTTTTTTTCGCCTCACGTTAAGTCGTTTTGCCGGACGAACAAAAAGAATAAGCTTTCTCCCGACCACCTCGCCGCCCTAGACAGAAATTAAAGGGTGTGTGAAAAACATGAAAAAGTTATCAATACAATTTCTGCGCAACCACTCACTCGAGTGGATAGACACAACGACACAATGCGACCGATTTACGGCCAAATGTACAAAAATATAATAATAACAATAATAATACAGAAACATTTATTTTCTTTCTCTCGCACACACACACACACACACACGCACACACCCACAAAGGTACATATTGTTAGAAAATGAACGTTTGTTTTATAAATTAAAATCTAGCCGGGGTTAAGTCAACAGTTGCGTTGAATATACACGTAAACGTATAATATTGCAAACTGGATGAAACGTATTTGTTTTTAATTTATTTCTATTATTTTACCTACTCGTAATACAACAGGACAGCAGCCGGCATACCAAGTTGGTACTCGCCTATAGTACCAATACCAGATGCTACGCAAATATTTATATTATTGCCCATTAAGAGATAACTTCTAACCGGCGTTTTTTAATGTTATTGAAGTTGGATCGTTTTAATGAAATTCTAAAAATACTTAAAATTTTAAAGATTAATATAATATATAATATATATATATATGAATACCCAGGTAACTTACATGTGGTCATAATATTATGTGACAGCCGAAGTTGGTTGTTACATGATTACATTTGTATATAAAAAAAAGCATCAAAACATGCTACCAAAGATCGGCTATTACCTACTTCTCAAAGAGCTAAACCATTTTTTACAATAGTAAAATATGTGAAAAAACATATGTTTTTTTATATCATATCAATTTTTTCATGTATAAACTTCTTATTATTTAATTTTCTAAATTTGTATATTTTCTTTGTTTTTTTAAACAATTTTAATTTTTTCAAGGAAAAACCATTATTAAAATGTCTATATACACCTATTATAGCAACTGACGATAATATTGTGGAACGAACGCGACATAAAATAAGACTCTAAATGTAAATCAGAATCAGAAATTCCTACGGGACAAGAAGTATAAGGATATAGTATAAGAATACATGATATAATTATGAGCAACCCATCGAAAACTTTCCCGAAAGTGATGCAAAAAATGTTACAACGACTAAACTAAAGACACCAGAAACATAAATATAATTTATGATACAGGTATCTCAAAAACATATTATTTTTAATATCACCTTAACGGCTTAATATATTATTATATTAATGTATGCTACGGTAATGCGTATACCGAAATTTGTCGCTGTAGCCTTTTACGACAGTATACCTAATATATGGTTGGTGTGAGGTAAACGGTAATAATAACATTGGTATAAAGTGTAGTATTTTTTTTTTTTTTTTGAATGCGTATTTCGTATCACAATATAACTAACTACATATCATAAACGACCATACGCAATAATGTAGGTAATCTTAGGTCATGTCTTTGACGATCAAATGCAGTTATACACGCGATGTTTCAACCAGAAACTTTCAGAAGCAAAGTTTGTCTGTTGGCATTTTCGTCGCGTTCGTAATATTATATTCAGCGTTGTTATATAATATAATATTAGCGCATTTCAGAGTAAATACCTTCGTCGAAACGGCGTTTTCCTTGTTTCTTTAACACATTAGAAACATTAATTACATAGGTAAGGTGCGGTGTCCGGGCGGTAACCCGACGTGAAAATAACGTTTTGCGCACAATATTATATAACCTATTATTGTTGTGTAATGGCAACAACGGAATACCTGCGACGAAAACGAATATTATATGTTGTAAGCCCTATGAGGCTATGAATAGTCCTAATAATAATAGGTTGGTGCGCTGCTGTGTTACGCGTTTAACCGGTGGTAGCACCACAAAACTAAATTAAATGCTCGTAAATATGAATTTAACAGCACTATGGCAGAGTGGATTAAAATTCGTTTTACATAACGCACGAACACCGTTGTCGTAACGTAATTTATACTTTTGGTAAAATAATAGTTGAGAATTTTGAGTTAAGTTCGATTTGACAAATTCACGGGCTTTCTATTATTATAATATGATATAAGTGCAACTATTTATATATTAACATAATAATACGTTCTAGTTCATTATCATCGGTCTCATTCATAATCACATTCGTATAGGTACCTATAATAATAATATGTAGATTTTTTTTTAAAATTCAAACGAGAGATTCATACAACATAATAACGTGGTTCAAGTATTAACACAAAATTGATACGCCTCGTATTTTTTTAAACAAACTTTTTTTTCATTATTCTATATTATGCCATCTGTTTCAATTAGAACAGTAAACAAACTTATAGCCAAATATCTATGTATTCGTTACCAAAAATTTAAGTAACAAAGGAAACATAATGGTTTTAGAAGTTGGTAGTGGAATTTACTTTTTTTTTAAGTAAAAATGTTTTAAGAGAAAAAAAAAACTAAAATATAAAATTATGACACTATATAATCCTCTGAGGGTAAATATTTTCACAGTGCATAATGAATTTCAACTTTTTTGCTAAGCCTTTTAAAAAGTGTAAGCACACAAAAGTATTCAACCCACATTACTCTTCAAGACCGCATAATAAGTTAAAATAATCGATGAATGAAAATCCAATATTGTTTCGCAATTTATGAGTCAAACGTAATATAATAATTATAATATAGTTATAACTAATAAGGTTAAATTAACTATTTTAAAACGTAAATGACGTGTGTACAATTTACGGATTGTATTGCACTGACTTTTTTTTTGCTTTTGGATTCAATCATGTGTGGATAATAATTATTACAACAAACACGTGTATGATAGTAGTTGGCAAATAAAATAGGATCAATTATGTGTATGCACTTGCAAAGCTAATCACGTGTGTGATTACTATGGCAAACAAAACTATTTATTTTTTAAATCATCTTGTTTAAATATCTCATAGGATTTATCATAATATTCGTTATGATGACATTTTATATATTTAGCAAACACGTTTCTGGTGTAAAGATTTATTTTAATAAAATCAAATTAACTGTCATGCTATATTGATTGATGGAAACATATTATATACACCTAATATATTATACAAAGTTTCCTTATGTCTTCTCCAAAAATATAACTCAATTTGTATTACCGTCTATAATCAATGTTAAACACTATAGTGATATTGGTACATAAATCAGTACGTTAATAAATTAAAATTAATTTATAATGGATGTGGTTGTCAATTAAATGTGTAAATATAGATCGTTTTAGCATAAAACATAACAGTACTTTTATGTTATATTTTATTTTTTTTTGTGGGGGGGGGGGTGGGGTATTAATTTAAAATCAAACTATCAGGGAACAGTTTTAGGTTGTCAAAATCAACTCGCCGCACCGTTTTTCGATTGTACTGGTTCGTAAGAATAATTTACTTGTGCTGTTATAAATATACTACCTCATGTGATCGATATTAATATACACAATAACTACGTTCTTTAATTGAATTGTATATTGTATGTGAAATAATAAATATGATAATTGATTTTTTTTTAGAAAACGGCTCCTCTTACACTATTTACTTGGAAATCATATTTATTTTGTCAAATTTATAGAAAGGTAATTTTTCCATTTTAAGCAGAAAAATAGAAAATAATATAATAACGAGGAAATCTCAGAAATTGTAAATTCACTTCTGTAACAAATTAATAATAATTATGATACCTACCTAATACACCGCCATTATTATCTTACTCCAAGGCGATTGGTAAGCTAAGTGGTACAAGTGCTATAGAGTTGTTTACTTACTATATTATGTTCCGATGACATTTTTTTAACATACATAGTATTTTTAGTTGTTAAGCCTAGTTAATTGTATAAAACCATTCATATGCTTGTTGAAATTGTTTTATTTTGATCTAAATATTCTGGGTTAGAATAAAATAAAACTGTATTATTTGAAATTCAATCTATAAATTTGTAAATTAAAAATTCAGATCCTTTTAAATTCATGCTATAAGCTACTATATCGATATATTTTTAACTTCCTTTTCTGTAGATTATTAAATTATAATTTATTTTTAAAATCAATTTCAAAATTGTAATAGAAAATTAATAGGTTTATTTACGGTGATTTGTCAATTTCTTAAATAAAAGCAAATTAATTTTTTTTTTTCATTCCGTATCCTTGCTTTAATAACTGATTAAATTATAATAATATAAAATTAATCTATTTCTATAACTTGAAATAATTACTCTCTAAATCCTTTTTTATATTTAACCATTTTCATTGTAAATCTATAATCAAGATTAAAAACATTCGCATAATATTGTTGTTGCCCTTAAATGCTTAAACAGAGTATGACTTAACAGCAATATGCAAAAGCATTGATTATAAATGCTAAAATGTATAATCATAGATAAAAGTAATAATAAATCATAAATAAATGTTCTCATGAGATAGTATTCACTCAAGTAAGTCAAATACTAAACTTTAAAACATTACATTTTCTTATCCAGTAGATGAATGAGGACCCTATTTTTACATATTTTTAATAATGATTTTGAAAAATAGTATCCAGAATTGTTAAGTAGTATTCATAAATCATAGTAGACGTAGAGGTATATTAATATATAAAATAATGTTGGTAGACTTCAAATATAATTTTTATTTTATATAGAATTCCGAAAAAGTGTATAAACATAAAACAACAGATAATGTGAACTGAATTTTTCTAATATAACGCAATTAATCATAATTTACATTGTATAATATTATTATGTGTTTGTTAATTAAGGAAGACATTTTGAGGTTATGGTTCTTAACGGTTATACAAATTTAATACTGGTTGCAAATTAAATAGTATTGACCTCTGGGTAACAAAAAAATGTGGACAGATTTCCTAAACTCATAAGCTTAAAAATAAAATAATTAAACTACCTAATTACCATGGTTATAATACTTACAAAAATAAATTAGGACGTGCCAAACACAAAGAGCAAACATTTTCGTATCACTTAACTCTCAAGTGCCATAACTCACAATCCATTATGGGTTAATTAATTATCTATACCACCAAAACGTTTTATTAATACAACGATAAACAAAAGCATATCAAATTTAAATTTCAAGCTTAGTTATTATTGATGTTAAAATATTTCACACTGATCGCACACAATAGGTAAGTAGGTACCTATCTGTATATTTTGTTTTGAAAATTGACTTTTACTGCAGCCGTAAAATTGAATCATTAAAGTAATTATTTCGATATTCAATTGTAATAAAATAATTATAATATTGAAATAACCTTACCTACAGCTGGCTACTAATGAATATTAATTTGAGAAGGAATACTTTGAAGTGAAGTTCGAAGGAATTTATTGCATAATTATCTTCACAACGTTTTTGTCAACTCAACCCAACTCTAAAATTTATTAAAAGAATATTATTACTATGTTGCTCTCATCTTCCTCGGTCAGATATTTAACTATACCCTCGTCACAAGTGGTTACATTCCAATATCCTACTTGAACAATATCAGTCAATGTTGTTTTTTATTAAGTAATCGTAAATCCTTATTTAGAGTATTTGAGAGGTTATAATTCAGTATTGATTTATTAATATTAGTCGCTTATGTTGATAACTGTTTTTTTTTTTAGAGCTGTGTAAAAATTAAAGAACATAATTTAATAAAAGAACATCTCTATACATAATTAAAAAACAAATTATTAAATATAAAAATATATAGGTTTATCCTCTTATATATTTTAGCAAGATTCTTTTTCGCCAAATAATAGGTTTACAGATGTATTTTTTTTTAAAGAAATGTCCACTATACCTATATTGTTTGGGAACTATGTAATAATGTACAAGTGTAACAATATAATGTGTGAACATAACAACAAAAAACATTATTGCATATCTATCATAATAAATATAAATTTATTTTTTACTAGAATATTAATTAGTAATATTAAGCAGTTTAAATAAATATATAATCTATAATAAAAATTATATACACTACACTAATTTGCATTTTTCATAAGGATTTAGGCTACCTACATAAAATATAATATTGTGATGCACGACAAAAACCTAATATTTATATAATAGAACTATATGATTTAAAATACTATCGCTATTACTGTGTACAGTGTACACCTATGCCGGTCATGCGTGAACATACATTTAGTATTTGACGTGGAAGAAAATTATTGAAAATGCATTTTGTGGCCACAGACAATTTCGTTTTTTTTATTATTATTATTATTATTATATGAACCTATATTATATATATGTACAATTTGGTCCTGTAAAAAATAAAAGAGCATTTTATTCGTTGCATGGTCTGTTGATCTTTTATGGCATTCTCTTCGGCTTCGACAAAGCTTTTGATGGCAAGCCAAACAATATATTTTAATTGTATAATTATTTGCTTTATTTTTTCTATAAATTGGTTTATTGGTTGCATTAAGATTACAATGAATAAATAAAGTCAGAGTTGTACCTTGCGAGGCCGTTTTTGAATAATTGCAAATAAATTGAAGGCACTCCGATGGAAACATGATAGTGATAAGCTAGCTATTCATAAATATTTACGATATACTTAAAAATGTTAATATTGCATAAAACAAAAAAAGAATTTCGAAACGATGGTTATCAAAAATATTTGATTCAGTTGAAGCTTACGTAAATTGTGTGTTCTTTAAGTTGCATAATGTATGATAGTGGGATAATAAAATAAAATTAAAAGCTGGCCAAGTTAATGATTTTAACCCAGTTAAGTTAGTTAATGTGCATAAATAAGAAAAAGTTGAAAATGAATTAAATTTTTGGTTAACCTAGTCAATTTAAAAGTTCATACACAATTTTTTTACACTTTATATTAAATTTAAAAAAAGTTTATTTTTTTTCTTTATTTTAGCCTACTTATTATTTTTACCAACTCAAAACTATAGTGTTTACACGGTATTTCTATAAAGACATAAAGTACTTCATTGAAGTTTTTTGTCACTTAAAAAAGCTGAAATATTTTTTTATATTAAATTGATTAAAATGTAATACAAGAAGAGAAAATAAAAAAAACTAAATTAAATTCTTAAAATACCAATTGGATTTGTTGATTTAATGTTTATTAAAAATCAATTAAGTTAAGCTGGTAGTTAAATAAACGGAAAACCCAAAAGTAACTAGGTTGTTAAGTTAAAAATCTAAAATAACATAAATTTTTCTAGCCATTAATACCCAGCATTGAATCAAAATATGTTGGCCATACATAGCGTATTAGAGAAAAATTAGTTTTAAAGGACGAATATTTATTTGTGATCCAAGTGGTTAAGTGCAAAAATTGTCAAATCTATTTTCGAGTTGCCATATTTTTATTTCGGCCGGCGTAGCAAATATTTGATCTGAGCTAAACTGCTTTGGAGGGCTGCAAACGAACATAGCAAACAGCATAATATTTTAATAATACATTTTTATAGGACCCCGGAGCAAGGAGCGGGGACGGCCGACCACCATGTATACCTACCTATATAAATTATGGGCGCGCGGGTGTCAGGGACTTAATAAATTCCACGTGCCTGAGGGTCATGCATATTTGGTTAAGGTATTTCCACCTCGTTAATGCCGAGACGGTGACGACAACTAAAACTATACGGTTTAATTCGTAGCGTGTGTGTGTATATGCGTAAAATATAATGTCACTCCACCACGGCTAATGAATATTAACGAGCTATTTAATTTTTGCAAGTTTTTCCGAAAATGTCTACAGAGCTGAGTAAGTACCATAATTCTACAATACGGTTCCGTACCTAAATATATTTGTACGCCTGCACAAGTCGCAATTTCACGTATATTGCGGTGATAAAACGCGTATGTGAGGGACGGGGAGTGCTAAAATCACGCGACTATTAGAGGACCACGGGGGTCCTAATAACTGCACCACTCTCTACATTCATAACGTTAATTAGTTTACAATATGTTATGTTACAAGTTATGATAGAACATAAAAATGATGGTAGGTATGCAACATTATATAAAGCAAATAAAAATATAATACGAAGATATATTAATTCAAAACATTGTACTAAAATGTCAAACTAATTATAATTTTCTTTCATATTTGGCCAAATGTGGGAATAAAAATGCCCAGATAATTTCATCCAACATACCTATTATTTTTATCGATAGTCAACTCGTTATAATTGGTTGGAAATAAACGATAAACGATATAGATCCAATAAAAACCACGTATACTTATTAAATAATTCAGTGATGGTAATAGGTGAGAAAAAAAATTCTTTACTTTTTGCAATTATCTGGGACGGCTTGGCCGGAAGTGCTAAAATAGTACACTATCAAACACCTTCCCCTTGTTTCACCAGTGAAGCCAACGGCTAAGCCGATGATATCGACGATTGGAAACGTGCATGAAGCAAAAAATAATAATAAAATCAATACGTACCGCGTTTACAAGACCGCGAAAATTACGCGGCAAAATGCCCTTTTTTCCCCCAACGAAAATATGGTAATGTAGGTATTATAATAATTGTCCAATTAAGTGCGTGCATTTATTTTTCCATTAAGACACCATGCGATACAGCCCATAATATTACATAGGTATTGACGCTGTACGTACTGTACCGTGGTCTCGGTAGTGGGAAGACAGAGGTGACGCAATATTGATTAATATGTAATACACAGACGAAATGCTAAGTCTCACTGTTTAATGGTCATAGGCATATTATTGTGACAAGGGTTTGGGTACAATTCTAATACCTACATTAAACAGTAAAGACTAAAATCGATTGCGTATAATACCTATGTAGGTGTACAATGTATTTTATACATATAATTATACAAATATGAAATAATATTTATTGCGATGGTCGGCACGTATCGATTTACCAGGGAAAACACGTCCGGTACGGTCCGGCGGATACCATTATGTGACTCTTCCGCGATCTCTTCCCGTTATATTGTTGACGGGAAAACAGGATACTGATTCAGTATCGGTTGCTGTGGACTGGACGTGGTTCTAGAGAAAAAAAAATATATCTATCGGTCGGTGCTAGACGTCTGATAACGACCGTATCAGTTCCATGGACGTTTCAGACCATTATAATAATAATATATCGATAATTTCCACCCGCGTAAGAATATTAAACATTTTTCATCAGGATATTTCGTAAAAGTCATATTTATCGCGAAATGGAAAATTTTGATTGGATTTATTTTTACCCCTTCGTTTGACACAGACTCTTTGAATCGGACTGACCATACGTACACATTTCTTTTGAGCAATACCCTCTCATAAATTCAAACTGTATAATAATAATATAATAATACTTACAAACTAATACAATATTTATGAGTTGATTATATTATTATCGACGTTTAGTCGGGTGAAAATGTTATCGCTTTAGTTAAATTTCATCCCAAATAAAAAGTTAAACGCTATAAAATATAAACATATTATCAATACATAATACCACAGCGTCAGTTTCGTAAATGGTTTTAAATTATACATTTTACTAGACTCTTGTTAGTTTTTGTTAACTAGCCATCTGATCGTTTGTAAATTTGATTTGATAGCAACGCACGACATAAGAATTTTAAATGATTTTTTCGATTCAGTGACTATACAGCCGTTCGTCTCGGTATTAGATCATCTAGGTGCAACCAACCATAATATGTGTTATGTAATATGAAAAACAATCATGTTGTGGTGAGGAGTCCATAATGTATAAAAGCTATTGGAGAATCCCGAAAATTATTTATCCACTTGTAAAGCTCGCATGGTGTCCGATTTCCTCTAAACTACAGAGGACGTACAAAATACAAATGGAAAAAAGCCACATAATTGTATAGACAATATATAGATTCTGAACAACGAAGAGAGGAAAATAAAATAAGTTATTTCCTCTCTGTTTATAACCGATTGGTGTTTGACACCGAAACATAATTAAATTTTAAATTGAATTCTCCGCCAAGAGCAACAGTGTGAGCGTAACCTCGTCACTCTGGACCAAATAATAATAATAATAACAATATACGTACAAGAGGTATAACTGTACTGTTAAAAATATACTTTCCACACAATGTATTATAAATAAATCCGAAAAATTGTTTATAATATCAGATGTGACATTTTTTTTTTCGTCGGCTACATAAATTGAATGAGACTTATAATTTATTACACTCGAAAACCAATCCTGCCGGTTTTTGTGTTAGACGTTTTTGAATATCAAGTGAAAATAATATTAACAATGCTTCAACAACTTGGTACTTTAACCGACGTATATATTTTGTAATATGTACCTATTTATACTTCCATATATAGTTACTTCAATTTTTACCAGCTTATTAGAAAATGTGTTAAGTAGGTACTCAGTTGGTGTGTGTAATATAATAAATATTAACGAATTTGTTTTATGCCCAGCAATTTAAACATTAGGTACCTTTTATGATATAAACTCTCTTAACACACACTTGATCTGCTTAATTCACTGGTCTTGTATTTTGTTTCTGGTTTACCGTCATTACTCTGCTGGGTGTAAGTTAAATAACTTAATAAAGAATACTAATAAAATAATATAGTATGAGTGTACATATATACGTGACCGTGTATTGAAAAATAGGTTTAGGTACGAAGTTACGGTTTGCACACGGAAAATAAGAGCGCAATCACAGTAAGTCGATGCACGACATTTTCACGATTTAAGTTAACGGTATCTTGATTAACCGAACCATCCTCCCTTTTGCTGCTCACTAATTCATTATCTGTCTCTCTGGCATTATCTCTCTGTTTCTCTATTTCAGTCTATGTTTCTCTATATCTGTCTCTGTCGCTGTCACTTTCCAGTGGTGGATTTAAGGGAGGGCCACATGGGTCCATCCCCCCACCATTGGCCTATAGCATCTGGGATAATAAATTGTGTTGTTTTTAAATATTTGTGTCGTAAAACTAAAAAAAAAATTCTAGATCCACCACTGTCACTTTCTTATCAGGACTTATTGAACTGACTAGATTTTAATTGGAAAACTACGTTTGAAGTCCTATAAAATGTGGATACAATCTAAAAAATACGGTCTAAATATTCAACATGAAACCAATTTTATAATAAAAATCTAATGCACATAAATAAATTGTTACGAGAGCAATAATCTTACCATTTACAATATTAATAATAATATAATATAGAATTTGTTCTGTCCAAATTGCCACTTAGTTATCCGATTTGACTATTCTTCTTAGCGTTGTCGTCGTGTCACGCATCATTTATATAATATTATATATATATATATACATAATTATACACGTAAAATGATAAAGTTGTGTGAATTCAAGCATATACGTGGTAATTTTAAAGGCTATTTTTCTTTCATAAGGTATTTATTACAATGGTTATTATTGAACACAACACAAAATTAAATTAACCCTTCCTTCAATAAAAAAAAACCAGTAAAAATGTTTTTTATTATTTTAATTAAATCAAACTTTGCAGGTTTGTTAAATATTTATTTACAAAATGTGAATAAAATGAATATTCTGTTATTAATAAAATTATATAAAGCTTTCCATTATTTATAATATGTGTCTGATTAATTAATATGAAAATTAGGTCTATAATAAAATTCTGAATTTCAGATATAACAAAATTATTATAAAAAACAAAAAAAAAGTAAAAGCAATTCGACAACAGCTATATTATAGTGAAGTTTTACAACTTATAAGTTACCTATATTATGTGAACATTATATTCGAATAGTCAACTTATCATCGTCATATTTTATATCTTTAATAATAGTAAAACTGTTTATTCCTATTTCAACAGTTTTGGTGAATATTTGTTTTATTGACTATAACAATATCAAGCAGCATAATATGGCGAGATTTCATCCCGCGCCAAATTGTTTTTTGCTAAATATCTTGCAGTTAAATAACATATTATGATATCGGAGTGTTTGTCACTTTATTTAAAAATGTATTATAGTATCAAACTATTAATTTCAATATTATTATTATTATTATTATTTTTTTTTTAATGTAATTTTGTCTGAACTACCTACACAGAATCATTTATAATCTTTAATGTTGTGCCATCACAAATGCACAATGTTAATGGATAATACTTCCATTAGATGCTAGAGATGTTCCGTTTAGTTTTTAGCACACTGCACACAAGCTTTAGGTTTATTAGTGTGTTCAACCGCAATAATGGAAATGAGTTTTGTTTATTTTAGCGGAGCATTATGAATATTAACTAAAGCTGAAAAACACGAGAAAAAAAACTAAAAAAGTTGCTCTGCTGTATAGTAGGTCAGTAGGTGTCGAGTGTATCTTTTCATTGAGTAAGTTACTGGAAAGGATGTATTCGTTTGAATCCAATGAATTTACTTCAGTATGTCAATATACAACTAAAAAGTTGTATTTTACGAATGCAGTGTCTCGATTGTATTTAATTTTGTTACACTTTGTTTGAATGCGCATTAATTTGGCTTTTACTACATCTCTATTTTAAAGGGAAATAAGGTGCATAAATTTAAACAAAATTTATGAGATTAACGGAAACATACCTAATTGCAGATTACCATATTGTGTATTTTACTGAATAATAATAAATTATAATAATAATATTATATCCATTTATTAGAGTAACATAACCACACAAAGTTGATAAAAAAAAATAATAACATGTCCACTGCATTATTGTAACTTAACATCAGTGAGTATATATAATTATAATATTATTATGTATCAAAAACTACATAGCCCGGAAAATTGTAACCCACTCCGGTCCGGGGCTTAGTTTCTATGACAGGTTGCTATTCACTATATTTGTTGCTATATTTGGCCTATGCGATTTAAATTTTTTTTTAAATTAAAATAAATCTTGACCTATAAAACTAACATATTATAGTGGATATCAATAAAATTATAATGAATATTGAATACTATTTTTGTCTATATTAAATTATAACACTTTCTTTTTATATTAAACTAGTTTATCCTGCACGGCGCAGCGTTGCCCGTGACAAATTAAATAACGCACAAGGATTTATCGGCCTGTCTTAAACTTAACTCCGTTAAATGTAAACTACACAGATTTTTATCACAGTAATTTTGGTGGTTTTGACTAAATATAAAAGACAGGTATAAAATTAAATCCAAACATAGGTAATAACAATTTAATTTTCTCCAACCAATGGCAACCCTATATAAACAACAAAATTTATTTTTTTGAGTAAGTAACTTCTTGCGTAAGCCTTTCTTTAAATGTAAAGTTTGTAAAATATTTTCTTAGTACTCCACTACCTGGTGATATGATGATACCATGAAAATGTCAATTTTTAGTTATCATAGTTTTCGCTGCTTATTGATTATGAATCAGTTAATCAGTACTTCGGAGATTGTTCTTAGAAATAATATCAGGAAAGTTTGGAGAGTAGTTTGAACCACGTTCGACCATATTATACCAAACACTATATTCAATTCACCACAGGCGGTTAGCCGTTTTAGTTGAATTAGTTCATAAACCTATATGGTACACTAAAACTAAGATGAAAACATATAGCGCCGTATTTTATGTTTGTTGATTTGTGCATTATTATAATAATAGGAACTCAAGTAATATCATATTGTTAAACTGTTACATATTATACATATTAGAATAAATGTTTTAAAATCCTATGAGTCTTTTGTGGCATTATAATCGATCGATTACATTTACATCGTTGAAGATGATCACTTTCAATACAAATACTATAATATAGCAATATAGCATAACGTGTAAATATATACAATAATATTATACACTTTTGAAGCGATATTATTTACGGTGTATTTATGTTTAATCATTAAACATCGCATATATCGTTTATTTATTAGTTTGACTGCGATTTATCTGTATCAATTTTCTACCTCGACTACATTAAAAATAATATATTATGTTTCTGTTTTGTTTGTGCAGGAGGCGGGACCACTACAACGTCATGCCAATGGAGACGAAACGACGGATAAAACCTTCCTGCGCCGGGATCCTTTACTACTGGTAAAATTTAATTATTTATTGTACTTCAATTGTGAGTTTCTGACACGTATACTTATTTATCCGATACGTATTATTTTAGGCAGCTTCGGACTTCGATAACACAGTAAACATAATGAACTATATAAATTAAGTTAAAATGTCGTTAATAATATTACATTTACACAAATATAATATGCTTCAATCACAGGCATATCTCTATGTTATTTCTATAATGGCATTATAATCATAGGCGCAAATAGGGAAAGGGGGGGGCTTTAGGGTCTAAAAAATACCATATCCCTCCCCAAACATTTCCTACATTTTGTTTTAATCCTACAGTTTGTTCAATATTACCAAAGTAAGGTTTTAGCCCCCCCCCCCAAATCTCAAACGCTATTTGCGCTTATGATTATAATATTAATTTTGTTGTTCGGTATTGTGTTCGAAAAGTCGATTGGCCGGCCTCTTCCGTTTATCGCAACTTTCTAACGTTGTAATTAAATTAACTCAACCAAACTAAAGTGTATTCAGGCGTAAACTATTTTTGATCTTTTCTCGAGTTATGAAAATAAAATGAGAAACGCTCCGAATCTAAAATCTTCAAAGCTTCACAACGAAATGTACTTATAAAGACGTAATAAAGCAATATTATTTCAGACATAGGTAATAATGTTTTAATATTATTAACTGAAAATAACACAGGGTTTTCCATTGCAGTCGTTATAACTTCACGACGTTTTCACTGTAATAATATATCGATATAGTGCCTACACCATTAAACATAATAATGGGGATTCAAAAGAAGGAAAAAAATCACTCAAACGAAAAGTTTCAAATAAAATGTTATTATAAAGATACAATCGACCCCCAAAAAACTTTGGAAAAATAGACTTACTGTTACCTGAGGTTACAATGTATGTGTATATAAAATAATACGTATAACATTGTTATTACATAACAATCGTGCGTCTGCAGCCACTGAGCCACGTGGTATAAATATAACTTATAAGTTTGGATCGATTTGAAACATGACTTATGCGGTGCAGCTTATTTATATATAATATACAATATGTTAGGTACTTACGTGCACCATAATATCTCCAAAATAATAATGTCTGTGGCTGAAATGTCTTCACGGGAAAAAAACATCTGTGAACAATAATATTTCATAAAGTCTTAAAGTTAATATTACACTTTTAATGCATCAATACGTCCCTAACTATATATTTAATAATGTTTGGTTTTATATGATTTTGTCTGTTATTTGGAACAATATGTTATCCCGACAATTTTCTACACAGACAACGATTTAATATCAATTTAATTAAATACAACCTAGCCATTTTAACGCGTGGTCGTAACCGTAGAATGTTGTATACGGTGTTTCAGTGAAATATCGGTAAGATTGTGGGGGGGGGGGGTGGGTACGAAAAGATTTTTTTTACTTAAATTCACATGCAAGGCACCAAGTAAATTGTACGTACCTATAAATTCCGAAAAAATGTGTATGTACCTTTTATATGTATCCATATACTTTATTATTATACTAGTAATCGATATAAACTAGAGAAAAATCATATAGAGTAACGATCAAACATGAAAGCGATAAATTGCATCACAGTATTACACATTTTTATACAGCTTTCCGTAAATGCATTAAGTGCTACAAATTTCGTTTATCAATTAGAATCTGTTAATTGTAATGATATAAGCTCCTTGACGGATACAGAACAACCATATTGAGATCATGACAGAAGCGCATAATATTATATGCCTTTATAATTTATGGTTGAATAAAAAATGAATACTGTAACGGTGGTTCACAATTTATTATTATATTATAATATGCATGCATGATGCCCCATGCTGTTTAATTCAACAGCATTGAGTTTTCACACGAAATTTATCGTTTCATGAATTTCCTCGATGATGAAGGACTTGGAAAAATATTTGAAAAGTATACTGTCCGTGTCGGTGTAAAATTAATACGAATGCGTACGATTCAAATCGAGGTAAATCGCAAGGACCATTTTGGCCTATTATTTACTTATACCAATAAATTGGCGTATTTCCATTAAATTTCAGCAGATGCAAAACTTTCATTGATCCAATAGTCATAAATACAAATCAAATCATATTCAAAACCACTCGCGTGCACTATCTCTTTATATTTGATTACATACAAATATAAAAATAACTTTCAAAGGAATCTGTATCTTATAAATACTATATTATAATATGCATAAAAAAATATAATATTAATATTTAAAAAAAGAAAAAATTATTTTATCAAATTACAGTCTTTAGTCCAAATCACAATGACACGGTTATAATTTATAAGTGATAACGTATAATTATTCAGCTGTGTTATCTTCTATCAAACGAATTTAACAAAACAATTAAATATCATAAAAATTGAATAGGATTGCGAAGTTCAGCTTATCATTGCACTTGCTTTATAACACTTGGGGCCTTGGGGGTTCCAGTGTAGTGTCATGCACCACGTTATTATACATATACGCTACTGATTATACCTATTCACTGTATTCACCGTTGTTATATTAATACTAATTTGGCGTGCTACGTAGTATGCTGATACCGAGGCAGTATAATTTCGTATGGTATTTTTGAAGTTGGCTACATTTGCAAGTAATTACCATAAACGAGCATGAAAAGTCACGTTTTAGGCGTAAAACATAGAGGTAATGCACCGTTTGCAATTATTGCTTGGACACATTTGAAATTATATCAAGTAACACAAATTATGATAGTTAAACGTGGCATTTGATATTATTTCAAGTAATACAAATTATGATAATTAAACGTGGTATTTGACATTTACGTCCGAAGTATCTACTTCAATATTTGTATAGTATATTACGATTTTGTTAACACCGAAACGCCCCATTACTATAGGTGGGTAGTGAAATTATGCAAATTAAATTTTTGCTGTTATATTTAATTTGTTTTAATGATTGAAAATTACACCGGGTTCTGTAGTTCGATAAAAAATATAGAATAATATTAGAATATGGATATCTTTATATTTCGGTGTTTCGACTGATATCCATGAAAACCGACTTAAATTGACACTATGCAGTGCATGTTTTAGACGTGGGTGTTTTCGAACCAATGTCACAGAGTCTAATGCCCTCAAAAGTTTTTACCCCTTGGAGAAAAATTAACGTAGGGCGTTTCGACCACCGGGGTTCAACTTAGGATACTTTCACCACTTCTGGAAACATTTTTTTCTAGGTAAAATTATCATAGGTTATATTGCCCAAAGTAAACATTTTCTGTACAGCAGCGACACATGTGAGGTTTTTTTTAGGCATTTAAATAAAAAAAAATAATTATGGTAAAAATAATTCTTGGATACAGGCAGCTATTTCACTATACCACGGTAGTTGTTGGTTCGGCATCCAATATCATTGATAAAATAAAATATACAACATAATATTATATCATGTGTATTTTGTAAATGACATTATTTTTTGTGTATTTTAATAATTTAATAATAATAATAATAATAATAATATGACATATTGACATTCATCGTAGTATCGTACGCACATCAGACTCTGTCAATCTTTACACGTCACATACTTGAAATGAGGTATAGGTATACCTACATAACACTCAAACCGTGATGGTTAGACGTGAAACGATTATAGACGTTGTACCAGTTGGTATATTCAATATTGTTACTAATTTATTAGTATTATATCTATAAATATTTTTATTTATATATTTACTTAAGTATTTACTAAAATCCTATGATGGACGTGATTGGACTTTTAAAAAATTCTGATTTTAAAGAATTGCGTTTTTCACTCTGGACAATTCGATAAAAAATACTCGCTAATATAATATAACGTAGCGTTAACTCTTATTATTATTATTATTATTATTATCACTACTACTGTTACAGCAATGACTCAAAGTTTAATGCGTAGAACAAAGAGAGAAACAAATTAAAACTATCGAATATTTATCTATTAAGTTAACGGTAAACGCGCAATTGTGTGGCCTTGCGGCAGTTTCTAGAAAGGGATTCATTTAATTTCGAGTCGAGCACAACCGGATGTAGAGTCGAATAGCTGTATTATTATTGTTATTATTATTATTACACACAAGCCGATCGTAAAAAAAAGTCATCTACCCGTACTATATAATATAACGTAACACAACGAAATCGGAGTCACACACAAATGTGTACACTAGTCGGTACCTATATGTACACACTCGTACATATTATAATACGTGTATTTGGCTCGTACAAACGTACGTCAAACGTGAAAAATCCATCACCTTGCGTACCTCACTTGGGGCCGTGAGTCTATTCACAAAAATGATCTCAAACGTATACATGGTGAAGTATTATGGCGATTTGTTTATCGTGAACATTTTAAGTAGTTTTTTTTTTTAGCGTTTCAGAACGTACATATAGTATTTGTCTACGATTTAATGATGTAATTAATATTATTAAAGTTTTTCAACATTTCAAAACGCACTGTATTTCCTGACATTATGTCGACTGGTGTACGAATATATACGATAAAAAATCACTATCCCTATCAAACTGTGTATCTTTATAATACTCGCACAATGCGTGGTAGAATGTAGGTAAACGCGTGCTCTTTTATAGCATACCTATACGACCATAGACATATAAAATATATATAATAGATGTATGATATTACTATATGGCCACGCCTACAATCAACGATGTACGAAATTATGTGACTCTGTTTGGCGAATCACCCAGTACACATCGTTATTCACGTGGGTATATGTTTTTAAAAAAAAATTGTTTACTTACTAATTATTCAATATGAATTAAGTCGTTATATTGATAACTGTTACCGGATCTAATTTATTTTCCATTTACTTTAAATGCGTATGACATGTTTTGATAGACACGGTATACGTGGTCTGAAGACTGAAAGTCTGCAACGTTCTATATTGCAAAGCTGTACATGAAGTTTAATGGCATATTATTATGTGTTTGGGAGCGTTTGTAGATGCCTTCCGTTCCGGAACTATTTTCGTCGATAAAAACAACTATTGCCGCCATTTCGTCAATTAGACTACTGAGCCCTATGTACTATTATATATTATATATATAGAAACAATAGATTACTTTTACGACTGGATATGCCGGTTCAAATAGAAATGCGTGACCGGTCGATTCAGGAAGGACCAGACCTATATAACGAGTATATGTTTGTAGTGCGTTGTGTTATATACTGCGCACCATAAGCAATTTATTTTCCCGTGAGTCTCGTGGACAATCGTTTATTTGTGAAAGTCTCGGGTTTACGATGATTATACGTTATATTATCATATAGAATATTAAGCTTGGGGTAGTTTTTCATATTATCATAGTGAACATAATGAATTTTTAAGTATTAAATATGATTGTGTGTTTCCCAGAAGATTATAAGTAGATACGAGTATCGATGTGTAACATTTTCAATGCACTCGTTTTGAAAAAAAAAAATTATAATTAACTTAGGAAGTCTCTCTGCTGTTAGTAGGTTTTTACCTCTTTTTTGAATAGGTAACTGGGATAGTGGGTGTAATAGGTTCATGGTATAAATGGTATAAATGGCTTAAATTTTATCCATCTATTTTGAATAATTCATTCTCTATAATAATTAGTAATATAGTAATATACTTAGTACCTAGTGACAAAAAAATGTAAGTCACTATGAATAATATACTTTTATTTATAGAACAATAACTAAATATTCTTTATTTTTTATTGAATATCCGATTATTTTGAAATTTGAACTTGAAATGCAAGAATTGTTCTTACGTATTTTTGATATTTGTAGGTTTCTACAACTAAAACTAACGAAGAACCTTGTATTACATTATCAAGCTTTTTACTTACAAGTCAAAATGTTATCACATTATACAATCGTAAAATAAAACAAAATCTAACATTTCAACTATCTATAAATAGCACAAAAAAAAAACAAAAATATAACGAAATGTATTTCATGTCTAAAAAAAATAAATATAAATATCTGGTGTAAAGTTCAAGTCTTTAAAGTAATTAATTTTAAATACCAATAAGAAAAATAACTTTGTCATAAACTGTGATATTTTTTTGAAAAGGACTAAATCCAATTTTCTATTATAAACTAACCATAAAAGTTGAATATTGAAGCATTATTACTGGTCCAATAGTCGGTAGCAGACTAAAAAATTGCACATTATTGTGAAATTAATTAATTTATCGTCCCACTCAGGATGTAAAAGTATAAACATTAAATCTAAAATTGTTTTTAATTCATTTCAGCTTCACAAAACACATAAAATCGTATGGCCAGCATTTTAGTACTCAAATGAGTGACGTCGAAAATCTATCAAATACCTGTAGTTATAACTTATAATAATTTTGACGAGCGTTTGCAGTAGAGTTAATTTTGTAGACTTAAAATAGTAATCGATTTGACATAGATATTCTTTAGATCACAATACATAGATCTTCCACTACTTGCGAAACCAAATAGGTACTGCCGATTAACAGGGAACCTTAATGGGGACTTAAAGTTTTTTCGTTTCGAATGAATTATCGATTTAGTTACTGTCGCGTAATGTGACAGTTATAATATTGTTAGGTATGTTATTGGAGTGCAGATTGGTCGTTTAGATCATAAGTTAAAAACGATTTAAACAATTTCCAAAGTTCCACTTCAGTAATATAAATATTTTCGTTGACAATATTCCCCACTCAAAAAGTTCGGGGAATGAGTATTAATTAATGACGATTCTATTTTTTCGTGCATTTTTTTTCAGATGATAAAATAATGATAATAAAAATAATAATAGTAATAAATACGCATATAAACGAGGTGAATTAATTTCTCCAAATTTAAAGTAACAACTTTTAAGTTTTTGTTGCTTTTGTATTGTAATATTGCTGTCTGATGTTAGCATTTTTAATATGCATATCGCAATTTTATTATTATTTATACAGAGTTTTTTGCACATTTGTCTGCGTTTACTTACCCATTGTAGCTTCAACTTTGAATATACATAACTATTTGAATACTTAAGAGAAATAAGTTATTATAAACTTTTAATATATTAAAAAAATATATATCGAAAATTTGCTTACTTTAATCATTGTTATACGATTTAATACATTTTCATTTCTAGTTGAGTCAGATCAGGTAAATTAAATATTATAAAGTTTATCAATATTGTACATCTCAAATAAAAATATCATGTTTCAAAAATATTTAATTAAAAAAAAAATATTGACGGGACAAACACAGTGGAACGGTAAATATTGCTTATTATATTGTAACGCTCTACAAATGACAGCATAAATTATTTTATTTTTAATTCTTGGATTATTACAAACAATATATTACCTACAAATTTAAACGATACGATTAGGTTTTTCAACGTTTATTTTTTATGGTAGTATATATTAATTATATATTTTTAAACTTTAATAACGATACTTGCTGTAGTAAAATTATTTTGGAAAAATGTAATGTGACTTGATTGGCTCACTTATAAAGTTTGCGGACCTCGAAAATATGAAAAAGAATTTTTCATCAACAATTAACAACTTGCATTAATTTTAAATTATTTCCACGTTGTTTTTTTTTTTTTATTTAAGTCTTCAGTATTTAAAGTATTTGGTAATTTAATTAATTTTATTATGATTGCAGTTTCTTTAAAACACTATAAATTATTATGATATCGCATCTTAATATTTTTACACGTTATTATTTTAATAACAAATCGCTAATTTTTTATAAATAACATACATTTTACGCCATCAATGAGATTTTAGAAGTTTTAGCCCAGTAATACAAATAGAAAGTTCAAAATAAATTTTTGATATTTTAGCACTTCCCATACAAATTAATTAATTAAAATATTTTAATATTATAGCATTGGGTTTGAGGTTTGATTGTATTAAAATATTTTTTTTAATTTAAGCATCGGTAACCATATCATGGTCATTACTCATTAGCTATTTTTAAGGGGTTTACGGTTGGTTGAGGAACACGTGTATATTGGACTTCTATTAAGCACTAAAAAAATCGGGTGGACACCCATCCGTTAACTAGCAATGTCAGCCAATGCTTGACCTCAGAATACGTTAGTGATTGAGGCCAACCACTGAGCCACACTAGGCCCCTATATTAAAATTGTATTTACATTTTTGTATTCATCTCAACATATATCTAAACTCAGATAGTGCAGTTATTGAAACTATAAAAGTATATTTTTAAGAACGAATTTATTATTTGTGTTTTGTAATTACATATTATTATCTTATTGCAAAAAACTCAATTTTATTTTGAATCGATTTAATCAAATTTTACTCTTAACATATAAAGTCATCATAATAGTATTATAGTACCTAGGTATAGAATTTTAATTAAAAACTGCGTATCGCTTGAAATTATTTACAAATTTAGTAATATTAGACAACAATAATTTTAATACACTTTTTATATTGAATATTACATAATATTAATGTTTCCAGATAATTGATTTTAGGATAGTTCTAATGGTTTTTATCGTTTCAAATGAAAATTATTAAATGTTATTGTACTTACAAAATTAATTAATTTAAAATAATTTAAAAAATATTCAACAATATGATTTTATTCTTTTTAATTTTAATTACTTAAAAAGAAAAAATAATATTGAAATGTTTCACTCCGACAGAAGAATATGATTTCTTATCGAGATTTGCCTTTTCTCAAGTTTTTTTTGCATATAAACCAGAATTGAACAATTTTATACATTATTTCTTGTTATATTGTTAAAATAAAAGTAATTACTTACTAAATGCTAGCATACAAAGAGAAATAAATTCATACCGACTAACTAAATTACAAAATTATATAGTTATTCAATAATTGTATAGTATATTATATTTAAAATGTTTAAAAATATTTAATTAATTAATTATTTATTTATAAATTTTATGTTTATTTCGTCAATTCCTACAGGTACTTGATACGATTTTCAAAATATGTTGACTTATTTTAATTATTATTTAAGCTGTTTAGGGACATTTTTAATTTTTAATTTATTTGTTGGGTAAAAAAGCGTGAAAATTGGATAGGTACAAGGCTCCTGATAAATTGTTACAATAGCAGTTCAAAAATATTGAGAATACATAGGCACACATTTTTTTTCAAGCATTTCAAGTTCAATTATTGACTTAAATTATCAAATTTAAAATTTAAAAAATTTTTTCTATTTAAAAATGTGTAAAATGTTCATCTTTTATAGCTAACTAGCTAAGGATTGAAAATGTAAAACAAGGTTCCACATAAATAGGTAAATACATTACTTTATTCACAATATTATCATCAAATATACTTATTAATAATATATCATAGGCTGTCTTCGCTCAGAATCGTTTTTCGTATGCAATAATATTATTTCATTGATTTCAAATTAAATACCATCTATTATACAGTTATCTACTTGTAACCTATTGTACAGCAGAGCAATATCCACTAGCCCACATTTTTTTCGTTAGATTTTTTAGGATAGTAGTATACCTATAGGTATCTGCCTACCGAGAAAATCTTGAAGCGTCCCATGTTGTAGAAATCATATCTCAATGGCTCTATATGTGGAAGGGAAAACTGCTTAAAACAAAGTTATATGGCACGAATGGATTGATTATCGATAACTTGAAATTTCTCATGATTTAAGTGTGACCCGTAAGCCATAAAAAATTATAACACAACGTGCAGCAGTGGATGCAATGCGATATAATAATAATTTAACGTTTTATAATAATTATTTTTCGTATTTCTCAGAAAAAAATTATATCTCGTGCTATTTAATGATTAATTAAAATAAGAGAGATAATTACTCTTATTAAATGCACTTTGCATGGCCCCCGGGTGAACCTTTGTGTAATTTCTTTTGTACCTCTCGAGAGAACCGCAGGGTGCTGCTTGTCATTTATATATATATATATATTTATTATACTCCTATTATATTTTTCCATTTAAATAATGAATGTAATCACGTTATTTTAATAGGTAAGATTAATGGTAATCGGACGTGGAGAAGGCGTAAATATAATATTAAATTCCATAACACATTTAAAAAAAAAAAAACAGAATTATACATCGGTAGAGCACTGCTGTAAAATTGAACGTTCAGACAGTTTACCAAAATCGACCGTGATTTCACAATACATAACCTAAATATAGCAAGAAAAATATATAATACTTGACGAAGCCATGAACGGTTTTCAAGAGTGCTTGAATCGCCTCCTGCACTTGCATATTTTAGATGCGCACATCACGAACGCAGGTGGTATTGAGATAAATCGTTATTTTATATAATTCATACACAGCAAACATAAATAAAAATTTAGGTTTGACCATATTTTATAACTAATATATTTATTTCTGAATGCCACGATATGTTAGTAGGTACTATAATTAAAACGAAATAATATATATTGTATATAACACATACTATAATATAATATATATACCTACCTGTTACACGATAATAGTATTACATTTTTTATATTATATACCTACTAGAGCGTTGTGTACTTCTCGCTATACGTTTTACATGTTTATTGTTGATAGGTAAAATCTTTTAATTCATTGATATTAGGTAAATTTTTTCTTATTGTACCCATAGTCATTCCAACGACTCCTGCAGTCTGAATAAGAGTTGTGGTGAATTCAAATATTATTGTATTTTATTTTTTATGATAAGCCTTTAAATATAATAGAATTTTAAGAATTTTATCGGGAAGACCATAATATAAACATGAACCGGCAACCAAACACAAATGGCATACGCGAATGAAAAATGATTATAGATTTTTGTTTTGTAAGTAGAAAAATATATTAGACATGGGTCAGATATTTTGATGGACGAAAATAATTTTTTGAAATATTTATGAAGAGCATCCTGTCTTGGAATAATTTTATACGGTTTTAATTAATTTCTGGTCCATGTTTGATGATCATCTGCCATGACATGTAATAAAATATTTATTTGATAGCTAATTTAAAATATGAACTCATCCAAAATGTACTTATCATTATTTATTTTGTTATTTATTGAATCAGGACAATCCTGCAATATTTTATAATTATTATCAATTATAATAGCAAATTCCAAAATGAATACAGAAAATTATTATTATTATTTATTAACGTTTAAACTGGTAATTTATTACGTATTATTAAATATTAGTAGAACATTATACACCTGGGCTGGCCAAACCGCGGCTCGCGTCATAGACTTTTGCGGCTCGCACCTAAACGTAACATTAGACGTAAATCAACTTAAGAGCCAAGATGTAAAAAAAAAGGTCATAATATTGTATAATAATATGACCTTTTTTTTTTTTTACATCTTGGCTCTTCAATTTTTATTAATATATTTGGTGGCTCACGAGTCTCTTCTCGCTGGCCACCTCTGTTATACACAAAATTGTGATAGTTAGGTAGGTATATTAAATAAATAACAAATTCATCTAAGACAATCATCAAGTTAGGGACTCGGGACTAAATCAAAAATTTAATACCGTAAAATTTGCATAGGAAAGGTATCATTCTGTGCATTGGCTGATTGTTGCCAAGGAAGTAGTGTGGTAGTGGACATTAAAGAAGGAATGGTTTTTGAAGAAGTATAAAAGAATAATTAAATATAAACTTTACAGAAAGTTGGGAGCTTCTAATGAGCCATTGAGTAGACAAGTACAATTTAAGTCAGCGTCAGAGTATCGAGATGTAAAAGTGGGATTTTTCTAAGTATTTCGTGAAAAAAAGTAGTCATTACAGATTGTGATGGCCATATGGGAAACGTAGGTGACAAATTTATTATATCAATACCAATATATAATTTAGGGGGTTTTAAAGATTTTCAGGAAGTTAATATTATGGATTATCATTTGGAAATAAAAAGTAGAAGTTATTTAAGCAAGACATTGGATAAAATAAATGATATTTTTACAAAATATAAAATCGTTAATTAAAATGTACATTTTTGGTTTATTGATTGACAATCATTTTTCAGATTATATCATTTATATGTATATTTCCAGATGCTGTAGAATATATTCAAAAATAAGTCGAATGTTATTGATGTCTGGAGGATACATAAATTAATATTTAGATAAATTACACACTTAACCTACGAGATTTATAATAAAAACAGTTGGCAGGTATAATATAAAAGTATATAATATAGGTACATAATACATATTGTAATAAATAATAATCAGATTAATTTTTAAGCCACGAAAATAAATAAAATCAATTTATTGTTTTGTCTAATATGACGACCATTATAAGCTCATAAATACAAGTTTCTAACAAGTTATTATATAGCAATCAATTGTACCTATTGTTATTAATGATTTTAATACAAACAATAAATCAAGCTATATAAGCTATACTATTAAAATAGTTTAGTAAGTACAAATCATTGTAATCGGTCAAACATAATTTGTAATCATAATTATTTTACGGGATAAAAATTATCAAGCAACAATAATTGTACATAATATAATTTATTAAGAAAATTAAAATACTTATCATTATCAGACGATTTTTTTGTCGATGTAGCATTTTGAAAAATATGTCCAGCGTTTTTATATACCTATATTTTATTTTATTTATTTTATTTAAACGTTCCAAAAGACTTACGTACCCAAAACTTTTAACTAATGTTTTCTCGAGTTCTGAAATGTTAAAAACATCAGTGTAGATCAAAAATGCAATGTTCTTTAATTTGTTGAAGTTTGTCTATTAGTTTGAAAACTTCCAAAGGATATTTTTTCCCCAAATAATTTTAGTATATATAAGGGTAATTAATGAACTATGGTTCAGTGTTGTTGATTGATTTTGTCCGTTTCAAAATATCTCTCATCCACATAAAAAAATGTAATTACTCGTAAACAATATTAATTTTTTTTATTTCTGTTACACTTATAATTTATGTTTTTGGAGGGCGTGTACGTTGCATGAGTTCTATTAATAGAATAAGTCTTCTAAAATGTCAAGTTTGTTGTTATGAGATCTTAACGGACTTCTAAAATATTTTGGGATCATAGACTGTCTAATAATATATACTACCCATAATAAGCCCCCGTGTCTTCCTTAAAGTCTTATACTCGACTAATAATTATGAAAATACTAACTGATAAGGAAATACAACGTCGCAAAAAAATCATTTCTAGTACGTTATATTGTATTGATTTGTCACATGTAGACTAATAACTATTATTATTATTATTATTATTATTACTATCGAAATACTCGTTAAGACTGTTATCTTATATTTTTTATACGGCGTACGAGGTTTATAGAAAAATATAACGAAAAAATAATCCATAAGCGTCTATACACTGGTTACTGGCACTGGGGACTGATCGATTACGGGGATTCATTTTAATAACTAATGAAGGAAAATGTGTATATTTAAAATGTATGAAAATTGCCTTAACAGTTTTAAAAATGTAAAAGTAATAATTATTGGTAAATTCTCTGATATTTGTATGTAAAATGAATTTCGTTTTAGGAAAGCAATGTTTTAGAGCGTTTGGACAAAAAATTGATTTCCTTTGAAACCCACGACCCGATTATCATTTTTATCGTATGTTTCAATGTTTGTAATTATATGATCAGTATGTACCTATTATACTAGAGCGTATCTGTACCTTTGAATCCGAATGAATGGAAGATGCGAGTTACAATATGGATACAAAGGTATCAAAATAACTGGGAAAATAACGTAGGTCAATCAAACTGTTTTCACAATATATATTATATTATACTATATTAAATTAATTGGAAAGCAAAACATGTACAGTATGTGTAGGATAAACGCAGCAGTAATAATAGGTAATTAAAATCGAAAAATGTTGTGAAACCGTTTTATACTACTTTATATTATAAGACAAACGACAGCGCGCGTTATATTTTATTAATTATTAAAAACCATGATTTATGAGTTGTTTCGTGCGATGGCCCATCCATCGATTGTGATTTTTTTTCCAGAGAGTCGAAATTTAATATCACAAATGGAAGTCAATTTCAGACCTCGGACGCGCGTGCGGATTTCCCGGTCGTTAATAATTTGGTTTTCAGTCTCTCGTCACGACGCGTTATACTATAATAAATATAGCGTATACCATAAACTATAATATATATATATACAGTTACTGTGTATCAATCATCGGACCTCGGACTTTTCAATTTCGGATCAACGTTAATATCGGGGAAACGTGAAATGAACAGTAACCGAATTATACAGACACAAAACACGATAACAATAATCGTGTACGCCACGCGGTCGTAACTGGATTTTAATGAAAACCCACCTGTCGTCGTCGGTCCACCGCAGAACGATACCAAACCTTACCAGAAATAACATATACATGTAAATTATTTTCGAGTTTACGGCATCGGTCAAACTCCTAAATACCATAATATTAACGTGTATTTTTCCAAGCCACGGTTGTGGTTTACGCACACGTAAAATCCGTACCGCACCCGTCGAACGCGACCCAATAAGTCTGGCGGTTGCGAGTTTCAATATATTCGGGATTTGCCTGCCTCCGTATACCTAAGTCACACACCGGATACGTGTCCCGACTTCTCTAATATACAGACACACATTGTATATTATATATAAATAAAACGGATATCTGTATAAATCCGTTGGCCGCATAAATACGACTGTCGTATTACGTATTCAAAACCCGACGGAAAACTAGGATTTTCTCTTCTTATACCGAGCACCGCGCGATATTAGCTCGTCGATAGTCCAGAACGATCTAATATATTATTAAATCGTATCATTCGAAAACTTCGGTGGTCATCTACCAGGGTCGTTCGCAGGTAGGTACGTTTGTGTTTCCACGGTAGACTTCAACAACGCAAAATACGGACATTCGATTCCGCGGACTTCATCGGACCGAATGATGTGATGGGATAGTAGTGCATATATTATATTATACTTACTTGTGTGAGCTAATATTATTTACCCATCCATCCATCCGTCAACCACTTCGAGTTTGAAATAATAAAATCTATTGCAAGCAAAGTTTGATCTACTTAATACGCTTATGATAATAATAATGCGCAAAAATGCCAAAAAGTATAATATTTTTTTTATTTGGATTCTGAACGTAGAGGTGAATGTATTGATTTTACAACGACGTGTGTGTGGTTTTTTTGTTTCTATACACGTGATAAAAAATAGAAAAATTATTAGATTTTAAACTTTCAGGGTGATTTCTGATAGAAAATTGAATTTAGTTTGTACTTCGAAAGGGTCAAAATTGAAAATTCCCAGTATTTTTCAAAATAATCGGGAAAGACAATAAAAACAGATAATGGAGAACCGGGGGTGTTTTACGCAAAACCTCTTTTTGATTGAATGGATTATATATGATTATAATATTACGAATTTTTTTTCAAATCTGGTGAATTATTTTTAATTTTTACAGTCATAGAAAAATGTATTTTTTGGACGCCCTTCGTAATAATCCAAACGATATTATTTTGTTGTTATTTTTTTTACGATTAATACATTTTTACTGTAATATATATTTAAAAATAAAGTATATTACGTTTTCTCAGCTGTTCCAAAAAGTACTGAATCATATTTATATTTATAAGCGGCAATTTGTCTGTAAAATCATTTTTTTTAGAGGTTACTAGTACTTACTACTGTAATGTATTTATATTATGCATCAGTTGCTTGGGGCAGAATAGTACTCGAACGCGAAATATTGTTTTAGTACGCATCGGTTTCAATGGGCAACCTATAGGTACTGTAAAGAACAATTTACGACGCAAAATATTATTATAATCGGTCGCTAGAGGAAATCTAATAACCTATTGAAAAGAAAATAAGGTGAAAAAAAACATTGTACTCAGCCCAAAAACAACATGTCAGTCTTAAAACTAAACCTGCAAAGGTAGCCGAATAAACAATTAGATTTTCACGGGATAGGAAGTTAAAATGTTTATTTTCCACTATTTATTATGAGTAATAACAACAACGTCTGTCGATAAATACGATGAGTATTTAAATATCGTCATATTGGACAGGTTTCCAACATCGCGTTGGCCGCGAACAAAAGTTTCCACACTCCGTGTTTCCTCTTTCCAACCCTCGAAAGACAATAATTTATGGCATTACCGCGAATTTTTTTTTTTTATCATGTTTTGAAGTTTCAATACAACTTAATCTTGTTACTCCGCGTGAATTCGGGATTTTCACTCGCGCTTGATGACTCGTAAAAGAAAAACTCGTTGGGTGAAAAAAAAAAATCACCGCAAAACTATAAAACGTGGTAGGTATATTGAAAAAGATTTTTGTGTGCGTGCATGCACCATCCCGAGGGAATGCGAACAGGAGAAGGAGTCGACGTGCCGGGTCACGTTTCAGACGAAATGGTGCTATTGCGTAAGTTACGTGTTGTTTTTGTATTCAACTATGAAGTAATTAAATTATTCAGCGCCTTTGCGCCGTTCGAACGGAAAAGTGGAAAACGTCGTCTAACTTTGGTTTCCGCGTGATTTACCCGCGGCACATCGTTTACAATAACATATGCATTTTGCAAATTCTCCCGGCGACAATCCCATTCGAGACAACCGGCTTTCACGTGGTTTGCATTTTTTGTCAAGCAATACTTATTCGAGTGTACACAAAGTTCTTCAGTAGCTTCATAGAAATGTAAATAACATCATAAAGTTGTTTATCGGCAACATAATATCAAACAGTATTTTTATTTTGTATCGGACTTGGTGTAAAAAAAACATATATAGGTCAGCATTACCTTAACATATTTTTGGAACAGAAAAATTACATATTGATTGATAACAAACGGTTTAGTTTTAGTTTTTAAATCAGCATGATCAAACAGCTTACATTTTAGACATACAAAATGAGATAGTATTATTAAATGTGAGATATTAATATAATCATAAAATTTAAGATCAATTCAAAATGTGCAGGTAGATATAACATATTCTACTGAGTAACGTTGATGATTGGATAGATTAAGAATATCCTCGTTATGTTTGTTAGGTTTGAGGTCAACGGAAATCAAAGGATGTAGATGTTCATATTTTTAACGTTCGCAAGGAATGAGTGGTAGCTGTAAGCTGGAGACAAGTATATTATGTAGAAATCAAGGGATCAAGAATAGTATTAAAATAATTTAGGTGTACATGAGTATAGAGGACAGATAATCAGATAATCCGAAATAATGCCGATGACTTAAATTAGAAATAACCATTAGTAAGCGTTGTAACTACTAACGTATTTTTCATTGCAGATTAGTAATTAATATTAATTTTAATATAGATTGACAAAGCTCGGTGGTTGAAAAATTACTTATTTGGAATAGCTTGGTATTGAGTTCAACCGCATTGTCCTCATCGGTCGCCAACGTGGTAAATCGGATGGGTGAGCAGAAATATTTGGTATTTCTTCTTAATAAATTGCTGAATTTGCAGAATATTATGGTAGTGTACGTTTTGATTTGGTGATTTGATGAGGCCATAATACTCATGGCGAAAATAGATACAACTATACTCAATGCATTCATAAAACAAAATACGTAAACGACAAACAGTGATTACAGAACGAACATAGGTACTATTGTTATCAAAGAAAATATTATAATATATTACGTGAAGTGGGTCAGCACTTTTTAAGAGAGTATTTAAATATTTTTGTCATTCAAATTTCAAACGCACACAAATATTAGTGAATGAATATCTATAGCGGCTAAAAACCATATACCCAATTATATTCATTTTAGAAGAGTAATTGCCAATTCCGAACACATCTGTGAATAAAATTATCGATTTCAACGACATTATTTCACGATTTTTACCGTCATTTTTGATATCACTACAAAGATACGTCATAATAATAATAAAATAATATTTCAATAACCAAAATAAAATACTAATATATTTCAATTCAAATATGACATAATCATTAATATGATTTTTGTCCGTGGAAAAAGTTTTGAAGTCGTCTTATCACCTTTAATGGTAACTGGTAAGTGGAGATACATCGAATACTTCCTAGGACTGTAACCTTTTAAACCTTTTAGTCTACAGGAAGGTCTTCGGATAAATTATTTGTACTCAAAGTAATGAATTGTACGATTTGACTGTCTTCCAACCGATAAAATTGAAAAATGAGTCAGACACGTCGTATTTTTTTTTTTTAGTTTACGCAATATGACTTGAAAAATACACAAGTAATATTTATTATGATGGCCTCATAATATATTCTTTCTATTATGTTCTAAGACACGGAATATTTTGTATAGAACAAGCCTTAACGCTCTTAGGTCTAAAGATTATTATTGCGTACATTATAATATGACTATAAGGTGATTTTATACAACAGGCGGTTTGCGAGTGCCTGAACACTCGTCTCTTTTCGTTAAATTCGGCGGAAGTTAGTAGGTACAGTGCATTGTTATATTTTGAAAACAACGTTTAATAAATGGCATTCAAAGTTCGACTTTGGGCCGTATATGTATATATGCTGTATAAGCTCTACGCGCAGTGTCTCTGATACGACAAAGCTCGCTGATATACTTTATCAACGATATCCACAGTAAGTTGTGTTTCATATATAGGTCATTAGGCCGGTATCATCTCAAGATAATCATCTATGAACGACGAGCAGGTATATTGCAATTAATGCATATAATATATTATTATCCTGCAAACACTAAACGAAATTTAAACGGTTATTACGTATATCAGTATTTCACGTACACCATGTCAATATTCCTCTGTATAATATTTTATGTGATTTGCATAATCATAATTTACAGGTTTATTTTAATGTCGTTATTATAATATGCATAATATATAGCATATTATGCTAATATTTAGAATTATACTATTTTATAGGGAATTTCAAAATTAATGTAGCTTTTTTTTTCGTTTAACTTTAGAAATTGCTCGAAACATTTATGCATACCGTAATACCGTATAATTTATTTAATACTTTTCTCCGACAGTGACATCTGAAAAAGTTTTTTTAACGATATTAATAAAACGTTTATTACACCAATGCCTTTCTGTGAATGTATACATTTTTTTACCTTGTCAGTTTTTTACTGATATTTTAATCTTTTCGCGACATCAAAACACAACAGTCACGACAAAAACTCATCACCCGCGAGCCTCGGTACACGCGAAGGTCAGTTTATTTTTTATTGTTTTTTTGTCAACATAGGACATTAAGGTATGATATATTATAACGGACGAGCTTATTGAGAGGCGGTCAGAATGAAAAACCGCCTACAATAAAATTTGCCTCGTAAAGTCGACGTACGTCTACCGCTGCAGGTGTCGGCTCTAGTTATATATAGGTACACCATTACACCTACGCCATCATCATCGTCGGACTATAAACTGCTTAGCTATACATATACGGGTAGACCCTTTAAAATGACCATCAACCGGCACACCATATCATCGTTAACGAAAAAAATGAAAAGAAAAGAAAATTACGTCAATTGCGAACATCGGTTGTCAAGTATTGAAAACGAAAACATGTCGTGCCAACACTATACTGTTAAAATCTGGAAATACGTAGCTCAGTATATTAATAACTAGAACATAAATTAAATGCTCAAAAAAGTACAAAATATGCCTTAAAAAAAAATAACGCACTAATTTTGAAAATTTATATATATATGCATCATTTTTTGTAATGGTAATATGAATAATATATTTGAATACAATTTAAAACGATACATTTTCTGGTTTTTAATCGAAAGGCTCGAGATTCGTGACCGAGACGTAATTAACTTGGTTATATCTATTCGTATGTATAAGAGATAACATAATACTGATCACGTGGACACCTTTTGAAGTATCATTCTCTAACTTCGAGATCTTTAATATATTATAGCTTTGAAAAATTACCTTAAAAGTAAAAATGCACGAAAAATCCCAAATGAAATAGTTTAAATTTATATATATTTTTTTAATTACTTTATTATATTGAAAACGAATTTCATGCTCGAAAATCAGTGGTGCAGAGCACTCGGAAAATATTAAATCCACGTGCTAATAATAACTACATAACATGAGTGTTAAAACGAAGGCACGTCATAATAATATTATTACGTATATCATACACGGCCCCGGAATCCTTCTCGTCTCAATATTATGACTGCTGTCATCGACACGTGCGTGTGCGGTATTCGAGCAGGGCCGCGTGTGCACCCTTTTGTAATGAAAATATTGTACATTTTAAACGCCAACGCGAGAAAATAATAATATATATATATCGACAGGATCTGACGTACAGCTGCGGTCGCATACGACGTGAAAAAGCTGTAAAGATATGTATAGATATCTTGTATATAGATATGCGTGTGTCGAGAGAGTGTTCTCCTTCGTTTTTCGCGTGTGGCGCAGCTCATAATATTATTATTATTATCAATGATGATAATAATAATAATAATAATATACGTGCTATTTGGCGTTTGTTTTTGCCCTCGGGTATCGTCTAAAAATATTCATCGATCTAATCATCACAACCGCGGTGCACTGCGCGCGCTAGTTTGGTACTTTATACATATTATTTTAAATATAATATTCATACGCGTGTGCGCGTAAATTTTGCGTGGATAATGGATATAGAGTAATCGCTTCAGTTTTGAACGTGACACAGTAGTGCGAAGACTGTGCTGGACGCGCGACGTCACGCGACATTACGACGTTTTGATGACAATCGGAATAAAAAATTATTAATAAATTATAATAAAAAATATAAAACATAAAAAACCGTGCACGTGTGGTTTTTCGTTGTTGAAACATTTCGTACCGTTATAGAAAAATAATATTTTAATATGACATAAACACCGATCAGAAGTTACGTCCCGTCGCGTGCCAAACCACGGATCGGGATCACAGACCAGATACGACCACACGCGTATGTATATGTGTCATCGTTGTATGCTCGAGTGTTTATGATGGGTCGGGGGAGAGGGCCACGAGTCAGTTAAAGTCTTCACGTGAAGAATTTATGCGTGATAATTACGTCTGGGCCGGTTATTATTGCGGGCAGAAAATCGTTTTTATACAAAAATTATTATATAATTAATTATAATAGCTGATTATTAAATGATTATTTTTAGTTATTTTTATTATTTAGTTAATAATATTTTGGTATCAAATATTACTCTTACGCAGTATTTATCGTTTTTGTACAGAATTGCACAAACGCTGAATTATTTGTTGGACTATAATTTTTATAAAAAAAAAAAAAAGCCACGTAGTAAATATTTCGATTTTTGGTCGTGTATATACTCAATCAAAGTATAAATTGTATCTAATGAGTATTATATTTATTTGAAGGTGTTTTACTTGCATAACTGTCTTAAGATTACGTTAGTAAACAAAAATCAATTTAAGCTCAAAACGGATTAACTAATTAAACGGTAATTTATGTAAGAAAACAATATACAGACGTGAATTGCCTATCTATGTAAATAATTAGTGGTTAATTGCTTCTGACTTAATTTGCCATAGCGAGAACAAACAAATCGTGCTAAAATATATTTGAAAATTCTCAACCACTTGTACGTTAGTATAGGCGTCGTTGATCTAAACAGAAGTGTTGACTAAAATATACTGAAAGCTAAATTCTCCTAAACTCCAATAGGTGATTTGTGCCTACGGAAAGTTAGATTATAATCTCATATCACTTTTCCACAATTTCCGTCGGTTGCAGTACTTAAGATAAAATAATTGTCATAATTTAATCCATGCTATGTTAAATTAATCGTTTTCAATCAACTCTTAAACCCCAGGCGAATGGCAACATTTGTACACAAATTTATTTTACATATTTTATTTTTTTTCGTTTAACAGAATATATATTCCTTCTCACTACTCATTAATCATCCATTGAAGTATTACAATTGTTTTATCAACTACTTTATTTATGTGTAATACAGTATCTATTATACAGTTAAATCAGACAATATTTATTATAATGAATCTCGATCATCCAAATTCGTATTCATTTCATTAGGGTACATTAGCTCAAGTATTACGTCGTTATAATATGATCTTGACTACATGATGAAATAATAAGTTATGCACCGATATTATAACATTATAATAAGTATTTATACACATCAAGTGCCTACTGTTCGACGTTGATAAAAATATTAAATATAATATACTACTAAGACATAATATTATACAATATGTACTTAACGTTTTTGGTTTTTAAAACTATCCTGTCACATTTTTTCAAGTTACGATTAAAATTTTCTATACAAATATACATTATTATTAATGCTAAACTAACAGTAAAAAACTACAAAGTTTACTATTCACATGTAACATATATTTTATGTTGCGACTTACGACAGGTCACGTGGTAAGGTGTATAAATTAAAAATTACGGTGTCACTGCTATAGTAAGTTAAATTTACGCGCGCACGTAAGTATATTTAATGCGCATATCGAACATGCCTTTAACTAAAATTTTAGTTCATATCACGTGGCCGCAGCCCCAAGTTCGAGGTGTGTTCAAATATATAATAATATTATGTAATTTTCATATTGCGTATATTGTACGCGATAAAAAAAAAAAATATTTCATCGATTATACATGATAGTACTTATCTAACCATAGTACCACGCGTAGTACAAGTATGTTTGAGTATTTCTAATTTGGGTAAGATGTAAGATAATGATGGAAATAAGTCAATATGGCAATATATGTCTTCTACTGAAGAATAATTTATGATTAGAATGCATGATAATTGTATTTTTGACATAAGTATTGAGTATCATAGGTGTTGCCGATGGAGTGGAAAATCCTGTTCGAATCGTCGTAAAAGGTTTCGCGCAGTGATGTACCTAGTGATGAAACAACTATGGAGTGTTATTATAAATTATAATATTACTATAGGTACGTCATATACAATGTATACGGTTTATGAAATGTTATAATTAATTTATCACTTTGAAATTCGAAGCGATATATAGTTGCACGACTTCACAAACGATAGAGTTTTCGTTTTGTGGATAGCGGAGCAAGCTGAATTTCTGTCTGCCGAGAGTGTTTTTAATTTCATCCCATACCGACTGCAGTTGTTAGTAACTTTAAGCGTCTATTACAGAAGTCCTTCTGTATAATAGCATATATAGAGTTAAATATTGTGCGATAACTCGAGATGGTATAGCTGTTATAATTTCATTCAAGCTAATTAAATTATGTGATGATCTCCGTGTTTATTTAATTAAAACGATTTGCGTTATACAGTTTTATGTTCACAGTTTATAGTGATTCGACAGTACCCTTAGTTGTTTTGTGTTAACAATGACCGGCTTGATTATTATTATTAATCTAAACGAACATCTCAGACAAAATATACATTTAAAATATTTAAAATATTCATAGAGTCATCTTTTCTATACCGGTTTCGGTTCGACTATATTAATTATACCCGTTTATGTACTTATCACATTATGACACTGATTCGGCATTTAATGTTTTACTAGTTACTAAACTGCCACTACCAAATTATTTTGTAGCCAGAATTGAAGACGAATGGACAATTATTATTTATAATATCTTAGGGTTGTTGAAATCGCATAGGTAACATCGACGATTTTTAATTTTTAACGTAGATACGTTTTTGGGCTGGGCACGACTGATTTTCGCGAGGCCGATTTTTGTAACGCTTTGTATATTGCCATAGAAATGTAAATCAACAATGAAAACAACAAAAAACAATTAATTAAAATCCTAACAAAATGTAGCATACTAGATATTTTCCGCTGTATAGTAACCCAAAAACAAATCTATAATCCTTCAACTATCCTTGCAGACGAAAATATCTATAGTAGCTTGCAGCATGCTACTAATATCATACTACTAAAGTCTAAACCTACTTATAATATTATACAAACGACATTTCGTTTTCTATGACTCGATTTGCTTTTTATAGAATAAAATATATTGCATAAAGTTGTCTGTGTATAGTGTATACGGGCAAATTATATTACTACATTATTATGATTAGTACAAACGCATAATATAAATAATATAAAATATAAATTGTAATAATATTTTCTCGTCGAAAGACGAATGAAACTTATCAGTTATCAGCAAAGCAGGATCAGCCATTTCCCGTAGTACTTTTTTCTACGGAAAGACGTTAAACGAAACATGCGTAATAAAACCATAAAAACAGCCATTGACTGTGCCAATTCTGCGTCATTGTATACTGTTACCGCGATCCGCAGGTGCGTGCGTATGGCTCAGACCTAATAATAATATGTAAAGCTCATTAGGCCACTAAGACGCGCAATTGTATTATATTATTATTATAGAAACGTATTTGGGTCTTTAGCCACTACATAGGGACGTAACTGAATTATCAAATTTGACCGAGCTTATAATGATATTGATTAATCCAATCGGACTACCTGGTATACATTTTTTTCGTTTTTCAAAATTTTCTTACAGTTTATTTTCTATATCGACTTATCTACTATGAACCTCATACTACGTATTGATTTTGTGTGTACACTATCATGTGCACATGTACCTATAGGAATTGCAGTTCCCGGATGAAACTATAGGTACCCGTGGTGGGACTATAACACAGGTTAAACTGCGCAGACCGAAACGCGTACAATGTTTATTTTACAATAATAATAATAATAATCGTTAATATTTTAACACTTTTAAAATTAATTGCACCAAATCATAAAAATAATTATACATTAAAATATTAAAATATCGTTTAATTGGATCTGATTCAAACGTTAACAAATCGTTTTACAGGCAATTAGAACTGTGCCGTCCACCACTCTAGATCTATTTCTGAGTTTCGCGAAAAAAAAATAGTAATTTATTTTTTATTATTCTTGCGGGAGACGGCCAGAAGGAGACCCTCTTGATCGCCATCGACCGTGAACGAATATGTACAAAAATAAATCAGACACCCGCCAATTCATTACAGGCACACGAGTGTATAGTAGTCTACTCGCTAAAATATCAGTCAGTGCCCCGAGGTCGTTGTCGTTTATGTGCATTCGGATCCATATTTTGACATAATTATGTCAAGAAGTTTGTATACACCGGAAATCCAAAAATTCGTATCCGACATCCACTCTTAGAATAGGAATAAACACGGTAAACTAATTTTTTAGCTTTTATTATTCGCCACTACCTACAATGATGTAATGTAATTTAAAAAAAAAACAAATTTAAATATACGACCACAACTCAGGTTTCAATTAACAGATTTTTGTTTTATACATCAATTACCAATATGATTACACACTTACGTAAGTGTTAAATAATATTTTTATATAATATTTTAATGGTACGTCAGAGGACGTTACATAATATGTTTTGTTGTAAATACTACGAATCTATATTACATAGAAAAAGGAAATATAAATTAAAACAATAGTAATTCATATAATTTAACAGTTATGAAATGTTAGTTATTTATATTTCATTATGTATTTATATAATGAATTTTAATATTAGTATTTCAAACATTTATTTAAAACAATAAAAATAGTTGTACAAATAATTAATTGGTGAAACTTATAATATTATAATTTATCGTTTAGTTACTGACCTGTAAATAAGTGAATTAGTGCATACGAGAATGTTTGTAACATTACCTATTGGAATCATTACGAAATTGGATTCAGAATTATTACCTGAAACTTCTGCTGAAACTTTCATCAATAGATTTAAAGATAGTATTGAAGAAACTTATATAAAGCAGGAAACTATGCATTTTTCAAGTTATGGAATGCAAATAAATTTACCATCCAATTCCCTTCAAAATATTTTGTTATATATACAATATACATTAAAATAATTTGAAAGAAGTTTTTCCAAATATGCTCTTTTCTTTACGACTTCAATAAACCTTGCCAATTTAAAATTGTGATGTGAAAAGGGAGAATTTAAAATTAGAATTGATTGAAAACGTTGATGAATGTTTCTTTACCAAGAAAAATTAAATTCACTTATTTGTCTTTCCGTGGAGAGGGCTTAACAAACAGGATTCTTCAGATGTAATTCAGAAGTTTAGTGACAGGCTTAGAAAAAACATTTGTTTAAATTAAAAAGTAAAAACTGTATATTTTGTCTTCTGAGAGGAGCATTGATTTTACAATAATGTGTGTGTTTGATTGTGTCTATCACGATATTATATTATAGAAAAAATACTTTGATTTTCAACTTCAGCATTTATTTTGGTAAGAGTGTGAATCTATTCGATATTTCTATACATGGTATAATTTTCAAAATATTTTGATTATTTTTAGCTACTTATAGACATTCGATATTTTCGGTTTATTTTAGGTTTTTTCCATATATACATATATACATATAACATATATATATATTACATAGGTATCGATGGTAAGCCTGAAAATGTTAATCAAGATTCTTCATAAGTTGCTATTACTTATAGGTTTTCAAAAAGATAAAATATAGAACCCATTTTTTTTTCTAATCATATTTTGAAGTTGAAATTTGAACCGAATCAGATATTTAAACGGAGGATAACGATTTTTATAAATTTGTTGTAGTTCAAAAGTGTTTTTGAAACTCTTGCGAATATTATTATGTTTTACATAGACTATACCACAGTGGCATTTTCAAAACTTTTAGATTAACGTACGGTCTCACAAACCTAGACGAAAAACAATAAGAGCGATGTACATTTCCTAAAATTAACGTTTCCATAAAAAAAAGCTAATATTTTTTCGAAACAACCATATTATTATCGTTCACAGAATAGCCCTATATATAAATCCGAATTGTATGCGCCAATGACAATTGGAACGTATTGGAACGTAATAAATTATCAAAGAGGCGTCAGTGGGCTTACGTAGGCGCGTCCTATGCGATATATTATTATTGTACATATATTATTATACAAAGCATTCACTCCTCTCATTGCCGAACACGACTTCGTAGGCTATGATAATATAAAATGTACAATACTCGACTCAGTCGACTGTTTATATTATACCGTCTCGGATCACATTGTATAATGTATATACATATATGTATGTATTTCATATCATATAATATGGACTTCATACATATTTTTCGACGAATTGAAGGTTTTGAGCGTAATGTATATTATACATACACTATATGGGTTACCGTCTCACTCGCTAAACTATTTTTTTTCGCCGAAAATCTCATCCGATCTCTCTTGTCGTTTGGTGATTGATAACACCATTGCCACCGCAACGCCATGTCTTCTTCCGGCCTGACAAAGCTCGCCCCTATCCTCACCACTCCACCCACACCCACACACCCACACACACACACACACACACCCGTATATCCACCGTCGAGGGTCCGTTCGAATGATGTATCGACGTGCCGCCATGCCCGCTACCTTGTGAGATACCGTTAATGGAAAACGGCCTAAATAGTCCGATTCGTCGTCGGTCGATTCCACCGCATTGGTCGTATTTTTTAAGACTATAGGTATATTATTATCTATATTATAAAAGGGGAAAAAAAATTGGAAACGCTTTAATTACTGTTCGCATATATTTGAGTACCTATATTTAGCAATAACTGCAGACAACACTGCTGCTGCACATTTATTAGGTAAAATATTTAATCACCTCCTTAATTATATCATAATATTATCGTTTATCACTCCTAATTATAATCTCATTGCCGTTTCCAAACTTTAGAGACATCCTGTATGTATATATTATGCACTGCGTTTGGTTTATTATAAAAGCATGTTTATACTCACTAGTATAATAAGCTTGCGTTATACTTAAGCTACTAGCCTACTGTTATACCACAAGCCAATCCTACGGTAAGTCAATATTGACTCATAAGTCATAACTCATCAGTCATAAGTTAATAACAATAATATATGATATAAATATTAAATAGTACCTATACTGTTATAATAATACAATAAGATAATTAATGCAATGTTTTCGGATAAAATTAATTCAACCTATCATACCTATTACGTCTTATAGTAATACGATTTACTACAATACTATATAATATCAATATAATATATATATCATAAATTTATAAAACAATCTTAGTACCTATATACTATATAGGCTGATAGACAGTCTTCGTCGTTTTTCTTATGTCATGATTTACCATTGAATTCAAAATATGTAACAAATCCATTACAGTTATTTACTACTTACTCAATGATGAGGTATATACTGGATACCTACTGTTCAGCTCAGCATTTATCTAATTTCCTTTATTTCAACAATATTACCGATTGAAACATCAAATCTTTCTTAATATATTTTGATAACAATATATTTTCGTCACGTGGAATGCGGATGTCAACATATACAAAATACATTATAAACTATATTATGTATAGGTATTGAAATGTTTAGTGGATATACGCAGGTCCACCGACCATTATCGGTTTTGACCTAGGTATGTAATTATTTTCTGATAAACGAAAATATTCGTTCATCACTCGGTGCGCGCTTAAGATATTAATATACGAACTACAAAATTTTACAAATTATTTTCCCAGCACACGACCGTCTAAATTTGGCCACATTCCATTTGGCGAATAAGCTCCGATTTTATCATATTACGTGTCACAGTGTTTTATTATTGTAATATGGTTCCGATTTGATTTCATTCTCCTAACGATTACCTATTTAATTTGTTATTAGTTATAACTTATAACTGAGGAAAACATTATAATATATCTTTAATTATATGCGTGAGCTTAAAAACAATAATTGTCTTTTATTCTCATATAGGCAGTATATTACAAAGCAAAACAATAATTGGAAAGGACTTTTTTCAAGTACCTATACCTAAGACGTTTCTGTGCTGATAAAATAAGTTTGTTGCAGAAATTTTGAAACTTTATGATTAGAGGGAAAGTCAACAAGCCCTTAAATAACTCAGGACAGCATAGCGATGCTTATATATATATATTATACGTTATATATGGGAAAAGTAGACAATCGGTCATTTCGCAGAATTGTTGATTTCAATGGTCAAGTTAGAAAAAGTCTCTATTGTCCGGACATTGCGAACAATGACAAAATTAAGTGAGAAAAGTAGATCAAATATTAAGATTTACAAAATTTGATTTAACGGAGTAGGCAGTATTTTATTTTAATAAACAAACAAATTAAAAATATTATTGTAAGAATATCTAGTTTTATTTCTCAAAGATTATAGTCAATTTTAGTAAATGAAAAAAAATTAAATTGAGTCAAGTCAACATGAAGCACGTTATTAATTTATTATAAATTAATCGGCAGAAATAATATATTTAACTTTTAAAGTTGATATGGATACCTACAAATATAAACATAATTCAGTTATAATGAAGTAAATTATAATATTTTCCCATCATCACCTGGGATAAACATAGTGATATAATAATGATGATACAACTGTCAGTCAATCATTATTCGATGGTGCAATTATAGTAATATACTCGTCGCAGAATTATGATACATTTATTATACAAGGAAAATAAATAGTAATAATAAAAACGATGCATGCAATTAGTATTTTATTGTGATGATGAGGAGAATTAAAAAAATGTTGTAAATATAATTTTTGGATGTGTTGATACAGCTCCCTCCAGAGTCACCAATCGCGTAATGTTTTCCTATAAACAATAATGATACAATGTTTGACGTTTACGGCTGTGGCTCCTCGAAGGGTTAAAAAAGGACCGACATAGGCAGGTATAGTCATAATTTGATAATATTAATATAAAATGGAGATTAAAAGGAGACGGAGAAAGAAAGGACACTGTATTCTATAATAATATAAATGAAAACTGTGAATATTTGACTATGACGTGGTCAAATAAATAATAATGATAAAAAAAAGATTTTCGAGGGTGGGAGGTTGATACGTCACGCGTAAGATACCGATCGATTGTTGATCAGAAATTATTATATTACTTTGGCCACTTTCGGTAGTGTCGAAAAATAGGGTAGATCCTGGTTAGAAAAACCAGATGAGGTAAATAGTGATCTGGTAACAACAAAAAATATTGGCATATCCGTTTGTAGTTTTGTACGTGTATGGATGTCAAAAGCCGATGGATGGCGGGGATGGGGCTGAACACCGTCGCAAATTACAGTCGATACCCAACACGTCATTGGCGGAGTATGAGGGTGAAGTTGTCAGATGTAGAATATCGTGCTGGATGTTATATAATTAAAAGAAATGTCACTACATAAAATTGTTATAATTTATAATGATAATGGGCTTTACGACAATGGGACAAGTGAATAATATTAATATGTTAGGCAATATGAACAAGATGAATAATAATTTGTATTATTTATATTGAAACTTAAAGTTGTAAAATCGGAGTCAAAGATATAAAGTTTATAGATAGATGAGTGAGGTATACTAAAAAAAATTTAAGACTTTTGAAAATCTATATATTTAATTTAAAAATAATAATAAATAGGCAGTAAAAATAATAATATGTAATATTACTTAATGTTATTACTCAGGCAAAGTTGGATCACTATAACTATAATTTATATTTTTAGGGGGTCAGTTATCTAGGTTACTTCCAACCAAATTAATGTTTGAATGTAACATAGGAAATAAATAAATTCTCATTTGTGAATCTCTGAAATCCAAATATCTCCAAGACGACGAGTAAAATATTACATAATTATACATCTTACCAGTTACCAGTATCGTTATAATAAAATACAGATCATTTTTAAAGTATTAATATGTTTGTTATATTTTTATAATAACTCACTTCATTTCTATATTTGTACACATCATAATATAATATAATATTATCTTCTCATATTTCAATACGATTGAATACTCGTTTCAAACTTTTTGGTGACCTATTTTTTTAAACAATCATATTATTTTACTCATTTTAATTTAAAACTACAGATTTTTTCATTCCAAAAATTATTTTTTATCCATTCAATATCAAATGTGTTATGACGAACACACATAGCGTTTTGTTATAATAATATAATTTTATAATTTAAATAATTTGTATAGCTAGTAAAAACACACAAACACAAACACACACGCACACACACACTCACATACGATATGAATTAGCATACGGTTTGGACTGCATGGCAGTTGGCTGTATATAAATAATAAATATATATATGTAGAGAGAGAGAGAGAGTGAGAGAGTGAGAGAGACGTAGAGTATGCACATATTAATAAATTATATGCTATGCAAATTTCACACAAGTGTACATCCATCAAAAATCCAAATAATTTGTACAATACATACAAATTTGCCTTTCCCCCCCCCCCCCCTAAAGCTATAACGGCTGTCGGTTGATAATGACAATATTTATTATATTATTTTGATTCCGTTACAGCTTAAAATCAATTGTGATAAGCTGCAGAGGCTGAGCTAAGCGAAAAATTAACTTATAAAGTTTGACGTGGATCAACCGGGGAAAGTAGTTCGTAATAGATTCATCTGAGTACGGCGACGAAGATGAATTTGATCAAATTACGAAACCACTTTTACCGCCACACTGCGGCAATAGACGATTTTCTCGGCTAATTGAATCGCTGCGACCGTCCGACGACGGGGCAAAACGACCATACCAATTTCTAATCGTGAAACTGCAATGGATGGGTCTCGGAGGCCACGTTTCACTAAATGTATTACAATATGGGGTGATCCTTTTAACGTAAGACACATATTATTTCAGAAAACATTAACGTTTTTGAAAATATTTCCTTTAAATAATAAATTTTAAGGCGTTGCAAGAACAATATTTTTGGAAAATATTTATATTTTTACTATTTTTTTATCATTTTTTTTTTTTTTTAAGTTTTTACTCTCTCGAATGGCAACTTACGTTATAATTTAATATTTCAAAACAAATTATTGTTCTGACTATTTTTATCTATAAAAATCAAATTAACTAAATAATATATTCCAAAAACGTTATTAGTTTTTGAATTGCTGAGTGTCCCGCGTTAGGTCGATCACCCGGTATATAGAAGTGTAAGTACAACTCGCTAGCGATTCTCGACTCACGTTCAAATTGTTTCGAAAGTTTCGTCCCAGTGGTCAGTATTTCTGAACTACCTTATTACCCACGTTTATTCATCGACAAATCGCCACGATGACGTTGGTACCTACAAATATTTCAGTATAGAAATACAATAAGTACGTCTTTGTTTTTGTCAGGTATCACAAGAGTTCAATATTTACTGTAGTAGCCGGTTATAGTGATATATTAAAACTGGTCGTTGGTCATTGTATCCGATAGTTCACATTAACCAATAATATCAGTAAATATTTCAAAAACAATTGTATTGAATAATTACAAAAAATATGTATAGGTAGAAAGCCAAGAATTTGTTGATGGAAGTTGTGTATATTTAAAAATGTAAAATATGTTACATATTTTAAGTTTATTAATTCGTTTTATCAAAAACACACACTGAATAATATGATTTATTTGATATTTTATTTTTTGACTTACTTCTCATTTCTCAAGAGTTCAATTAATATGTTATCAAAATAAATATACATTTCATATACACTCTATACGTGCAATGTACAGACCAAACAGGAAAATCGGATGAACAACAATATATCCTCCGGATAAAGATATACAAATTGTAGGTGAATGCACTTTGTCACTGTTTACATTATGGTAAACTGCTTTGATTTCTCTACTAAGAGCCCCGATCTAGACATATTATAAGTATGGCTTATTAGCCCTTTTCGAGACCACATCGCTGATTTTCTGAATGGCCCAAAACGGCAAATCGAAGCATTCAATAATCACACCATTAGCTTTCATTATTTATTTCGGTATACTAAAGAGATAATTTTTTGAACGGAAATCGGTCGGTATAGGTGGATATCATATTATAAGATTTTGGGTAGGTAACAACAGAGAATCATATAAAATATTTTTAAAAAAAATAGTAAATGTATAGATAAGCACAATATTACTTTATATAATGAATAAAAACATTATAAGAATTAGAATTCATATTATAAATTATTATGTTGCTGGTAATGTAAATAAATATTTTATTATTTTAACTTAATATTATAAATAATAAATAACACATATAACTTATTAGGTAGCAATTATCAATATTCAAATATAATATACTGCCTAGTATTAAAGTGATCAAAATGTACAAAACATACAATAAAATAATTGCTTAATGCAGTTGATTAACATTACCAATCGTATTCACTGAAAACTGTTTTACAATATTAAATTAGAACATTGTATTTGAACGAAAATCAAATAAAACAACAACGCGTTATTAGTTTATTACATCACGTACAACGGATAATGTTAATACTACAACATCTATAATATGAATATGAATAAACACGTATTTGGATTTATCAACGGTCCTATATCATTTTGGAATATTGAAGTATTGAACCAAATAACCAATGTTCAAATAAAAAAAAAACAATAATAAAAGGAATGTCACAATGTGTAAGTAACAGGTACCTATTTCTTTTTTTAAATTTATATAATAATAATTCTATCTAAAATTGTAACAACAGTCTATTTGTTTATATGTAAGCATATAACATGCTTACATCCAACATTTTGATAGAATACATTTATAATTTTGATGTCCTTACGAAATTAAGTGTTTGTTTGATAACTGTTACGTTTGGACCTAGGGTTTGGTGGAAGAACTTGGGATGTTGGGTTTGATTCTGGCAGTTTCTGTTTGTCTGCATTCGACGTGGATATAATGTTTGATTAAGTACCTATTTCTATTTTCAGTGTGTCATCAAAATACGATTGAAATGTTCATGCATATAAATTATTAGTTTTCAGTGAACGTAATATTGTCATATCGATATTAAAACTAGCAACTTTTAAATAATGTATTTGTATATTATGTAAATTATAATTTATAATATCATGCCATGTAATCACATGGTAAAAATTATGCACATATTTTGCTAGAAGGAACGAAAAGTTTGGTCGAACTTTGTAAAAGCAGATTTATAGTTTTCCAAAGGTTTGTTTTTCCGGGATTTGAATTATGCACAGGTTACACTTTCATATGATTATTAATTAAAAATAGCTTCTGTCATTTTGAAAACGACCAAAATGTGTAATATTTTTAAGTGACGTACCTACATGTTTTTTTATTACTATAAACGAATTTTATCGACCTAAATTACTTATTATGGAAGGATTTTGAGAATATGCTTAATGTATAGTAGCAAATTACGTTTACAGGAGAAATACATAAAAATGAACCCATTTTAATTGCCTCTGGACGATGAAAAGATTATAATGACATCAAGACGGGTTTTTAAATTCAATTGCCAGGGACAGAGTAACGGTAGTATAAATAGTGGTCATAAAATACAATTTACATCAATGCGATGAAAAAAAAAAACCCAGAGAAGTCACTCTGCTATATAATAGGTTTTGAGTGTACCTCGTCCTTGAATAGGTCACTGTTATTGTGTAATGGATGTGTTCAATTTTAATTCGATGATAAATCATTGCATAAGAAAGACGATTCTGAGCGGAGATAGTATATGTCGGCATCTATTGAAGAGTTTTAAATGATTAAAGGTTACTTTATAATTTATTTATAATACTATTGGTAATTTAGTTTTCTATCGATATTCAGTACTTATTTTTGACATAAAATCGTATTTTTTGGGGTCAGAAGTCAGAAACAAAAGGTACTAAATGAAAAAAAAAAAACAGCAACGCCATATTATAATATACACAGGATAAAATCAATTATAATTAATTATCAAAAACTTCTATTTCATATTCATTGTTCCAACCATAAAAAAATCATAAGAAAATACAATACAATATTAATTATTGTACACTTATAAAGAAAATAAAGATTTCTATAAACCATCGTTTTATTTTGGACTTATAATCACGACACATCTTCTTTTGTTCAACCAAATTTTGTTTCTTGAGGCACAAATATTTTATTTTGAACAAAAACGTTCCAACTAAGTGCAAAAATATATTAACAAGCAAGAGGTTCTATCTATAAAACTTTTTGGTTCTCAAATGATATTTATCACATTATCGTTTTTTATACGTTATTTATTGTCTATTGATTGGAATAAAAAAGAAATTTAAATAATTAATGCTGGACAATAATTTAAATTAGTAATTGGACAATCATTAAAAATCATTCATGACGAAAAAAGTTATAAAAGTTTGAAGTTTAAACTTCATTTCACGAACATTTTGATAAATTAAGATGGCTCTTATTGTGTTCTAGAACATGATGTTAAATATTAGAATATTATTTTAAACATAATTTATATTAACTTATTAGTCCATACCACCGTAAACTATTTGATGAGGTGTGTGATATAAATACCTTAAAATTAGTTTAAATATTTTTAAATTATAATGTTTAATATAGAGAATAATAATACATATAATTTTGATTAGCGAAAAGTTTCGAATCCATACTATTTATGTTTATGAATAATATTACAATATAAGAACTTAAATTATATTACCTATTTTTTTATCAACACTAAAATTTCAAATTTCAATAAACGAAAATTATGCAAATATATTTTAGATATTTTTACAATAATGTAACAAAAATAAAGTTATTAAATTTTCAAGCTGTTTTAATCACAAACAAAAGTTCTACCAGACCCAATTAGAATAAAAACGAAAAAGCCGATAATAATGAATTTCTATAAATTTCCCAAAAATAATAATAATATTCCTTAAACATTTTCACGTCTATAAAATGGTGAAAATTGCATATTTCTTCGGTTGTTAATTTTTTGAAATACGACAAAAACCAAAATCAATTTTGTCAAATATTTATGTGCGTAATGTTTTTTTGTTGTTTTTCCGTTTATTTTTAATGTATAAATTATATTAAATATTCAAGTAATAGCCCGAATTCACCCTCAAACTCGAAAATGTATTTTTTTTTAATACCTACTACAAAAGGTTACAACAAACAAAAAAACACACATCACTGTAAAACCAGTACATTATTCGCTCCACTGATAATCTAAAAAGTAATTGTTTGAAGTGAATTTCCTCTCATAACATTTATTAAAGGCAATACTGTAATTATAGCTTTAATATTGTCAATAGTATACACACACTTATTACTTATATTTCATTGAGTTTAGTAGAAATGTCCCCCAAAAATGTTCAATATTGGCACTAGAAATTGTGTTAGGCGTGACCTATTATAATATGATATACCTAAATCTGGATCGAACAAACAATTTGAATTTCAATAAAATATAAAAATCGCCTTTCAAACATTTAAAATTACCGAATAAAGAAAAAACAGACAATTCAATATTTTATGAAACCCACCTTATTGTAAAAAGTTTAAAAAACAACGAATATTCACCATTAATAATATTTATGCTATCAAAGAAATTGATATCAATACACATTTTTCAAAAATAAAGAAACTTATCAGTTACAACGCACATTAAACAACCTTATTCGGTCAATCATCAATCACCTAAACTAAATCATGCATTTATTAATAATATTTTAACATTGAATTGCTTCCTAGATTATATACTTAATTTTATTTGAAATGTTTTGTAACAATATGTAGTTGATAAAATACCAGATTAAAATATGAACATGATATCTTTAGATGATACTAATATATTATAATATGTACCTATCATTTATCAATGTGTCATAGACAATTAAGTCAAATAATATTGCGGTTTGTCTGTGCATAGATATACTTATTTTGCCTATACGATACGCCGTGTTACATTTCATCAGATCATGGATAACGGAACGGTTTCTATCGCGGCGATCAGTCGACGGATATTATAACAGCCGACGAACTCTAGCCACAGGACGAACAGGTGTCCAACTTCAGTAATCCCCGGGTCTGCGGCGGTGTAGGCCCCAGGTTACTGGTGTCCGATCGCCTTAGCAGTATCTTACTAGAAGGATTGTTGTTCCTTCCTCCAATATTACATGTCCTACCTTTGACGTCATAAAATAAAGAAGCGCGGGGGTTGGTTAAACTTTCTTCGTGAGGTTTGGCTCTGTATTGGCTTATGGTTTTGTCGGTAGTCACGCAGCCCGCAAACAGTTTTAACCAGCTACAATCACTACGTGGTGTTTGTCGTCTCGTGGTCTCTCGTTCGAGATTTCTCCGGGCAAGAGGGCTGAGGTTCTCCACTAATAACGCACATCACTAATAGTTTCGTACTCAGTTTTTATAGCCAGAAGGTAGACGCATGAGCTAAAACCTGCAGAGAACTCCAATGTCCCTTAAAAAATATAGTACGCACAGATATGAAATTTTTGAACATCGACATTTTGTTTTTCAAAATGGGATGTACAATTTGCTCCATAGCGATATAATTGTCAATTCCGTGAAATAGTGTACAAACATCATACTCGATGTATTTAACAACATGTTTTTATATCATATTATTATTGATTTTATCCAATAATGTACTATGTATCTCCCGTTTACGTGGTATAGGTATCATAAATAAACATAAAACGCATTTCAAAATAATATGATCATATTAGATGGCATTATTTCTTGATTAAATTGAAGTGTACCATAATATATACGTAATAATACATATTATATTGCAAGACAAGCAGGTATCGTATTATTCAAATTCCCGTATATGATTTATAAATTATAACAATATATTTCTTAATTTTTGACTTTTTATTCATGATCAATATATTAAAATACAGTATCGTAAGTCACTGTAATATTATAAATTATTATTGTGTAATTTGTCTATATCCAGTCTCATTTTCCGCACCCATCAAACGACACAATTTGTTCGTTAAAAAAAATACAGTGAGTTCAACGAAGCAATATAAACAATAGTTTTTCGAAGCGAAATATCATTTAATTTGATACTGTTACGAGCTCATAGATTAAATATCCAATATTTTTATTCGACTTTATTATTATTACTTTTTGTTAATAAAATATAACTGTTGTAAACATACGGCAGCACATGTGGTATTTTATATTATATACGTAATATTTTGTAGTTTTTAGCCAAATAGTCGATCGGTTAAATCTATATACATAGACAGTTCTTTATATGCCTTCGGTGCTTTCGATACAATACTTTAATAATGAACGGAACCAAAAATTAGGGCGAAATAAGATTATTTCAAGTGAACGACTTTCCCGTTTTTGTTTTTCAAAGTCTTAAGTCCCTGGTTACCTCAATTTATTAGTCCTCTGTATCTGAAAGCGAGTCGACTGGAATGGAGAGGAAAAAAAAACTAAATTCGGACTATTTTTCAAAGCCCTTAAATGGGATTGTTATAAATATACAAATATAATAATCTATTACAAATGATTACGAGTACTAGTGTTTATATTTTTCTATAGTTTCGTAAAGTATTTTGCGCAGTGTGCCGGGAGAAATATATATTCGGTCAACCGCATTGATACTGATTTCGTGTTGTAAATACACTAACCCGAAATACCGCAAAACATAATATCCCAAGTTTTAATACGTTATTCGTGATCGAAACATCGTGTAGAACCACGCTCTACATAATATGTATAGAACACTTTAAAATACATACTTTGACCCCAAACGCAAATATTATGTGTTGCAGTCTCTTCGCTGGCTAGAAAACTCAGTGGAATAATATTCCACTAACCTATACAATATCATAATATTACAAATATATTTTACAATCGTAACGACGAAAAAATACAAATATCTTTCCTCCTAAAGAATACCAGTGCCATTGTGCACGTATGGGTTTATAAAAACAAATAACGTTTGTAAAAATAACAAATAACCTACAAAAAAAAATATGTATTTATAAAGAGTTTCACTCATAAGTTATAACTAACGAACTTATCTTATTTCTAAACGTACACTTAATGCTATAAAATCAACCGACATATTAATGATACAATTTTTTTTTTTTTAATTAAGACCAAAATCAGTTCACTTTTTGATAATCATGAATAGGAGCATTTTTATTTCTATTCAAGATAGACTGAAAACTACTATAAATTATACATATATACTATAATATATAATTTACCACCATAAGATGAAAAGATGAAACATCAAAATTTTAAAAATTGTTATTAGTAAAAAAGATGTTGACGGTGAAAAGTACAGTGAGACACCTGTATAAATTAGATACTGTGGACTAAAATAAATATTGTGTGTAATATTATATTAATATATTATACGTGTAAAAATGATTTCGTTATTATAGAAGTTTGATAATAATACCATTGTGTATCAATTTTGTTATGATATATTATATTTATTTGACAATCAGTAATTTAATATTTAAAATAAGTGATGTTGAATATACGTATGTTCAAAATGTCCTATTTTCATTTCTCAGCTGTATAGTATTCCTATTTATTAAATCGTATTGTTTATAAATAACCTTACTGACTCACAAAAAAAACTTATTCGGGGATCCCAAAATAAAAATTGTAATTTAAAATCTCAGACGTTCAATTGGAAAATGTCTACTGGTTTATTCCATTAAAAATAAAAATGCAATTTATAGAAATTGCAAGAATTTATTATTTATTAATAATATTAATTATATTGCATTTTATTGTATTATATTAAATATATTATGTTATATTCATGACGATTTGTTTGAGATCAACTATGATAATTTTCTGTATTATAAAATGCAATTTTTTTCTTAACGCTAAGTATAGGTACTCAAATTTAATATCGGGATGAGCATTCCGTTTCGAGTACCTATATATGTATATACACGATGTACGACGATAGTGATCGTTTCTCGCCACACTGGTCCAGAGTCAAAAATGTGATTTTACTTTTGTGAATCGGATCTGTGATAAAGTTTCAAGAGTCTCGAAATCGTTCTTCACGCACAATACTATTATATATAGCAGCAGGTAAGCGCACCCCTGGGTATCCCGTAACGGAAAAACTAAAACTAAAGAGAGAGAGAGAGGGAAAAAAATGGCATTCGGAAGTTTTGATAAAACTTTGTCGGATGCAGTCGTGCAGGCTGCCAGCGAGAGCTATCGAATCTGATATTTATGGTGATTCAGTGATTCCGATATTTTTCACGCTCCCTCAATTATAATATACCTACCGGAATACCAAAGATTTTCCACGGTCACACGCGCGATTCATATGGCACATGTTTTCACGTGCTAAACGCGTGACATGAATTGTAAATTAATTGATTCTCTACCACACCACCGCCATGGTAATGACGTTATGTACACATATATACGCACAATAATATATGCAACGCAGTCGTCGTGTATGTAAGTCGAATAAACACCCCTATACGATGAGTTGTTGTATTTGCCGAGGCGGATATTTCTCGAATTCGTTTATATAAGTAAATGTGACATTTGAGTAGGTAGTAAAGATTCGTATCATATTATACCGGGTGATTCCGCCAAGCACGCTCGCCCCCGTTTTTTCTTCAATAATCATACACATTTTCTCGAACAATTTTTTATGCCATTCAAGTAGGAGTCCTGTTCTAACACAAATGTAATTTTTAAGTGAACCACACTGCATTGTATTATTGCTTAAATATTAGAAACATAATTGTGATACAAACGATATTGGGTGTAACTCCTACAATTTAGATTCCGCAAAACTATATCAACTTTTGGACCAAGTAGGTACGTGATTTTTAGTCAGTGCACATGACTGCAAAGTGCAGACACGTGGATGGGTAAATTCGCAGTTCTCCGAAAATTTCGTTTAGTAACTGCATGCATTCAATTTGAAAATTCGACACGTGTTTTTGGTAATTATTTTGAACTTGGTTGGTAAGATTTGTAACTTAGAAATTTACGACTTAAAACAATTTGGAACATGACGTTATATACAACTTAATCATGATTGGATTTTGGCATACATTGTCCTCATAATCCTGTCTATATATTTTATTTTATTATTATTCATTTTAACCTCGAACATAATCATCCTACACGTGAAAAAAAGTGGTACACAAACATATAAAAAGAACTATTCTAAAGATTTATTATCATTATAATGTTTTACGATTGCAGTTTTCGGACGAGATTGGATCACGTTCAAGTCATCGTTTTTAAAACCCCGGGATCAAATCAAATTTCCGTTTTTAAGACTAGGATGTTGGTGTTCTGTGTACTATCACATTGAATTGATTCATTAGGCATTCGAAGCGCGAGTTATGTTCATTTTCAATACACTTATTAGCTCAAATACCTTTGTACATTGATTTGAATACATATTTAATTAAAACAAGTGTGCCAAACCCATAATAGTTATAGGATATAGTCATAGAATAAAAGTCAAGATTACATTATTCATTTAATGGGAATAAAAACGATGTGTTATACTGGTAAGTTATGTATGTAGATAGGATAAAAACGTAACCGTATTATGTTCATAATAATAAATATTAGACCCGGTATTATAATATATACAACCGTACAATAATTGAAGTTATGAGCATGTATGTAACTATAATAATATTGACTTTATAAACATATTGAAGGGATCACGGTTACGTCACGTAAATTAATTTATTATTTATTAAGCATGAGTAGCGGGTATATCATATAAATTAAATGTAGGCATCATAGCAGCACAGTGTGGTGGTGTTCATAAGATAATTTATAATATTGATTTTTATAAATTGTATCATATTATTTATTTATTTTATATTTATTAATGAATATTTTGTGCGGTTTCATAAGTCAACATGGCTTTGGTATAGCTCAGAAACTTTCAAATTAAATTAATATTACCGAGATAAGAACATTATAATATACTCGGGTTGTCAAGATAATTAATTAATGTCACTTTAATAATTCGTATTAATTATTATCGTTGTCTCGAGGCCATATTATTTATACAATATTATAGCTAAAATTGTATATAAATTTAACTTAATTAAACCAAAACTCACACCATACCTATGCATTATTACAAAAACAATTAGAATATTTGCGGAATGATAAACGTACTACCTACCAATTTTAAATACTAAATGATTTATGAATAACATAATATAATATCACACGCAAATCAATTACTAAATTAAGTTATTAACTATCTAACTACAATTAAAATATTATCAAGTACCTACCTATACACAGAACTGAGGGTGTATATCTTATATCCCCTATGACTTTCCAACCGCACAAAATGTACAATTCTCTGAATTTAACGTACAATTTCGCATTTACTTTCAAATGAACTTCGGGCTATCAAGGGAATTGATATGCACTTCCAGCATTTTCCGGAAAACCCCAAGACCACAATTATTCACTGGTACCTACATATAACATCCGGCACTCCAAGAAACTAAATAATAATATACAAATATTAGGTATGTACCTAACTATTTAGTATTTACGTGACAGAATAACGAATGTGAACAAGTCGTTACGTTGCTTAATTCGCTCAAATCATATTTAGTATCTACACGATTATTATAATGTCAAAAAGGGGGAAACAAACACGCAACCACCGCCACAACACTAGCTATAAATTGAGTCGTTATAGGCAAATCAACGCACAACATAATATAACTAATGATCGTTTAGTTTGTGTAAAAATATTACATTATAATTGGACGATTTTATTGCTAACTAGATGTCGAAAACTTTTTTAAATTCTATTTTATATTTACCAAAATATTTAATGTGAAATCGACGTATAGAAAACTATCATCTCCGACTTTGTGGCTTTGGATATGATCCAACACCGTTATAATTATTGTGCATATACATATTGTATTGTATGGTGGTTAGAAAAAATAAACATTAAATAAACGTCCAGCTTAACGTACACTAACCATATAATAATACTTAACTGTGGTTCGGTTAAATACAGCCTTGGTCGAGACACACTGCAGAAGTGCAGAGACCGAGATACTATGTATATTAGTATTTGGTAACTTGACGTCGTCACTGAGATTTTTTTAACAGCCAAATTAAACTTCCAATAAACTTTCACGATGTCGTTAATATACTTACTTCTGATGCAATATACTTATATACACTATTTATACGCGCGGTCTTCAATCAATAAACATCTCGATAGCATTTACTTTAATGCTTTCCATACGACATCGATGCTTTCCCGTTTCCGCCACAATGACCTCAAATAAAGAATCGATTTTATATTTGTTCTGATAATCTAAAAAGATAAAGACTTATAACCTGACTTCTTCCTGTATTACAAATCGCGTTTTTCAATGTAAATCCAACTCCATGTAATAATATTATATTAATTTTTGATTATACATTTATACCCTTAGATCATATAAACCAGTATAATAATCGAAACCAGTATATGATCTAAGTTTATACCTATAACTATCACACACATGTTAAACCATAGCCTAGCAATATTCGTTAGAAACTTATAGTATTAAATAATTATTATAGTTTAAAGTGTAAATTTATTTTAATAATATTATATTGACAACCTATTGGCAATATAACACGTCATATCACATGGTCACACACATCGTCTCACACAAATATTTTTGTGTTAGTTTATTCATTTGTCAGTTTTCTAAGTTGAAACTCGTGATTTTAATTTGATTTCTTATATTTATATTGTATCATTTTGTGGACCAATTTGAGATATATAATGTTGACACATTTTTGTTAACTTTTTATTCATCTGACATCAACATTTATCGTTTTAAAATATTAATAAATTATAAAAAGTCAAAACATGTATATAACCTATTTGGTGAAATATTAAGGGCCCTTTAAGACCAAATAATACTACATGTCATTTACTTCGTACTTTAATATAACAAGTTCTATTAGTTGAGAAAATCCAATTAAAACTTAAAAGTTTGGTACAACTGTCACATAACATATTATACATATATTATAAGTGTTACTATGCATTATCGAAACTTCGTTTATTCATATACAGAGTGATTCACCAAGCATGCTCATTTCCTCTTTTTTCTTCAAAAATGCGGTTTCTTAAAAATTTTAATAATTTATATTAATCCATCAACATAAAAGGAAGACCACGGAAAAGATGGAAGGATAGCGTCAAGGAAGTATTAGAAGAAATTGGAGGAGACTGGGAACAAGCATACAATAGAGAACAATGGAAGGAATTCGTTTTAGCGGCGAAGAGTCTAAATGGCTCGTAAAAAGCCCAAAAAAAAAAAAAATCCATCAACATTATTAGTTTGTATAATAAATACTAGGTCCAATATTACGTCTATTTTATATATTTGTAAAACCATTTTTAAGGACTACAATAGTCCTTAGTACAAACATTTAAACAACTAAGAAACTACTCATTTGAATTTTGAGTTGGGTACCTACACCAACATTAAAAAAAAAATATATCCACTAAATAATTTACTACAGTGAAAATGGAGGTTTTCATTTTAAAAACAGAAGTTTGTATCACCACAGAATACTCTTATTAAGTAGTAAAAATAAAATCAAGAATTTAAAATTACTGACTGAGAATATTTAATAATGCCAAATATCAGAATTTGAATAAATATTAAATTCATTATTAAAGGAAAAAATGGGAATGGGCATGCTTAATGGTCATCCTGTGTATAAATTGGGTATGCTAGATCTGCTGCATATAATTATGTTTATAAGTACCTTGTACCTATATTATTATATTAAGTTTAATAGGGTATGGTGTGAATTTGATGAGACAAAAGCGTCCCGGATATAGGACATTTTCGCCTTTATAAAATGATGCATGTATATCACTTAGTATGAAATAAATGCTTTGATATAGTAGAACCGATCGAAATATCTTGTTCATGGCATTTTTTATAAAATAATTTAATAATATATAGCGTTTATGTTTTACTCCACTTAACATCACTACTAGTTAGATCATTAGGAATACTTATGTCTTATTGCAATAATACTTAACGAATACTTATTTAAAATAACATAAAAAACGATAATATTATAAATTAGTGTCCAGGATTTTTTCATTATATATAAACATGCTTTACATTTTACCCAACCTGGCCACGCCTATCAGAGTATGAAGTTCTTTATTATTTATTTAATTGACATTCCCATAAATAATATAATAATAATATGATAACAATCGCTAGAAAAATCGACTGAACGCCCATACAAATCCGAGTGGGTTTTTAATGTTTTTATACACTCCAAATGCCTAAAGATCCAACGTAAAGCCCAACCGGTGTTCGGGTTGTTAGCTATTGAGCATACATAACTGCAGTGCAACGTGAGATTGTTTACTGCATGCATACTTACTGTATGTGCCGTATAGTACATAATAATGTGTTATATGAAATAGTGTATGACCTCTACAACAAAACATCGTTGTTAAAATAACAATATCGTAGCAAAAACCGTTGACGTGGACGCGACAAAAAGGCCGACGAGTCGTATTTCAAACGAGTATGGCTATATAAGCTGTCACCGAGTATCACGTACTTAATGCATACTCTCAGACAAAATCGACACTGCCCATCATAGGTATACCCATATTCCTATACCATTATATATTATGTCTATACACCATACCTATTATGCGTAGTGTACGTGCACTCAATGCACTGCGAACAAAACAGTACGGCAAACAGTCTGTATATATATATATATATATGAGCGGCATGGGGAGCCGTAAATGTATATATAAACCGAGTGACACACACTCGAAGGTCCGAGGCACATTATTAGGTCATTCACGTAGATATCCAAGGCAAATTCATGACAGTCGTGGGCACGACCAGTAATTATTACAGCACAACAATTGATATAGTGTACACTGTACACGGTTTGAATTCATCAGTTTTTCGTTAAAATTTCGCCACGTCCGTTAACATAAACATTCTCTGAACTACAAAATACAGATAATTCTAGTTTAAGTAGCGCTCGGGTAAAATTGTATGAATAATTTTATAAAATTGTATTGCCTATATAAATATATATTACGCGTATTTCTTATTTCTTACACAACAATATATCGTTTTTGTCACTCAATAATGTTAGTCAGTATATAGTACTTTATGTAGCGTAGATATTTTGTTCTCGAGTTGCATTCAAATTAGTTGTTTAGTAATTCGGAACTTTATCCGAGCACCCCACCACAGAAATTTAGAATTATTCAGTTAAACGTCGTTGTTATAATGCATAATAATATTATTATAATCGTCTATATTGAGTTGGGCAAATATGTGATGCCATTATTATAATATTATGCTATTACGAATATATTATTATGCGTTCACTATTTATTCGTCTAATCGACCATTATACAGAGAATAGAAGTCAAACGTGGTCAGATTGCTATACAACTCAAAACGAAAACGATAAAATATAGTGTTGCTGGCGTTGCTGCATACAATTTTCTAGTCAATATTTATGTAATAATACATATTATAAAATAATGTGTAAGTATCAAAACCACGTGATAGTTTGGAGGAATTTAATAAAAAAAAAACAAAAAAAAAAAAATTATAAAGATGATTTCTGGTGGACGAAGGGTGTGTGTAGCGAGATTTATCTTTTCCGTTTATCACCTCATCATAATTACGGCATTTCCTGCTTGGTCCCATATATTATATGATCGTATTTTTCGTCTTGTCTATATCGCTATACTATCTCATCGGCCGAAAATTTCATTCCCTTAAAAGTTAAATTAGCTCTATATTTTCCAGAAAGCTACAGTTCTTATTGATCTATTATGTGTTGAACACAGCCGTCTCATTGGCCCTTAATGGATAATATTATTATGTGGACAATAGCCGACACGGCGTGCAGAATATGAAGGCTTTGTTTAATGCTGTTAGGTAATTTTTTTCTTCACAACATAACAATGTCTGCGGCTTAAGATATATTTGGTAGTCGTGCAATAATCTCCGCATTAAGACTCTTAAAGTAAATAATGGTAAAAGTTTTTTCAATGAAAACGAAATTGAACAGTGTGCAAGATCTTTTTATTGAACGTTCCAGGAGGGTCCTAAACTTCACGAGTAAAACACAAATATGGATCACACAAACGTAGTTGTACACTTATACGGTTATCGTGATTATTAAGTTTCAGGAATCATTTTTCGTCTCGTTAAAAATTCCGTTTCATCGCAATACTAGTACTTTGTTATGTATATAATGTGTATATATATATATATGTATACACCCAAAAGTTATCATCCGCAGAGACGCAGTTTAATCTCTTTGACGAGTCTATCTTTACGACCTACATTAACGACCAACTCGTCTCAATCATAATAATCAAGACCGCAAATCACATCGCTTGTGAAATAAATTTACAGCCTCAACGAGTGCCCGAGACGGAATATATATATATATATATATATACAATATTATAGTAAACGAGATTTGTCCTACTTCACCCGGCCTGATAACGGATTAATAAAGACAATTCGTAACTGTGCGAGTAATCAATTAGTCGGTGTTATGATGATTCATTATAGTCTCATAGAACTGCAGAAATGTTTCATAATTATATTATTATTATAGTGCACAATAATTCATCTCGTGGCTTGCACATATTATATTATGCTCTATTACACCACGGCCACTTTTTGGGTAATAGTAATTAAAACTATTTTATTGTGTCTAATACAATGGGTGTGTATCCGAACCACTATACGACCACTAACGTTTGAATGGTTCGATGATTTAAGCGTCGTATGCACATTTATTGAGATATAACCATTCAGTCGATCGTTTAGAAGATAAACTACAATATCGCGTAAAGAAATTCCAGTGTGGCTTTTGAATTTAATCATAATTATTAGGGTAGAAACTCGCGGAAAATTCCCGGAAATGATCCTTGGAAGGAATATTAACTAACCCTCAGAAAAAGCCCTGTAATCCGGGAATATCAAAAACTGTAAGAAATGCAGACAATTTAGGTAATTGTTGTTATTATAATATACTAATGTAGTCACGTCTCTTGGATTTCGTAATTTTTTTTCACGTAAGTACCTATTAAGTATAACTATATACTATTTTATGTAGTCTTATAATAAAGATAATATGTTCAGTTACATGGTAAAATATAATAATAATATGAATGTTCGCACAAGACATTTAGTATTTACGCTTGATACGTAAAAATAACACGCTGCCTAAACCTACCGCGGTGGGTTTTAACGACTCGTATTTTGAATTTGATTTTAATTTAATTTTAAAAAATGCAGAAATAACAAACGCAGCAGTTGTATAACTAAGGGTGTATTTTGTAACTCGAAATTTCACGAGAGTTAACCTTGTTGAAATAAATAAAATAAATATTTGTATAATGACAAATTTAATAATGTCAAAAAACTTGCATTTTTATAAGGATATCCAACATTCACCAAATACCTGTTTGCATGTCAATAAACACCGTTAATTTGGCGCGGTCCATACACTCAACTGTGAAACCGTTCTAAGTGTACGTATCGACCGGTGTTGCTTGCTCCCGGATGGGTGACCACCTGGGATCTTTAGCAACAAACGTGTTTCAACCAACCATTCCTACCCTTAAGAACAAAAAAAAAAAACAACTAACGGCCATAGTTGCCGGGATTAAGCTCAAAAAAAAATTCGTTAAATGTCCACGTTTTTATAATATATTTCATAAAAATATCAACATTCACCAAAATCGCTGGTATATGTCAACTATATATAACTGTTGATAGTAGCCGCTATGCAGATATACACTATATAACGCAGTTATACTTTTTACCATGAGTTGCATGTATTTTAGGCGTGCCTATAATAATATGAACTGCGGTCTGGGATGTACAGATGTCTCGGTGTCCCGAAAATCTTTATCAGATTGGATAATTTCGATGGGTATATCAAATAAAATAAACTGAATAAATATAGTTCGAAATTATAAATTTGTATCGCATCATTTCAACGTTTGGTAGTTTATATACATTTTCTGTGGCTTATTTCGTTTACTTCAAAACTATTTTTTTAACAATACGATTTTCAGTGTATAAAATTGATTAAGATATTAAAGAATAATAAAAAAAGAATGATTTATTTTATGGATTGTATTCAATTGAATCATTATTAACTGCTACAAACAATTTGTTGTATTGAATTGTTAATGAGCAAAAAAATGCTAACTGTTAATTTAATTATTTTATAATAAGATGTAAGACAATTATAATATCTTAGTGACCTTTATAAAAAATAAACATAAAATGTCCAAAAAATTATTATTAAGTCCATTTGATTTTAATTTAAAAATGAAGTACATAAAATATAGAAATCTACTTACTATTTTAATAATTAAAGCAAAAAAAATGCATTATCAAGCATTTTTAAAAAAATATAAATACAACCCTAAAAAAATATGGCAACTTACCAATGAGATTGCAGGTAAACCAATAAGCAAAAATATAATTATAAATGAAATTAAAAATAATGATTGCATATTAAAAGATAGTATAGATATTGCAAATGAATTTAATAAATATTTTATTAATGTAGGTAATGAAATTGAAAATAATATACTAAAAAATAATTTTAAGAAAAAAAGCTGGAATAATCTAAATTCTAAATGTCATGTAAGAGATTCAATTTTTCTAACCCCTATTACTCGTGACGAAATAATAAAATATATAAAAAATATTAAAGACCACTCTACATTTGTTGAATATGGAATCACAAACTTTATACTTAAAAATATTGCTGATAGTTTGTCCCTCCCTCTAATGATATTATTTAATTTATCTATGTCTTCTGGCTCATATCCAACTTATTTAAAAAAATGTATG
>NC_042496.1:14695161-14738190 GCF_005508785.2 Acyrthosiphon pisum | reverse complement strand
AAACAATTATGAATAAATAAATTAAATTTATATTAAAGTTACCTAGCTACACAAGTACTGATACTATATTATATAAGGAATTAAATGTATTTAATTTTGATAAGCTGTTTAAAAAAAGTGTATTATTACTAATATATAAGCATAGGAATTTTGTACCAATATGTAACCATAATGTAAATACTAGGTTTAAGAAAAATGTAAATATTAATATTCCTAGATGTTATAAATCTTTTGGTTTCAAAAGTACATTAAATACTGCTATTACTCTTTGTAAAGACTTAAAAATTAATATTAATATCTTCAATGACTGTAATCATTTTAAATATACCATGTTAACACTACTCTAAGTTCTAATGTATAATTATTAATAATCTATGCATTGTTTCCATTTATTATTATTATGTAACTATTTTTTTTTTCTGCTATTACTATATTGTAACTATAATTTTTGTTTTATTCTTTCTCTCTCACATTAATCTATTCTTTTATGTTTAATATTTAAATTTTTATATTAAGAACTCATCACCTTCAATACAAGCACAGCTTATAGAATGTGAGCAGACGATATCTACTATAATTATATTTTCAAATGTATTAATTGTTTGTTTGCAAATCAAATCAATAAATCAAATCAATAAATTATTGTAATGGAGTTCATCAATTTACTATCGTTTCCACCTGCAGAACAAGTATTTAATATTCATTTAACATATCCCAGTTTAAATCTAATTTATTAATTTTTTTAAATATATATTTTTAAGCAGTACAAGTTAATTTTAAAATTTAAGTTTTGCAAAATATATGAATGTATCAATGAAAAACACTATTATTTAGCCTTATGATAAACTTTAATTTGTTATTACAGTTTCTGTATAATTCCTGTAAATTAACATTGTGTTCCACTGTTCCCGACAATTACCTATATCTCTATGCATATAATAATAATAATGATTATTATTGTTATAGAAAAAGTCATAATAATAGTTATAATAGTGTAAATTCGTACTACTTTGTATGTGCTGAAATTCATAATTTTTACTTAAAATTTTATATTTTAAAAATTAAATAAATAAAAATATAACGAAAGCTATTAGTAAAGCACCCTAAACAGTCTATGCAAAATGATGCTTTTACCACTAATAACTTTGCTGAATTAAGTGCTCCCAGAAGATTACTGGAATTTATGAATATTTAAAAATTATTAAAATCAAAAAGCAGAAAACTTTTCAGTTTCAGAAATTGTACTACTCCATGGAAAACAATAAAATTATTCTATGACTAATTTTTTAATATTAAAAAACTAAAGACTGGCAATTCTAAAATAATATATATATATTGAAATTTAATATAATTATTAATTAATGTGATATATTAGGGTACTAGTTGGTTCTAAAATATTTTGGTTCCTATTCAGTTATAATATACTATTTCCCTCTTAAATGCAATACAATTTTAAAATACGACGAATGATGATCATCATTATATTACACGAAATAGGTACCTATCTATATGTATTGTGTAGTTATTTTTTATACATTCCACATATTATTATGTCTAGCGATGGTTGTCCAATTATATGAATATATTAAAACTCTATATATTATAATATATTGTATAGACAAGTGAAGTCGGTACTTCGGAAACGAGTGTTCTTCAATTAATTTTTGAAGTATGCTCCTGCTACCAGAAAGTATGTGTAGATAATATTTTAAAGGTGTGCCTGAAATATTGCAAAAAAATAAAAAAAATTGTGTTTTTACATCACTAATATAATGATACTATTATAGTTTATACCTTTATTAATTATAATGATTTTTCCATGTGATATTGATATAAAAAACAAAACACTATTATAATATATAAAACCATTATTTATATTGGTAAATTAATTTAAATGAATTTTCTTGTTTAATTTATCCTAATAAAATAGAATATATTATTTCTTAAAATAAATCATAAAGTCTTGGAATTTTTACCAGATTTTTTCGATCAACGTTTCTAAAAGTGTTGATGTGGTTTATTTTTTTTTATATTTTACGAGCTTATAAAGTTTTTTAATACAAAAAAAACGATTTATTCATTGGTAGATGATAAGTATTACTAGTAATATTGCTAATTTTTTCATTTTGAACAGGTAATTTCAAAATTAATTTTAATGACAAATTAAATATTAATAAACTAGACTACAACCCTTCTCATGATAATTGACTATGGCTGTCTAGCGTATACCTACGTTTTAAATACATCACATAATAATACATTATATATATAACATATATTCCACGTATTTCGCACAAAAATGTATTATGAACCTTTCTCAATTACAGACGTAAAAATACTAGACACATATTATTATAATACGACGGTATATGACAGTAAACTTAAAGTTTATAAATAATTAATATCAAAATAACAACTAATAATAAAATTATGTTTTATAAAATATAGCCCCAGTCATTATACTAAGTGGCTCAAACAGTCAAACATTATAGTATAATTTGCATATTTTTTATAGGTTAGAATCTTCACATGCTCTATCTAACAATCTTTAATCAATAAATTAATTTCACAACTTATCGAATGAAATATCAAAAGTTCTTGCTGCATACCTATTAAGAAATATTTTTAATATTAAAAATATACTCTCTAATGTTTTGATGATTTTTAGTATATCATAATTTGTTGACTTTTAATATTAATTTATGCAGATCATGTAGATTAAAAAAAAATTAACGAGAATTAAATTGTGTGACATGAGCAACAATATAAATATTAATATTTCAACGCACGTAATTATTGTATAATACTTTGTACCGATTATAATATATAAAATGTATAGTTTATGTGTATATATGTGAAGAGTAGACAGAGTAGGTCAATTAAATAAAGATTATATTTTATGTATGGTTATTATTATTAAATTTGTATATGATTTAAAATGAAACTACATTTCAAAGAACCATTGTAATAATTTTTATGTAAAATAATATAAATCAAATATAACAAAAAATATTAAAATGTTCATATTGTGTATTTATAAGCACACATATTTTTACCTTTTTAAGTGCATATTTAGTAGTTTTTTAGACCATTAAAGGTCAGACCATAAATTAATAACATTTTGCATTAATGATATTATAGATTATTAGTTATATCTTTTTTTTTCATTCTTCTAGAAAATGATATTATTTCGGTAGCAATGATACGTTATGTTGATAACATAAATTGTTAAACTTTATAGTTTATACAATGGTGGTTAAAGCAAAAGTTTATTGATGAGTATTACGTATATTTTATTATATAAACAAAATCATATAAATAATTAATATTATCTCACATTTTCAGTTATGATGCTTGTTTTCTTCGTAGGTAGTTATAAATTTAGGTTTCACATAAGTATTAATAGAGCGCCAAACCCACACTTATTATAATATATCATAATCGCTTTCATTCAAAGCACGCGTTGCTCGCAAATCAGAAAAGAAAACGAAATCAAATGAAAATGAACGATCCGACATATCCGGCTGCCGAGTAGAACTAATATTGTTTGTGCCGCGAAAATAATTATATATGAATAACATATTATATAGAAAAACCGACTGGACTGGACTTTTCCATTATTATTGTCCGATGTCTTTGTACAATATAAGTGTATATGTGTAAAAACACACACAAATAAATATATTATTTAGAGTAAATTCGGACACACAAAGGCTGGGTGTGCGGGTCAGGAGCGTTTTTTTTTCCGGTCGAATCTCATACAGTTTTCCAGGCGTCTCTTGAAGTAGCGCGCTGACAAGTACCGATGATAAATCGTTCACCTGTCCATCAATTTCCCCTGGGGGACACGGACTTCGCGAACCAAGCACAATACCGATCCGAGGGGATGCCCTCATTTACAATGCATACATATCTGTTGTAGTACGACGACGACGGGACGAATAAAATTAAGCGCCCTTGTCGCCGTTGATTGTTTTCGGCTTTTTTCGACGTTTTTTCGTTGTTGTCGGCTCGCACGAACATTACGGGTCCTGCAGTAGAAATGTAAATGTGTGAGTACGCGTCACGATTATAATCGCGAGTAACGAGCCAAAAAAAAAAAAAAAAAATAGAACAATTTAATTAGTCTTCAGCAATTTCACCCTCGAGGATTCCAGCGGCAGGTTCGCCCCGCTGAATACTTAATAAGCCGGGTTCACGATTTAACCCCGCGCGTAAGCCACCCAGTGCCCTCCCACCAGACATAAGGGGCATGCCACTTCTATCGCATCCATCTGTACACGACCGTATGTTTGTGTTAAATAATAATATCAGTTGGGCATATTCTGGTGATAAATTGCCACTCAACAAATACAATTTAATGTGTATAGGTTATATTATTATTATTATACAGTATACACGTATTATGGATAAAGCCATATAGGGGCACGTACAGGATGCGTCACCGCTTTTTCCCACGAGGCGAACCCAGCTACGGAAACATGGAAACTTTGATACTCATCCTGTAATATATGATTGTAGTCAGCATTGCATCGGTGAAATTAGAACCAAACATTCTGTGACGCATTATAGTTTTGACTTCGTACGTCATATAATATTTTCCCGTTTATGCATAATATATTATCATTACGACGTGTCTATAGTTGTATATATAGTATAAGATATAAATGAACGGTATGTACAGTGGACACTGTACCATAATATTACTCTGAGGAGTATTCAAAAAGTTAAGGAGGACCACGATATTTTTTCGATATTAAAATATTTAGTGGAATAAATTGAGAGAGTTCAAAGTGGTGTCTAGGATTGATTTTACAAAATACCCGTGCATCATATTATTTAAATTAATTAATTAAAACAAGAAAAAGGTCTCGCTGAGGAGAGTTGATGCATAGTTGGTGATTTTGAATTGATAACATCTGACATGATAATATATTATTATATGCAGGCTTATATTATGTGTAAATCCGTTGTTTTCGACTTTCTTCAATCGATGAATTGTTCTTTGTAATTAAACAAAATGTATATTATTTTATTTTTTATTTTATAATAATAATATGTTATTTTAATATTGATTTTAGATTCTGAGCGGAGCGAGGAAGCTATTTTATTTTTGAATATAGAATATTAAACTATATGTGAAGAGTATCTAACATTATATGCCGTCCTATGTACCCAAATATACCGAGTATTATTATTTATTAACTGTTAAACGTTCAATGTAAATAATAATAGAGATGATCAGTGATCATATATAAAGAAAATGTTTACAATCGCAAATTCTATGATTTAAGAGATAATACAGTTTTAATAATCGTATTGGCAATATATTTAAAGAATAATAACGGTATATTATATTTAGCAAGGTTTATTATTTTCGGCGATAGAAAAACAATAGTAACCTTCCGTTAACAATGGACGGGGCCTCCAGGCGATGGATATACCTTTTATTCCGTACTCGTTGGAGAAAAACAACATTCAACGAGTATTAATGTTTATAAAAATGTACATTAATCAAAAACCATCACCATAATATTATGTAGAAAGTTCGCCGCAACAACCACTGTAACAATTACAACCACGTGAAACTCCCGTGTAGTGCGACTTTAGTGATTGCGGCACACTATATTTTTTCTATTTAGATGATGGCTGTGCATTAAGCTTAGTCATCTCGGAAAATTGAAATTGTCTAAGCATAAGATAGTATGGTTGCTTCAAAAACTTGTTTGGTCTGAATATATTTATAAATGTTTCCTCTTTTTTTTTTTATCTTTTACAAACTTTTATTACACGACTCCGCTGGGTCTTGTCTCTTATATTTTCTGTCGCTTACACTGGGTTTAAAAAAAAAAAAACAATACGACTTTTTAATTAATTTTTAAAACAAACTAATTTTACATAATATGTATTATATTCTCATAACTTTTTCTTCTTGTTATATATAGTTATATTTTATACTGTTATATGTTTATGTATATATTTTTTTGACATCGGTGGAGTGTAATTATACAATAATAATAATATAGGTACTATGTGACCTTAAACAGAATATCACTTACACGATTTTAAGAGGAATGTTTTGTATAACTAACACAATATTGGATTACATGAAATCCTATTTGGTTCTCTGAGAACACTGAAAATACGTTAGATTTTATAGTATTTTATAGTATTTTCTGGTAAAGCTGTAGTGTTTAATGAAAATAGGTAGGTTATACATTGTCGATAACCATCACTGCATACGGTTTATTGATATTATGTAACATTAAGACTGTTATTATAATATTTGTGTGAGGTAATAATGTATAAAAGCTTTCTCAATAATTCAAGTTTAATACGAGTAAGACTCCGAAATGTTTAACATTCTTGCCTTGCATAAAGTCAGGTGTAAAATTTGCTTAAAAAGACTTATAACGCAATGTAAATAATAATAACATTATTTTCCCAGAGCACTTAAAATCCCTTTCACGCCCGCCGGAAAATTGTTTTCCTACGACACGGAGCCATAATGGTAGTTAACTGGTTTACCTCCCGTTAAGGTAAATCTGTTGCCATTAGTCGGGGTCAATAAATAATTGTATTTTCGCTCACTCTTTAGTGACGCTATCGATTAAGTCGACTCTACTTTTACATAAAAGTTCAGAACCAATATTGTAGCAAATATGCGAAACGGAATATTTAGTGTTTCCATTTGTCAAGTATATTAGATTCTACGACACATACGCAGTTACACGGTACGTTAAATAGTAATAGAAACGAATAAAAAAAATAAACATATATTTGATCGGTTAAAAATGAAAATGAACTTCTGAATCCATGCCAGTGGTAGTAATGATTGTAATTTACTTATATTCGTTGTTTATGCGAAAAATAATATACGATACACTGCAATAACCACGTTCAGATCGTTGTTTAGTTTTATGAAAAACCGTAAGATAATATGTGTTTAAGACATTGTATTTTTCGTTATCGTCAAAATTCAATAACGTATACAGTTCTACAACAATAGCGTCGTATAACTTATATAATATTATTTAATATATTATTATATTGTATCAGATCGGTTAAAAGAAATATTTCTCAATTTTCGTTTGAAATATTTACATAAATATTTCATTGCTACGCATTTTTTTTTTAATACTCTGTACCTTGTAGTGTGATTCTAGTAGTCGTATTAAAATTTAAATATGTATTTTATACAAAAATATTATACTGCAGCTGGTTTCAATCTGTTTGGTGCATAATATTTTCTTTTAATTTTAAAATTGGTGCAAAATAGCGAATTGAATATATCCTATATACATTTATGTCGTATAACGCTGTTAGCAGTCTTGTGATTGAAATTCGATCTGCTAAGAGACCGGGAAAATAATCATACCCCGCTCAGCTATTCTCAAACTCTCAAAGTATCAAATTTACACTTTATAATTGTAAGACTTTGTATGTACGTTTTACTATTCCTGGATACAAATAGGTTCGATAATATTACCTATGTCATTATAGGTCCTGCCTGATAAGTGTTGGAATGAAACTACGAAAAGCACGAATTGATTAGAAGTTCATCAAAATACATTATTGAGTATACGTACAGTTTCCGATGAAGATTTATCGTATGGTACGCAGTAGTTTCGTGTAATTGGTTCTAAATTATTTACACGTAAACTTCTGGTTTTAAAACTAAGTATACAATGGTCCTGTTTACTCAAGTACAAAGTTGAATGAGACTTCACGCACAAAATGAAGTTGGGTTGCACAAATAAAAAAAAGCAGTAAATGTTAGAATAGCGTGTATTTCGAATTTTCCGAATTGAACATTTCGAAAAAAAATCCTATATAATACTTTTCATCTTGTACTGTTATGTATAGAAGGTACTAGTGACACGAGCTGTACATCAATAGACGTCAAAGTCACGACTATTCGTTTCGAAAATGCGACAGTCTGACGGCCGGCGCCAAACTTGTTACACTTGTCCTGAGATGAGTCCATCGTCTGTACAATATTGTCTTCCGCGATGTCATTTCTCGATTCCGACTGCAGATCACTGTATAAGTACGCATCGTTTCTCGACGACGCAGCAGTGCAATTATATTGCTACTATTATCATTATACGAGACCATTAGTCGGCGTCGGCTAGCAAAACAATAACGGCGTCGAGTTTTCACTTTAAAATCTAAACGATAATCGCCAAACGTCTCAATAGTTGCCTCCACGCCCTCACCGCTAATCCGCACCACCTCTTCGACGGGAAACAAATGATTAATACCTCCCACGCCACGACTGCGAATCGATTCGGAAACGTTATGCCCCGTTCGAAATGTCTACAAATATATAATATATTATTATTGCAATTTTGAATTACTACTATATACTGCCAAGTGCCCATGTTGTAGGTACAACTGTGCGGTAAAACTGGTCGGTAGTTCGATTATTTGAGGGTGCCCAACGTCGAATGTTATATATCATATACACGTGCCGAAATCTGCAATAGGGATATATTACTAATGACTCAATAATATTTTGTAGCTTAGAGGATTTTATATTTTATTGCATTTTTTTTTTATTTTTGAAAGTAATACTCGGTGATATTGACAAACATATATGCAGCATGTTTTATCGACTTCTCGTTACTATAATTAGGTACACTCAGTGGATTATTACTTGGTTAAAAGGAGTTCTATGGAATCAACTGACCGGCCGTTGATTTATTATAGTTAGTCAAATTAGCCTTTTAGTTTACAAAAGTTTCGATGGATATACTGTTTTTAAATTACACATAATATTACATCTCGTAAAAAAATTTAAATATTTTGTGCTTTTTTCATGAATCATAAAATAATATAGTCGAAAAACTATAAATTATAATATAAGTACCTATAATTATGACGTATAATAACGAACTTCCAGTCAAATACTACTGTGTAGTAAATGTGGAATTTATATTTTAATTTCTGAACACAGCTGAAGAACATAATATTTTGTTTTATACGTCATACGATGTAGTATATGTACCAGAATGTAGCAGTCTACCTATTATACAGTTATGGTATACATACACCTTAATGTGCACCGCAGTATAAACTTTAAGAACCGTGGAACTAGTAACAAAGAAAAAAAACTAAACTAAATATAGATAAACGCAAAGAATTCACAAAAAAAAAAACTTGATGATGTAATATATGTATTATTATAAGCTGATGGTTCCCTTCTAATGTGTATTCATGTTTTTTTTTTTATTATTGTATAATAGGTACTAGCTACGCGATGCGTACCGTATGAATAAAATATTATTCTAAAATAAAATTATCTAATTTACTTCTTGAATAAATCAGATTATAGATTGTAAATGTGTTGCTATTTTTTTTAAATACAAAAACAAAAACTGAATACCGCACAAAATATTCCCATCCATAAAGTGACTATGTATATTATTATAATATATTATATTACAGTACACTCGGTAACATTTGACCACAGTTGCAGACCAGACTTCCCACTGATATTCAATAGTCAATACAATAATGTATGTACGCGTAAATCTGTGTGAATGTGTTTGTATGTAATCATTGGTTTGATGGCCTTTTGCCCATTAGAATGCATTATCACCATCGGCACCCGGTCGCAGTATAATATCCTTTTCTCGAACTGTCCACGGCCTCCCCCAACACCCATCGTATTTTAACACTATTAATTTATATTTGGTCCCTATCCAACGTTTTTATACAACCACCCTTGCCCACTCGCTCGTCCGTCGATTTTAAAGTATATATATATCGTAAAAAAGTGCGCTCTCACCAATAATTAAACCGTATATATAACAGTAAATAGTATATATATTCGGTTTAACACCCGGTGAAAAATACCAAAGTGACCGAATGAAAACAATACATCTCTACCAAGATGAAAATATGTAACTTTTCCGTAATATTATAAACTATTTTTAAAGGTGACTCACGTTTTTAAATTTAATTTTACCGTTTGTTTTATCAACATAATATTTTAAATATATTATGTCCTATATCAAAAACTATAATCACAAAATATATTTCATATAATAAAATTCCGTAAGATTTTAATTACCATATACGGTAGATTCAGTAGTGTACAACAATATGAGTACCTATACCTATTACATATTATATTTAAATATATTTAGTTGTCAAGCAATAATAAAGTATAGTGTGTATAATATACTATTTATAATATATTTATTTAAATTTCAAAGTAATTAATAATAAACTAATTTTTTATACACCACTGTAGCCACAGGTGCTCAGAATAAGTTCAGAATTCCTATACATTAAATGATTATAAATTAAGTTCAGATGTTGTATCTTGATGACACTCTAAAATAAAGCAGTATTAAAAAACCTATAAAAAACAATTATTTGCTGTAGATACGGATTTAGTTTTATTCTAAAAAATATAATATAATATCATACTATATTAAGTATTAACTGTTAGCTATTTTATTTATTTATTTCGTATGGCAACTATTAAATGTCATAATTCATTAAAATTTCTAAATTCTAAATTTTAATCTGTGGTTTATACTTGGAAAATAAAAAAATTGTTCCATATTTGATAAAAAAAAAAAAAAAAAACGTCAAATTAGACAATATTCACTTCTGAATACGGATTCAAATTAATAATATCGATGGCCACTAAATAAAAATGTATAACATACTATTATATTTTAAAGGAATACAATTTAGGGACTAGAATTTTATTGATTTATACAAATGAAGTACTGCTCGTTTTTAATAATATAATACGGAATATATATATTATACATTTATAATATATACACTGAAGTTAACCCAACAAAACATTCCAGACTTCATACCATAAACACGAATAATTTTGAACCTCATACTGAACTGACAACACCTGGTGATGCCTAACCAGAACAAAAACCTTCGACAGGTTTAGTGGTGTCCGATATTAACGAGTACTAACAAACGCTCAATCATTTGTATATAAATAAATAAAAAATATATAGGTAAATAAATAGCACGTCATATAATATATAATATCTATAAATAATAAATATAATATATATTATAGACTAAAAATAGGTAACTAAAAAAAAAAAAAATCAACTTCGAAAATTAGTAAATTACGCTGAATGAATCAATCTGTACAATATGCAACGCCTTGATGCCTTATAATATTATACTTACTGTCTAAAAGATATAGTTAATTATTAATTATTAGATAAGTTAATTATTGTAACTCAGTAATAAAATGTAAGGAAAATACAAATAAATCTTTAGATATTTCGTTGAATTTAATTTTAATAGCTATTTATACCTACTACTAGAGCTGTTATAAATAAATATAAAATCATTAGCATACCTAGTAGTTATTTATTAAATTATTTTAAGTTAAAACTAAAAAGTTTATATTTTATTAATTGAAAACTGTTTTGATTAAACTGCACCTAATTTAATTATTGACTATTACTACAATATTAATTTGTATGAAGGGTTGTGCATCGTGTATAATGTAGTCATGGCGTATGAAATAATCCCATAACTTTAACTAACAAAATTCGTGACCATGTACTACATAATATATAATTTAATGGATTATAAACAAGGATATTTAAGTCTTAAATGTACAACAATATACAGCCTATGTATAATGAAATTCATATAAATTAACTTATACGTGTAAAGTTGAATATATAATTGAATTATCTACATTTTACCCATACCAGTATTATGGTTACAGTAAATTTGTCTACAATATTATATACTTGTTTACATATTTTAATAACTAGCGCACTCACATTTTATGTCCGTCATAAATAACTTTTGTCATTCTTATGTTTAATGGTTTAAAAAAAATGTTCGTTAACACTTCATTAAAACACAAACATTTATTTACAAATTACAGTTCACGATCTAACGATGCGTGACGACCAAGGTCACAGTTGACATGGATGGTGAGAACAGGATCATACTAAACGTCGGTGGTATCCGTTACGAGACCTACAAAGCCACATTGAAGAAAATACCAGCTACGAGGCTTAGCAGACTCACCGAAGCTTTAGCCAATTACGATCCTGTGCTCAACGAGTATTTTTTTGATAGGCATCCAGGCGTGTTTGCCCAAGTACTCAATTACTATAGGTAAAACGGCTTAACAACGCACTAGTTGACATCGCTATAATAACATTGACCGTTTTGCTGCTTTTGATTTTGTTCCAGGACGGGAAAACTACATTACCCGACAAACGTTTGTGGACCGCTTTTCGAGGACGAGCTGGAGTTTTGGGGACTCGACTCGAATCAGGTAGAGCCCTGTTGCTGGTCCACTTACAGCATTCACAGAGACACCCAGGTAACTACAACTTTTTTTTTTTATTATTTTACAATAAGGTGAGCCTAGCTTTCGCTATCTTTGCCTAGAGATATAGGTAAAGAAAAAGGTAATACAACATGGAGTGTTAAGTGCTATAATTAAATTACATTAAAATTTTAAGTTAGGTGATACTAACAATAGTTAGAGGCTTAAAGTTAGCTTAGAATGTTCTTGAGGAATTATAGGTCATGCGGGCGTCCGCGTTGGAGACGGCGTTGTGGAGGTGGTCTGATGTTGATGTGATAGTCCATTGAGCCTGTTGACTTGAACTGCAACTAAACACAATGCCTATATCTATATTATAATATTTGTAATTTGTATACATTATAATATGTGCATATATCGAAATACTATGATATTTTATTGTGACTTAAATAGTTAAATGGGTGAAAAGTAGGTAACATTCCAATAAATTGTTACTACAGTTTTTAATTTTGGCCATTTTAAGGCTATTTATTTAATTTGACCTTATTGTGATACATTTTACACGTAATTCATTATGCACACAGCGACGTTGTTTTGTGGTCTGACAATTGATTAGACTCCTTGCGGTTATACTACACACTCGCCATGTGATCAGATTAAACCCATTACTGTACGACGCGACGTAGGTTATTTTGCATAACGGTAAAATGTTTTCGATACTCGAAGTTCTGAAAGTTGTACACGTCTGTGCAAAGACAAGTCTGCGGGAAAAAAAATTGTACTTATAAGAGCAAGTGATAGGGTTGATGGATAGTAAGTTCCGGTTTTCCGCGGCTGATTAATGACACACAAACAGCACGCACGTGCGAGTGAGTGAAACTCGGTGAGGGAAAAGCGATGGGGTAACGCGAGAGTGTGTCACCCTTTTATATAAGAGAAAAGGATCCATTACGACGCACCGAGTGGGATACCACTTCGAAAAATTCAACAACCGAACTCGATATAATACGAACTTTTTTTTCATTCTTTCGTTAATGTTTTTGAGTGCCTATATACCAGTTGTATTATTAACATTAATTCTGTTGGGAGTTTTTTTTTTTATTTTTATTTTACTAAAACGAACCTTTGACGCGATTCCAGGCGACCCTCGCCATTCTCGACAAGCTGGATATCGACTCCGAGAAACCAAACGAGGAGGAAGTTGCCAGAATGTTTGGTTACGAGGAAGAATACTTGGCTGGAACACTGAACCTTTGGCAGAGGACCAAGCCAAAACTATGGGCGCTCTTCAACGAACCGCATTCGTCGTTATCGGCCAAGGTAAGTGTGGTAAGGACGTTTACAAATATTATAAATATTCTCATCACGCTTGTAGTTTGTAGATATATCATAGCGTAACGAACACGTTGATCACCACGAGATCCAAAATTGGATCTCCTTGGTCTTCATCACCAAGGGTTTCTTTTAGTGGTTTACCAAACAGAGTTTTAAAATAAATTCTCTAGATAATTCAACTATTCACACGTGTTTTAAACGGCTTACTTATGATAGTAATTAAAATTTTTAATTAATTAAGATTAAGATACGCCTAATTAATCTTGTAGCCGTATGAAGTTCATTAAATAATATATTTATTGCTCTTACCTACTGAGACCTACATTTAGCCCTTCGACTATAAACATTGTCATAAATATGATGGGAAATTGGATCTTAATGTTTTTTTTTTATATATATCATCAATAGCAAATCATAATATGCTCATTTATTAATTATTTCATAAAACCAGTTAAAAGCAATATTTATAATTTATATGTTTACATTTAAATGAACACATCAAACAATGTAAAATTATAATTATTATAATGACTCTTACAATGTAATGAATTTAAAAACAATAGATTTATTTTAAAAAAATGGATGAAATTCCTTATCGGTATTACAACATGTGCATGATAATATTTATTTTCTATACTATTGTATAATTTATAACATGAAAATTACTTTAACTAATTATTATTAAACAGGCAGTACCTAGTATAAAATGCACGTGAAATAATAGTAAATTATAAGTCTCACTTTTTTTAATAATTTTTGGTGTTCAAATTTAGGTTTAATTGGAAAAAATAAGTAGCTAAATTAACAACCCTTTAGTGGTCTACGTGTTAAGGTTGTGTGTGGTCCCATATCCCAATATATTTTGGGTGCACTTAAATATTTAAATTATAGAGTATATTTTATCATAAAATCTATTATAATGTATGGTACCTACCTACTTCACGATTGCGTATAAAAATATAAAAACATTTGAGAGCTAAGAAACCACACACTGACACGCAAATTGTCAGATAATAAAGTTTTATATCTAATAAACTTTAACAATAACATTTTGTTACCTACTCCGATAAAATGTAGATTAGATTAGGACTTTTGCAAAACAAAAAAAAAATAGGTACATTATCGGGTATATAAAATATTTCGATTAAATAATTATGTACTTTATTATAAGCTTTTAAGTTACCTATTACTTATTACTTGTCATTTACTAAATATACATTAAATTCTGTTAAATTTGATATAAAATAACGAATACCTGCTTTTTTTTTTTTTTTTTTTTTTAACAACTTTAGTAACGTGGTTTATTATAAAATTATGACTATTTATGGCAGAGTAGTGAATCTTAAAATATAATTTATAACTATATGTGGTTAAATTGTTAAAAATAATTATGCTGGAAGATATGAATGGTTCAATACGACACTCATCGTACTTACAAATATAGGTGATAATCGGTTTCAAATTTAAAATTCATACATTCTGTATAACAGGCGTATAGTATGAAAAAATCTACAATTCAGTTGGCAAACAACATTATAAATTTGAAAAAAAACCTAAGTCCCGATTGTAGGATCTTAAAAGATACTATATTATTAGGCATATAACACATAAATATGTACAGGTATGACTATTGATATTATGCGCGATCGACCGTTGAATTAATAACATCCGAACGAATGGTATAAGTATGGTATGCCGATATATATGTATCAGTCGTTGTTGTATATTCGTACGAACAGTGTTCGCGTGGAACGAGAAACATAAATAATTTTTTGTGCGATATTACACGTGAATAACATTAGAGTCACGTGGAAAATAAATTTGTCCTATATGCGCATATACTATTATAATACGTGTGTGTGTGTGTGTGTGTGTGTGTGTGTGTGTGTGTGTGTGTGTGTGTGTGTGTGTGTGTGTGTGTGCGTGTTAACTTTGGCGATAGGGTCTCTCACTAAATAATTGATGGAAGTATATTTGTTGCATAGAACTTCTATAATACAATTTGAATCGATTTAGAGATACTTATTGACTCGCTATTATATAATATATTCTGCATATATTCGTACATATTATTCCCATTCATACATCGCCGATCACACGCGCAAAGTAAAATATTATAAGCGAAAAATATTTACCGTGTGTGCCTTATTTTTTGATCTTTCCACAAATTATTTTATTTACCCACGTAACATCATAACTAAATTAGGGATACGATTAAAGCAGTATAAACCTAACATACAAGGCAGACATAATTATGAATATCATAGGCGTTGCGATAGAACACAATATTAACACCTTTACGATACCGGGTCGCGGCGGGACCGGGACAATCGAAACATAATAATATTATTTATATATTTCTCTCTCCGCACGATCTGATATCACCGCAAAAGCCAAACCGGTAGAGTCGGCGACTACATGAAAACCCATTATCTCCGTGGGCGTGTTCGATTAATACATATATAATATATATACGCTCGTCGAAATAATATTTTATTCGAGGGTTGTCTCGTTAGCCGTTAATAAATCGACACCTCGCCGTGGTCCTGCAGGAGATCCGTGGATGCGTAAATAATGCGTGCGGTGTAAAAGTCCGGGCCCATGTCCCCATTAATACAATACGTATATAGGTAGGTACGTTTTCGTGTAGGGTATACGCAGTCGGCGTCGGCGCCGCCCTCCGATGAGCAGTATTGTATAATAATAATCATATAATAATACTATATAATGGTTTGATATTATTAATCGATCCATAATGTACACGGCAAAAGTGACTTCCGGTTCGTATATGGGCGGATGCCGTGCAGTGATTACTGTCGGAATAGTAATAATAATAATTGTTATTATTATGATTATACCGCGAACGTGTCGAAATGGCCGGCGGAATATTATTATAATGAAACGCAAACGATAAACATATTATTATAATATATAGTCATCGGTATATAGGGCGGATTAGGTTCCCGATACACAAATTTAACTCAGACCTGCGCTCAGCTGATTAGCCATTATAATATACAATAACACCGATTATATTATATTTAAGTAGGTATTATATTTGAACAGTGAACAACGGTCTGGAATTGACTCGGCGTAAGCCCCAAATACTTGGGGGCTGCGAGGCTTATATAACGTATAGACAGTTAATCATCCTTAATATGCACATTATAAGGTCACACACGTCGCTTTTATAAGGTAATCTGTCAAGGATTTTACGTAAATATGTTTCAATCGGTCTTTTATTGTCGGGCATAGCGGCCGGTACAAAACTCGCAATATTCACATTATGCATTGCAAATAATAATATAATATATCTGTTGCTCCGTTTTATGTTCCTTTTGTCAACTCCAATTACACCTTCGAAACGAACCTATTAGGCAATCATGGCCAATGTCAGTGGACCTTGCGTATCTTCGGAATCATTTAATTTAATAATTGTTTAGCTATCAATACATTTATGTCATAATTTATCGTTGTAAATATCCATTATAAATATGTCTATATTATTTTCAAAAGGGTTACGTTTTAATAAATAAGTATCCATAGCTAATATCTATATTCTATACTCAATTCTGAACTGATTACTTTCAAAGAATTATAACACAATTACACATTATGCAAACCAAGCTATCAAAAAAAAAATAATTAAATTTCTTTTTCTGGCTGTCAAGTATGAACACTGTTTTATAAAAAAATCGAATTTTGTACAGTATATTTTATGAAATGAAAGTTTTAATGTGTGTGTGTGTAGTTTTCATTCTTGAAATAATAAACTTTGAATATCCTTTTGTCAACTCATTTACACAATAAATTTGTGTTTGCAAAGAAATGAATTATGCATTTCAATTTCAATGACGGTTAAAAAAAAAATAAATAATAACAATAATAATAATGAATAAGGAATACTAAGAGATGAAAAAAAAATGTCATTAATATTATTTATTACTTTTGTCATCTATACCTTGGAGTGTTATTTTATTTTTTTCAAAAATGTCATTGATTTATATAGATATTTTATACAAACATATTTTTGTGTATTTCATACAAAAAAGGAATGATCCAGCTAAACATATTATTGTTGACTTGAAAGGACATAACACACAAAATGGAATAGATGGACCCTATGGACCTTTTCCTCACATAATATGTCACATGTGCCTGGACGTGATATTAGTGTTGGTAGTTTTATTATGACGTATACAAGGAAAAGGCAGTGACGTAACTAAGGGGTGTTTTGGGTTTTGATCCTCCCCCAATTGGGCATAGTTACACAAAAAATATGTTTTGTACTATGATATGATTTAGATGTCTACAAAATATATTGTTATATATGATTCTATTTCATATTACATATTATTAATATGAAGACTGACGACGACTACGATAGAGAATGTGTAACCCCCACCCCACCCTCCAATATGTTATAATTTACTATGAAATGAAACAACTCTTTCCCTAAAAAAGTCCTTTCTATGCGCCTTTTACAATGTAACGGAGATGATCGATTCAGCTATGTATTTATTAGGTAGTATTAAAATAAGGCTATATTTGAAATATTACTAAATTTAAAGATAATTTAAAGAAACAACATTTTTTGTCAGTTTTTTTTGCAGGTACATATTGGTTTTGTATAACGAGTTTTATAAAATATTATAGTTAAACATACTTATAAAGTAATAATAATTAGCTTATTTAAATTAAATTATGTTTTGAAAGGAACTAATAGGATAATAGAGTTTCATATTATTTTGTATGTTTTTTTTCATCTTTAAGATTCCTGATAATTTATATGCGAGAAGAAACAGTAAACAACAATTTTTTTATATTTTGTAGAATATATTGCTGGACGTAAATTTACTAGCTCGTGCGACTGTAAGACGGAGCAACAAATTAGGTGTAAAAACGTGTATTATTGGACCTCTTGAAATATTACTGTGCAATAAATTTACATTTTATATGTAACTAAATTTGACAGTGTCATAAGGTACAAAAAAAAAATTATTTAAAAGCAAAAATAAAACATAAAACATGGTAAATGTCAGAGGTGTTTTATTCAACTTACTGTCAAATTAGTGAAACCAATCCGTTAAAATTTACAGCATAAACTGCATCCTATAGCATTACTTTATAAATATGGTTGCACGTAAATCATTTAATACATTTACAACTAAGCTGTGTGACAGCCGTTCAATAAAATTAAAACCACAGCTGATGGCGACTGCAGGTGTTTAATGGCCGCATAATCGATAATATTTTGAATGATTGATTTTCTTTTTTACGCATTTCAATCCTCGTAATGTCAATGAGTATTGTTTTTGGTAGGTACGATTTTATTTAAGCAGATCATGAGATACCCTGAACAGGGTGTTGTTTATGTTTTTGCTGTAACCGTATCATCATAAGTGATCCGTTATTGACCCGCTGTCGATAAAACAGTTGGAATAAATTGTGAATTGTGAGTCGAACCTTTAACTTAATCATTTCTTGGTATTCAAATATTAATAATTAATGTTGGTCGTCTACAATATATAATAGGTTTTTGGGCTGCATACAGTTTTTTTTCTAACCGATTTTGGTTGACGCTTTGTTACATACTAACGAAAATCACGATAAAACATATTTTGTTTTTAACATAGATATGTTTATGGGTTGAATACAACTTTTATTTTTTTTACTGGTTTTTCGTAATGCATTGCTTATCATCGTAGAAACACAAATCTACAATAAAAGTTACAAACATATTATTTTTTTATATTTTTCTAATGAACTTTACCTTAAATCATATCGATGATTACTCAATAATTAGTAGCATGCTGTTTTTTTTTTTGCTTAGATTTATATTTCTTAATATCCTCTAACTCTTTTGAATATGTATTTTATTTATTCGAGTTCTAATTTTGAAACCAATACATAATATAATTCATATAAAAAAGTCTTTAATCAGGTATGTAGGTACCGATAGTAATCATAATAATAACAATGTTCATGACAAGTAAATCACACTGCTTGAGAGCACAGTTTTGTTGACAAGAAATGATAAACTTTAAGCGTAAGCAAGACTCTGCAAAGAACTTAAATATTTCATTTAAAACTCAAAAACATAAATTCTCGTGTTTTTTTAAAAGTTGTTTCTTCGCAAGACTGTGCGTACAAAAAACATAATTATATAATAATTTTATTAAAATGTCGTCGCTATTGTGAAAAACGTGACTTTCTGACATTCTCTAGGTCGTCGCGCGTCCCAGAATTAATTTCAGGTCAGAAACGCAAATGAAAAGTTTGTGGTGGGCATAATATAATAATAATATAGTAATATCGTATCCTTTCACTCGGGCGGCCGCGTAGATGTTTTATCTGGTCAACATAACTTTGTGGGTATACCTACACACATACATACATATAAATCACACACACGCCATGATAAATGACACGTTTCACAGTATTTCAACTAGTCACAACTGTCCGGCGATGACTTGAACAATTGGTCTGCGGCTATGTTTAAAAGTTAAAACTTTAAAATTAAACTAATTTATCAGTCTACAATATTTGAGTGGATGTTGTTTATAATAATAATAGTATTTTGAATAAAATCGTTAATTATTATAAATTAGTATAGGAATTCAATTAAAAATAATTCATTTGTATCTTTCAATTACACAATATCATACATTTTTGCTGTATTTTTATTTCATTAATGTTGACGTTCACGAGAGCTCAAGTCGAGTATATTAATACAGTCAACTCGCGATATAACGAATTTCAAGGGACCGAGAAAAAAATTCGTTATATCGAAAGTTCGTTACATCGAAATTATATTATACCGCGATATTTTCAAGGGACCGGTAGTTTTATTCGTTATATCAAGATTTTCGTTATATCGATATTCGTTATATCGCGAGTTGACTGTATTAATATTAAATCACATGTCAAAATATGTCTGTGATGCAGGTGATTATTTTAACAAAAAAATAAGGAATAACTGAAATCATGTTATGTTGTAACAAACCTTACAGAAATAACTTCTGTACGCAATAATTCACTTTGAAAGCGAAAATATATAACATTTTCAAAATACTGGAAACTTACATTATTCCAAAAAAAAAAAAAAAATATTTTAATAAATGCATTTTTATCTTTCTAATATCATTAATATACCTACTCTAAAATATATATATATTTTTTTTTAATACGATAAAACGTCGTGTTTTCCTCTTAAATACAATAATATATATTATTATATATTATGAGGGTATAGTTTCGTTAAAAATAACGGAATAAACCAACGATATAATGCATACAATTTTCACGTTGGAATAGTGTTAAACAGATAAATTTATATACGTATGGTTATGAAGTTTATGTATTATGATCCATATGGACAATAATATTATATATTAAATAGACATTAGATAAAATATAAAATCAAGAGACAGTAAAGAGAGACATCCTTCATTTCAATCAGAACCAGCCATGTCCCGAATGAGTAAAAAATAATAAAATATAGTTACATACTTACATAATATAAAAACATTCTTAGGGTTCTTGAAAGCACAAATTACTCGCTTTTACGAATGAACTCGGAAAAGAAAAATCGATTTACCACTTTTAGACATTATTAACATTAAAATGTGCAAAATGTTTTCATTGAAAAACGACTTTAGGTATTAGTACCTTGCAGCTGTCATAAGACGTATTAGGAACAATTTTCGATCGTTGTAGAACCGGGGTTCAATTGTTGAAAGGTGTACCTGGACGATTTGACAATTCAAAATGAAGACTAAATGATAGATATATATATATACAATATATATATAGGCATGTGTAGGAAAAAGTTTTATATTCATGGAAAAATGTCATTAATTTAGGAATGATTTACTCTAATATTTATTTGATTTTAATTAGAGGCCCAAATTTTAACAGGATTTTTTACGAGTGCATTAGAGTAATGAACGATTCGGTACTATGCGTTTTACCTAAATAAGATATTATGCATTCAGAAATGTGTAAAAAAAAAAATGCATAAAAAACACCACCACAATAAAATTTTGTTTTTAAATCGGCGCGATACTCGTCTTCTCACCTGTATTTGATTTGTGTTTAATCATTTGGTCGTATGAATAATTCAGTTGAGGTAGGTACATATATTATAGCAGGGTTGGTTGAAACAATACATTGCTTATGCATTTGGTCTTGAAAAATCATCGGTACATTAAATTATTCTGGACCTATTTTCTTTTACTTTTTTTCTTTTCAATCTCGGTAGAAAGACTTACGCGTTTACAAATTTCAACGTGACTCACAACATGGCCGACTGAACAATAATAGTTATTACGTAATTACAAAAACATGCATAAAGTACTAAAATAATCGTACCCCGAATTGTTTTATATCGAAATAATAATAATCATATATAATAATATGATAAAATATAGTATAATCACTAATAGATTATGTAACGTTGACGGCTTTATGTAAGTTCTTATTTTCCATTACAGTAAAATAGTATTTCTTTTTTACAAAATGGGTTTTGTCATTAAAGTTATATTACATTATTATTATGCGTACCTATGTATAATGTCCATGTGGATTTGTATACATAACCAAAATATTACATATTTAATATTTTAGTACCTACGTATTTAATAAGCATTATATTATTATGCATTACCATCTAGAGTCTAGTACATAATAAACATTTTATATTGTAAACGTGTAAGCGTATTGTTAAATAAAAAACACAATTATTATGATTGTTTTAATATTATGTACCTAAACGTACAAACACATTTAGCAGCAAAATGTATTTTTAACATGTCAATTTCAATGCACAGTAAAATATTAATTGTAATAGTGAATAAAAAAAAACAACAACAAATAAAGCTAAAAGCAGATAAGGAAATTCGACAGGAAAAACGTTATGAGGTATACATTTTAAAATAGTAGATCACACGGAGTGATAGTAAACAAAGATTTAAATTAAATTAAATGTTTACAAAAACAATGATAGAAATTTTTTTAAATTAATTTAGTTAATTGTGTCAACAAACATGATTTACAAGTTATAACTAAATTATAAAAATATAATAAGAAATACGAGTACATACTTCCAACAAAAAATAAAACTGATAGTTTTAAATTCAGTATAATATATATGAATAAGTGAAAATTTAATATTCTTTATGTAATCTAAAATGTAAATATTAATTTCATTTACTTACTAAGTTATCCACTATGACAATTTCATACTTTGATAATATACTTTAACAATAATTTATTATAACGAACTAGATACAATAAAACAAATCCACTTCAGTGATGTAGCTAAATTGCATATTCAGATGGCCGTGTTTGGTCTATTGCAAAGATTGTGCGAATAAAAATAAATTAAACTCGTCTAATGGACATAATAATATGTCTAATAATGTTACTAATGTTTTCAGCGTAATATTAAAAAAAACTATATACATCACTATTTCCGTTGATCTAGAACCTTCTATCAATAATAAAGACGTCTTTAATATCAACCAAATTTACTACACACAAATAAAAATCGAAGAGCCCCGAGAAAATAACCAGCCAATCCAATTAATGTCTGTGTTGTCGAGGTTTCAGCAATATAAAATCTTACTGTAATCACCCATCTAAATGTGTTCACTGTGAAAATACCCACACCTCAAATAGTTGTAAAAAACCAGCCGATTTACCTACCAAATGTGCACTTTTGTAGTAGAGACCGACCGGCCTATTACAGAGGTTGCATTGCCTTAAAAAAATTCTAAGCTTCTCTTTTTCTTGACAAGATAAACTAAAATTCCAATAACTTTAATAATATAGACATAAATGAAAATATACGAATGTAGTGAGTGCTACTCTCAATACGAACTATCCACGAAAAAGGTCATATTCCCAAGCAGCGACAAACTACTTCTCACAGTAGGCCAACTTTGCTTCCACCTCCTGAAACCCCATAAAAATGGCTTTCTTTCTTATAAATTCCCGAGCAACTATTAAACCTTTAATCTTCCTACCAACTACTGTCATATAGACTAACTTATGGTCTCTCGCAGTGGTAAATAGACCCAGTAATATCATCCACCCGATCTCAATTCTCCTACGGAATGACAAAGAACTCTTCATAAAAAAAACAACTCCCTGCTTTCCTCCAAACGAACTCCATTGATAATATAATATACTTATTATTGAAAAGTCCAAAAAAATTTTAAAAATCTATTATATTATCTCACCTATCCTATGAGCTTATAATAATATTGGAAGTAATGTCTGTACGAATACTTTTCTATCACGTTATCGAATTTGGTAAAATGTTATCATATTTACTTATTGCACTGCTTGTGTATACAGATTGTAAATTTACTTCTAACAATAGAAGATGTTTGGCACACGTAAGTCGTAACATGCATGTGCCATAACCTAAACAAATAACAATAAAACAGATAGGCGTTTTGATCTAAAACTTTTTTTTAAATATTTATTTTATTTTGTCTAAAATATCATAATATTAATATCAAAATCATTTCTACTAAATAAAATAAATGTGTGATTATGTACGTTAATTATAATACGTATTCCTAGCCATCGGATGTATCATAGACGCTAGATCGAGTCATATAAATTGATTCGAATAATTAATATTAAAGCAGCACGTATTATATTACCGATGTTATATATTGTTAATGTGTGTAATATTGTTAATGGTAACGGGAAACTCGTACAGCGATCATAAATAATTGTTTTTTCCATCCGGTATAATAATACGTTTTATACGAATGCGCCTTAAGAAAAAAAATAACCCAAATAAATCAAATTATTTTTTGCATTAGGTATAATCTTCGTTCTGATATAATTGTAGATGTGAATCGATTTTTTTCTTCGGAATTTAATTATTTTGAAAATGGAAGTGAAAACAAAGTTATAATATTTTATTAATTTTACATCCAACCAAATATTAACGTAATGTCAACGTCAAAATCGCCATCAACGATAACTGTTTTAATTTTGAAATGTCAACATAATATAATATAAATATCATAATATACTTTACGGTTTACTTTTGCGATCTGTACGTTCGTAAATACTACAAATTTACAACAATACAAAGGCGTAGACCCTTGAAACGTTTGAAAAACAAATTAATGTTTAGATAAAACTGACATATTTAATGGTTTGAATTTGGTAAATAACCCGGCGCGCACAGTCCTATCTAAAGACCAAAACACAGTTGGACTACAACACGCCTACGTGCCATTTATTAATTGCGGTTCGTTTTTATGCTCGTAATAAAATAACCCAGCGTTAAAAAAAACCTAATTTTTCATCACTCTTTTTTTCGATGATGCACTTATACATTTTGCTCATCAAATACACACACACGTAAACGCATAAATACTTCTTTATAATACAGTTGTTTTTTTTTTATATATTTACTCTATAGTCATTGAATTCGAGACGCGTGTTATACGGAAAAAGGTTTTAAGGTTTTTAAAATTGACCATACCGGATCAATTCACAACAAAATGAATTACTGATTATAAAGTCCACGATTCGATAAACACGAGCTAGTTCAAAACCCAGATGTTATGAGTATATATTATGTCATGCTTATACTAAACAGTGAAAAGGATGATTATTTTATTTGAACACTAGCTCCGACTACACCCGGGAAAAATGAACAAACATAAAACCTGGCACCATACCGTTATATATCGGTTTAAGGTTTAAGGTTTAAGGTTTAAGGTTAGTGTATCCCAGTTCATGGGAAAATCTGCATCGGTGTACCTCGCTTTGTGAACTAATTCGACCGAGATGGGCAATCCGCCTGTGACGGATTAGATTTAGATATAGAACTTGGTATATTTTCAAACGCGGTCGAAACTACTCACTATATTTTCCTGATATCTCTAAAAAAAATATCTCCGTCAAATTCGGTTGAGTAGTTTTTGAATCTATAAGTTAAAAACATAATATACAGACATTACCTTTTATCGTACATTTAAATAACGAACAATTAATAAAATCTATTTTCTAAAAATCCCATAACAACTAGGGCTGGCTAGTTATCTATAACAATTTTATTTTAGTAGCCAATGGCAACTAACTCTGTATATAAACCAAAAAATTTGTTTATTTACAATCATTCATAGTGGGTATAGGTGTTTAAGGAAACCAAGAAAAGAAAACTCCTTGAGTCCTAGTATCAAGAAATATGCGTGCAAAATTTGGTGTAAATTGTTTCTGTAGTTTCCAAGTCTATAGGCCATATACAGACTTAAATTCATATTTATAGAATATATATATATATAGAATATAGATATTTATTTTACGTTTAACAACATTCTATTTTTCATTAATTGTCTATGATATTATATTTCAAAATTAATTGAATTTTCTTAAAAATGTCCGGGTTTATGATAAAATAATCAACCTGTGTACATCAATAATATACATATTATAATATTACTTAAGCATATGTAAAGGTTGATTAAACACTGAGAACGATGATTTGGATATTCCCGATTGAATTTCAATTGAATTACACTCGAGACAACTTAACGAAAATCGTTTACCGCAATATTCAGGAATAATTCGCTACTAAGCCTATAATATGTGTATAACTGTAATATTATTGGTAAAATAACATAATTTATTACTATTGAAGTATTAATATTAATAATAATATTTTAATGATAACATATACTGAGCCGTCCTCTAAGTATTAGGTGCTTTAACATTGTAGTAGACAAGTCATTAATTATAACAATAGGTGTTTGATATTATTATTCATAAAATATTGTAAGTGACATATAATCGTCAACAGGATAATTTTCACTAATTTTAAAGGAGAAATAATACAAACATTTTTTACACTTTGTTAGAAATTCCGAATACAAATTCTATTAAAGGTATGTGATAAGTGATAACAAATGATAATTTTATAAAGATAACACTTAATTTTGTTTCTAACTACTTAAATGAAGTTTATAGAATGGTAGGTATTGAGCTCGAGATAACTTTAGAGTTCAGGGTGGTACTTAGAATAGTATAATATATTATCAATTACGATTATTATATTAACCATTGACCGTGGGTGTCTGGTAACTGAAGATTATTTTAGTCCAAATGCTGATATTATATATAATAATATTATACTGTTTGACGTTACTATGGATACTTTAAAGGGATGGCCAAGTACCGTTCCAGGTTTCAATTTAAGCCACCCCCGGTAAATGATTTAAAAAATATGACTTTTTCTGATTAAAGTTAACGAATATTTAAAACTATAATAATTATACTTATACTCGTGTTTACATTTGGAAATTTATAAAAAAATAAATATAAGAAAACTTATAAAATATTCACAAATTGTTGTTTTCTTTCAAAAATTTTGCAAAAGTATATTTGTAAGTAAAAAATAAACGTGTAAAGTATAATATTATAAGCTATTACTATGTACATAGTAGGCTGATAAGGTTAAAGACTTAATAATTAATAAAAAAATAAATTAAATGTAAATAAATAGTTAGGTCCCTATATGAATTATTATTATAATGCACTATTTCTCCGCTGCATTCAATTGTTTTTTAATATACCCAAAATAAGTATAATACAAAACAACTGATGATACTACACGTTGATAATCGAAATCAATTAACAGATGCGTAGATTTATAACTATTATAAGTATTATGGAGATATATTTCGTTCATACACATTTGAAAAAAAAATATTTAAACTCCTGATATTACTATCGACTGTGACTTGTATGATAATAGAATTGATTATATTGACAACAAGTGATACATTCTCGGAAAACGTTACCAGCATACGAGTAAATGACGGAATCATTTAATAATTGCTCGAAGAAGTGCCTCCGTTAGTGAAACATCTAAACAAATATAAAAAAACCTGTGAAAACGGTGAAAACGTAAAATATGAAAATTAGTTGACATCGCGTTATGAAACATACAGATACATCATATTATATTATTTATATAACAGGGTATATGATCGTTATTCATTATTATTGGTTCTTATAATTGAATATAAGCATTGTAATTTTTCATAGAATTTTTTTGTATAATATATCCGAACAAAAACACTCCGTCAAACTCAGTGTAAAAAAAACGCTAAGTATCTATAAAAACAAAAATACGGCTCTAAAATTTGTGATATTATCATTTTGTAGCTAATTCTTTGAACTACAAATATTATTTATGTTAAAATAGTCTGCTAAATAATTGAACTTGCTGACTTAAAAAAAATTAATAAGTAATTCACTACCTATTTGAACGATAGTGGATTATTATTATGTAATCATTATGCCATATTGCCATAGTATTTTTAAATTTTTAACTTAAGTTGCCAAGCTATTCTTTTAGATAAACCTATAATTCATAATGTATATGGCAAATAAATGATATATATATATATTTTAAGTTATGTGAAACTGTCAAATTTGAATATAAATTTGAGTAACATAAAATATGGCCTATAGATTATGTTAACATAAAGTAACATAACTCATAAGTCATTATAAATTCATTACAATATCATATTGTAAGTCATTGAAAGTTAATAATAGGTGGGTATAAGACGTAGAGAATTCGTAATGTTTGACGTTTGATCATCTATGGGTGTTTGAAAATAAAATGCCTTTTAGATTGTTTGCTATAGAAAAGTCAGTTTCCAATACATTTCTGCAACATTCATGTAACATTAAAAGTACATTATACAATACAGCTGCTGCTGTGGTTATTTAATATTTTCATTTTGTAAAAATAATTATATTTAAGAAACATTTAAAAAATATTTACACTTTTTATTTGTTAAATAATATTATGGCCTGCGATTGAGAGGGTAACTTGAGTTGTTAAAAATCCATAGTATAAAATTGTCATCATTTATTTATATTATTATGCTTGAAACTGACGTAAATTTAAAAGGCACATGGAGACAATCTACTTTGAATTTCCCAAGAGAGTTATACAATGCACAAATATAGTAATGCATTACGATATAATTATGTTATTATACTATAATATAATATAATATTGACGATATAATTGTAATGTCATATTTTATTTATATACTTGTATCTCCATTTTTAGTTATTTAAAACCATTTACAAGAGTCATACTTATTCACTGTATAAACATTATTAGCTGGGACAATAACTATTTTTTCACGAAAACACAATAGCAATTAATATTATAACATAATAAATGAAATAATTTGTTTTATACTATATTATACATCGTAAGTTTATGTTATTTAGTCGGTACTCAAAGTTTATAATATTAAAATAATCTTTTTATAAAATATAACATAGTAAAAACATCAATAAGTTAGGTAGGTATACAAAAAAAAAACAAAAAAGAATTTGTAAAACTGAATAATGTAAATTTTTTTCATTCTGAATTAGTGTGCCACATTATTTAAATAATTTAATATTTTTATTTTTTATGTGTTTAAATATTTACGGCGTTGCGTGTATAATAAAATACTACGTTTATTTTTTTGTTTCGAAACTTTATTGCAGTATTATTAATGCAGTATAATACACGTTAATATATTCCGATAGTAATTGAACGTTATTTAAAATATCTAAATGATTTATTTCCTTCTGGAATAGACGACTACGAGAACAACACAATAGGGTTGTCGTTTTTGTTGTTTTAAAACTGCATGATTAAACTATAAAAAAATTGGCTTAAAAAAATACACGACGATATATCGTATTCTCCATAATTAAAAATTTGTTTTCGTTGTACACTTAATCGTAACATTGTATTATGCCGTGTATGTGCAACCCTTTGTCCGTTAACAGTTTCTTTTTGTGAACTTTGAATAATTATTTTAGTTGGACTACCTAGAACGTAATTTTTTGAGTTCATACAGTGACGAAACAATATTGTATTTTAATTATGCGCCTTTCTAGTAAAAAGTCTCGTGAACGATGATTGGTCGAACGATGGTAAGCATAAAAACACGTCATGACTCGTACTAGTTGGGAAACATAGTTTTTTTACAGACATAATTAGCCAAACTTTTCTTGGTATTCCAAAAAACAGAATTTCGGTTTTCGTCAGGCACGGTTCCAGAGCAAAGATCTGGGGGGGGGGGGCAACATTTTTTTTACAACAATTATAATAAATTATTATCCTTTATTCTTAATAAATAGTAAATATATTATACGTAATAGATATTACGTATAATAATATATTATATTATGTGGTTTGAAATATAGTAATATAGTAAGTTTTAGGATCTGTAGAATTATAAAAAAATATGTCTAAAATACGTCTGGGGGGGGGGGGCTGGGCCCCTAGCCCCCCTGGATCCATCCCTGGTTTTCGTAGAAACATGCTTTATAGTTTATAATATTACATATTATTTACAAGCGTATTTATTTATACACTTTAGTTTTATTATTATATACATTATATTATAGTGACGCAATTGCAGAAAGGTTCAAGAGAGAAAACTTATTGTTGTAAGCCTCAGGATAGTATTTTGAAATCCCAGACTTCTAAGGAATTCAACTAACATTATGAATAATTATTACATTATTATCATAATAATAATATTTCTTACACGTTTAAAATATATGAAAACTAATATAAAACTATGTTTGTTATTTATGTATAATTATTATTTTATATCTCTTATTTTTTACTCGCGTTCTCCCTTTCTAAACAGGTATAATATAGGATTTTTTCTTTTTTGGCGTGGGAGAGAAAATAATCCACCATGTTGCCGTTACGTGGACCAGCAAATTCAAAGAAAATTCAATACAACCTAATATAAAACTGATGGAATTTAATATTAAACACGTTTTCAAGGGACACGAACAATGACAATAAGCATTTTACATAATATATTATAATATATTTTAATATAGTGGTATACAGAATACATACATTTATAATATTTTATTGCTTAAATAAAAGTTACACAAAGTGTCGTCACAGAGTCACACATAAAAAAAAACATTTTTATACAAATTATTATTATTATTATTACCATTAGTATAGAGTGGTTCATGTTAATTTTGGTTTGGATACATAAGCCTTTTCAAAACAACCATCTGCTTAATTATGTGCAGGGATCAAAGATGTATTGTTTATTAGAAAAAACAATGTTAGTATATCATCACGCTCTCTAAACTATATGATAAATAATATATAATTAATTTAAAATTAGGTCAAAAATTACACTAGAAATACACTAAAAAATTCAAAAAATCAGAATTTAAAAACTAACTGTCAAAAATTAAATTTGGGTAAGCATGCTTAGCAGATCCGTTTGTAAATTATAAAAAAAACAAGTAATTTAAGACCAATGTTTGTGGATAGTATTCAGTTAGGGTTCTGTGAGACTGTGAATGTGTCGTACGGTATACTTTCGTTAACCGTGTAGGTATATAATACATAAACCCACGTAAAAGCGTAATATATGTAGCTGCAAATTTATTTTAACCGTTGGGAAACGCGTGCGATAAATAAAATCTAATAGCTTCGCACACGATTTACTACTCAATGCCTTATTATTTTTAAATAATTTATTGTTTCATAAACATACGCATACACCTCTGAACCTTTACTCGCATGATATGTAATTAGATTGTGATTATTTTTAAGTTCGTAAATTACTTACTATTATGCTGACACAAGTGCTGTATAACTGTATAAGACACATTCGAAAGATTTGACAATTTTACACTGAAATTTTGATAATGTCAAATTTAAATATATTATTATAATTAAATTTAATAATAAATAATATTTAAATATATTATAAATTTGTATGGTACTTATAATAATAGTATAATTTTACACTCCCGACCTACTGCGATATAATTTTATAATACCTATAATAATATTATATAACGCACGTGTATATTTAATATAAAAAGGGTGGGCAAGTGGGTACCGCTCTGTGGTACATTAGGTGTCATTGGGTCACTTTATAATGGATATGTATTAAATTTTAATGCAGTGATATAAAATCATTGTATACGAAAAACGATTGTGAGCTAAACGTTCTTTCAGCCTATATTACTTAAATATAAGTATCTATTATGATATTATTATTGCTACAAAAGAATAATTTATTTCACTATTAGCAATACAGTAGGTTTAACTTTGTCGAAAATATGCGTTTGAAAATGTTACTGTTTGTATAAAATGTAACAATTTACTTTAAAAGTTTCAAGTACCCACGAATAATATTTTAAATTACAATAAACTAACTAAAATTGTTATTCTTTGTTTAAATATCTAAGTGAACCTAAATTAGAATCTGAAATATGTATTAAACAATTTTGCGCTTATATATTTCTTAATTTTTTTGTTTACAGTATAAAATAATTATGAAAAACATTGTTTAAAATTTGTATACATAGTTATAAACACTGAACATTTTATACAAAATAATTTTCAGATTTTCATGAATTTGACAAATTTGGTAAAAACTTGAACTTATAAAAATGTATTTAAATGCTTAAAAAAAATTCCTGCGTATATATCTTAAAGATTTTTGAACTGCTATTATAATTTATAAATATAACCACTTACGAGGAACCTTTTTATTTCATTTTCAATTTTTTGGGCGAACCAAAAGAAATTTTAAAAATCGATATTTATAGAAACAAAAGCTTAAACTGTAAATTAATTATTATCTTGATATTAATACTATCCCAAAAAGAGTCTGAATATTTTGAAAATGTTATCATGTATAAAAAATGATAAAAAAAACACATACCTATCATTGTAAAATAAATACATTCATCGCTTCACTCGGAATCTAAAATAAAACTAAATAAATCAATAATTTTTAAAAATCGACAAATTTGTTGAATTTTTTAAGTGTACGGTTTACTTGAAAAAGTAAAAAATAAAACGGGTAAAACATTCGCTACGTTCAGCATTTAAATATTCAAAATTACACTGATTAGATACTATTATATTGTTAGTAAATATATGTCAATTATTAAGCATAGAAATATTAAAACTAAAGGTTGAAGTTAAACTTACTAGAGTGTAGGTTCGAAGTTGGAATATACCATTATGGTTTAAGTTCCCAGTAAGTTCCAAAATGTTCCACAATTCTATTCAGCATATACTGCGTATAGTATTATCTTTTATATAATATAATAATAATAATCATAGTCATAATTATATTATAATATTATACACCTATATACACCTATAGTTTGTACAAAGTATTAATATATAGAGTAGGTACTTCTACTACTCCACGAACTCTGATTGAAATCCAACGAGTTCTCGCGAGACGATAACACGGTGAGCCTATATAATATTTTAATATACTCCAGGTATACCTACGACAACTGTAGAGGCTATAATATATAATATTGTATGGTAGTACCATATGGTATATATGGTGCTTAGGTGCTCTTAAACTTTATTCCGCACAGGTGGGTATTCAACTCGGCGTTTTGTCTGTTCGAGTCGGACGAGCTTTATTATTATTATTATTATTATTAATTTACGATGACGACACGTTCCGCGTGTTCCGCGTACGTAATGGCGTAGTCGCATACGATATTATGTGGATGTGCTTTGAAATACGATATTATATATTATTTCCAAGTGAGAATTAGAGCTTATAATAATATATTATAACGTGTATACTGCAGCAGGAGCTGCATGCAATGGAAATCTTACATTATTTTACGGTTTCGTTCGTCTACTCGGAATTTTTAATTTTTCTTCTACTGCTGCAGTCACAACATATTATACGACACACATTTATTGCGATATGTGTGCGTAGGTACCTACTATGCACAACACGTCTCATAATTAAATAATTAATAATAAAACAGGTATGAAATTAACAAAAACTGCGAAACTCAGTGGGTATTTTACGGGTGCCTCTTCTCAGACTTCGAAGGCCCTTAGATTAGGATAATTTTTTTTTTAGCTTAATGTATGCGTAATAATAAATAATAATTAATGATAAAAAATATGAAATTTTTGTTTTACCGGAACTTTAAAACAAACCATTCAGGTACTATGTAATATTCTGTTATAAGCAATAATTCTACCCAATTGACATGTAGAAAATTCCTCCAATTGAAAATTATTGATTATATGTGAAACATGTCCATTTTTTTTTTTCATACACATCATTACATTCGCTAATTGTTTGATACATTTATGAACAAATTGAGTAATAAAATTTTTTTAATTAAAATAGAAAAGCATATACCTAGGTATGCGAATTCTGTAAATATATTGTCTAAACGAATTATAGTCCATATAAATAAATCAATATAATAAAGTAACTGTATTCATAGAGCTGTACAAACTATTTTCAATACAGTTAAAATAGGTGTGTTGTATTTGTCTTTAGTACCTAATTATTATTATTATCATTTAATTTTATATTTTAAAGTTACTTATACCTATTCATAATGTACTATATAAGTATTGTTTTAGTATATAAGTACTTATATTTGTTCATTATTTCAAAATATGTAGAGAGTTATGTTGATAGAAAAATACAAGAACGATAGTGTTTTTTTCCGAGCCCTCTTATTATAGTTATTACTTATTTCACATTTGTACCCTCCCACCTTCAGCTTACCATTTAAATGCAAAGCATGCCGGAACGTTTACAGAATTTAGGTATAGCCATTATTATTTACATATAAAAAGTGCTTATTAATTTACACTTTCCTTTACGTTTTAAGGCAATACTATAGAGTGTCTATAGTATAGACAATTTTATTCTTTTAAATTAATACAATTACATGAACATTTAAAATTTTAATGATATCGCATTACTTTGGGTTATAGTATAGAATTTAAACAAACTTAGAATTTTGTATCTGAAAAATAATAAACGAGAACGATGACGTCAACAGACTAAAAAAATATAAAAAATTGACATACCCTTAATATTATGTAAGTAATCTTCGTATGAGTTGAAATGTAAAAATAATATTATGTAAGCAGTATTATAAAAGAAAAACAGAAATTATAGGTATACACACATAATGATATTGAACAAGGAATTAAACATTGTTTCATCATTTTAATAGTTTCATATTCTCTAAATTATATTTTTAAAAATGAATAAATTGTTATATTTTCATAAGAATTGCCCCTAACACCGTGGCCACTGGGAATAATAACGATTAATTAACCATGCAAGTTAAACGTTTGTATAGAAGTAGATTGGAGATAAACTTATTCTAAAGATTAACAAGTATATAAACAGTAGGTACGTGGTTTAAAGTTTATAAACAAAAAATATGAGTATACTTCCATAATTTCTAGTTGATTGTCAGGTACCATTAAACAAATATCGGTCTGTTATAGTATACATTTTCAATATAGTAAATTATGTTTTCTTAAACTTAATTATATTTTGTCGTATCCAATAATGTTTTACATCGTAAATCATTATAATATAAGTTTAAAAAAAACTTTAGAATTATTATTATTATTTTGTATTTTAAATATCAATATATTATATATTATTATGTAGTAGTTAGTTATGACAAAGTATCCTACTATTTTAGTGAATATAGATACGTTTTAGTATATGAATAAAATAGACATGACGTATAATATATTTATTGTTTGATTATTCTACTAAAAACATAATATTTGAAAAAATGGTAACTAAATTTACCGTTAGTTTTGCATTGTAAATATTTAAAACCTATTTAAAACGTACTATAACATAAACATATTTTAATGACAAAATAACAATAAAAATATAATTTATACCAAAAACTTTGAGTAGTCAATGTATATAAAATGTTATGGAAGATCATTTTCCATTTGGCGTATCCATCATATGTATGTATACTGTTTATAGTCTCACGACTAAGGTGACGAACCTACGTTATCACGTGTGGTAAAACTGTAAAAGTGGCACGTTTACCAATATTCACGGCACCCAAAAATATTTTTATTTTATTGTTTAATCTTGCATTTATAGTGAAAAAAAATTTAAAAAATAGTGAGCAAAATTATTTATTTTTTCTAAAAAATAAAGTCATAAATTATAAAAGTTTGGAACTCACAGCCTCCAAACATAATTTTTTGCACTTTGAAAAATAGTGCCCCATTCCAAATAAACTCAATATTCTCTTCAACAGTTCAACATACATAATACGTGAAAGTTTATTTTCCACAATGAATTATTTCAAATAAAAACATAGAAATTATACTAATTATACTAATATTGTTGAATGAAGCTAGATCTGCTTGTGTTTCGTTCAAACACTTAAGACCAACAAAGCACAATACTGATAGATAAATATTTGCAGTGGACTTTTTTAAGATCACTCTGAGAAAAAATAGTTTATGTAGGTATCTATGAACATACATTACTGGCTCGTGCATTTTTTTTTCAAAAATTGATTACAAAATGTTGGCACGTGACCCGAAAAAGGTTCGCTACCCCACAGTATATAGCATATTTTAGAAAAAAAGAAGGAATCCTATTGAAAAATCCAATACAAAATTAATATTGGCGTCTAAATGTTGTTTCGGATAATCCACAAGAATACAAGCCCATAATCATATTAAGTAAACTATAAAAGTTGATAAAATTATGATGCGTAGGCAGCATGATAATTTTTCAGATTTTCAGTTACAAGTGTATAAAATTACGGTATCTGGTGGAGTGACTGTCCGAAATTTTGAAGTTGATCAGGAATATAGTTCATTAAGTCTACGAAATTGGTTTGGCCTGTCATAACATAACCCACTATATAATACACACCAAAAAGCTTATAAATTGTTGATATGTATTGACTTTGTAAAAATATATATCATTATTCATTAGTCATTACAATATTACTGTGTGTATTTTACGTTACCGATTTGTTAGTACATTGTTGTAAATTATAATAGAACCTCCAAGTAATAATAAATTAAAAGTTCGAAACAGTTCAAACAGATCTATAGAAACTTTGAATACTATATCACTATTTAAATATTCCTTGTTGATAAATTTGAAATTTGAAATTCTTTGATAATATAAAGTACATCATGTTAATATTTTAATATTAAATAAAATATTATGACGTATTTTATACATTTTTTTATCAATTATGAAAATATATTAAGAACATTTTAATCACATATAATAAAGTGCAATATTTGAAACACAATATAACTTTCCTTTTTGATTATTGTCATAATATACTAATCTGATTATACTATATTTTAATTAGCATTATACAAAGTTTGGCTTTAAATCAACTTCATAAAGTACGAATGGATCATTATTTAAATTTACCAAACACGCATTTAAAATATTACATTTTAGTCGTGTATTTGTAGACATGTTAAGCTTTTAAGACAGACGCATCTGTGTTCTTAGTGATACAATTGGAAGTTATTATTGATCGTAACTTTAGTACTTGAGTAACTAAATAATTAAATATATTGTCCCAAAATCTTGAAATATTATATCCATCTGCGTATTAATGTGATTGAAATAATCTAATTTGTTTAAACGAGTATTGTATCCGAATTAAATTATAATATATGTTAGTTTGTCGAAATAAAAACTTATTCAATCATATTATAACACTGTATTGTTATGTATAATATTACTAAGTGTTTCCTTGTGTTGAATTGTATTGGTTGTATGCATATTATTAGATACAGTTCTAAGGTTTATTCTGTCGTGGAAATGGTAATGATGGTAATAATGAGGTCACGATTATAACTGGTGTGAATAACATTGTGCCTCAAATCTGTGTTATATTATACCAATGAAATCTCTAAAAAAACAAAAAACAATTTAATAAAATGAGATAAGTATTAATGTTTCACAGTATGTTCTGTATTTGAATGCTTTGTGACATCGTATAGTCGTATAGATCATTTGAGTCAGGGAGGTCAAAAAAAAAAATTGTTTTGTTTGATTACGAAATATGAATTATTATAACCACTAATGAAAAACCAGAAAAACCCATCGGATGAATCACCTGAAGATATTATCACCATAATGGTTCACCTAATCACAACCCATAATCAGCTGACCTAAATATGACAGTTTCGTAATAATTTCAATATTTTCCAAATACAGACTCAAAACAAACAAATAGTCTGAAATTGTAAGCCACTCCAGAAATTATGACAATGAAACGTGAGGGTATTAAATACAAATACAATACTACGATTACGTTATAATACCGTAGGACGGAAATATACACGAATCCTTTCATCTCGCAAATAACGTTAACCGTTTTATTCGTAATTTAGAGAGAAATCGAGCAAATAAAACGCGATTCAGATACGTTGATACGATTCAAACGTTCAGATTTAGAGTCCAAGTAATTTTCCATAAAATGTTCAATGTGAAATTTAACAGGATAATAATAATATAATCATGAGGTATAATATTTACCAGAGCAGGATCGATGCGATCCACCATACTGCAGTTAATCGTGTTTATACTATAGTAGCTATTTATTTGTGGTGGCTTGAGGACTGGCGAGTGAGATTTAGCCAGTCTTAATATTTAGAGGTATTCGTGTTCAATTAATTTTAAAGTTGTTATCTCATTGAAGTTACAATTATCATTTTCATATTATGTTATTATTATATTACAATTTAGTTATGTTTTTTTAATGATTAAAAAGGTACCTTTATAGTATACACTTTTGAATGTAAAAAATATGACAAAAAATACAATAGTAAAAAAAATTCCCATCGCTGAGGTGTAAACCATTGAGTTTGAAATATTTGGACGGTGCCTGGGTAAAATGGAATAAATCCAAATCGCTACTTTTTCGAAGAAAACAAAAAAAAAACCTCTCATTTCTGTATTGACTGTAAGGACCTTTTCATAAATAATTTAAGATATAAAAATATACTAAATTTAAATATGATTATAATAATTATTTAATTATGAAAACTTCGAATGTAAAACCTAAAAATCAAAAAATGTATACTTTTACACACGTATACGTAGGTAAATTAGCGTGCTGACTATAATACACACGCGTGAACATGAGCTATGGATACTACTGTTAAAATATAACGAATGCGGTGAACCACGATCAGGTTTTACCGGTCAAGTATCAAGTAAACGATTCTGCTATCGAGTAATACGTTTGGAGTAGAAATATGTTGTAATAATAAATAATTAGAATAACACCAGAAGCTTATACGTTTAACGAACTGTACTTTATGTTATTTAATTATGGACGATTATTAATATTTGACAATTTGAGATATATATTTGGATATAGGAGTTGGCGTGGGTTATCCAAAAAATACGGCAACAAAATACTATCAGGACCGTCACGGTGCCACAGCTTAATATAATATGACGTATACCCACCCACACGTAATCTTTCGGTGAAATTAAATTTGAAACTATATCGCCGCTATATAATAATAGTACTATAAACTATGGTATTGCAGTAAACAGCAGTAGGTGAAGGACATCTCGAACAGATTCACGAAGTCATCGCTGAGTATCAAAGCGCTTTGAATCTGGGTTGGAATACCATAATATAATATTATATAGAGCTTTAAAAACTACGAAACCGAGTGATGAACAAACACGCTACTGCAGCGCGTAATTCCTAAGGGGTCGGGAATTTCCGTGTCGAGGATTTGTGTCGTCCCGAGGATTATACGTACAATAGTGGTCTAGTATATAGGGATGGGTTTATGGGTAGGGTGTTGGTGGGAGGGTCGTGTTGGGAGCAGGAAGGGCGATGGAGACGAATATTAAAGTAGCAGCTGAGAGTACCGTATACAGATTGGCGTGGCGATAAAGGCGAGGCCAACGATACGTTTTTCCTCCGTTGTTCTTGGCCGGAAGGAAGAACTATCTTCTGCTTTGGGAATAAAAAAAATAAAATAAATAAGACGAATAAAATAAAAACAACGATTGTGGAGAATCGGTAGTTTTTGTGAGTGGTATTTTTACTTTATTCGATCAACAGTACCGCCATCAAGCGGCCATCGTCTTTCAGTTCTTAAGACATTTTTAATTTGAATTCGCCCTTCCACAACCACCTTCCCGTCCGTTATTTTTTCCCGACAAAACGATTATAAAATGGAGCCCATGGGTAAGGGCGGTAAAACTAATTTCCGACTTTTCCAATATATATTTTTACCCCCTTTCCATATTTTCATGACGTCACAGACGATGCCGTTTCTTCGTTGAAATCACTTCTTCGAATTGTAAGCGCGCGCTTCAATTCAATCCTATCCGACTCCATCCGTTTGTCATTAATTTTCTCTCCTCGTTTCCCTTAAATTATCAGGGGAAAAATAAAACGCTAATAAATTAAACGGACATGAGACGTGCTGTACGCATTCGGAACAGCTCAGCGCTAAACCTAATCCAATTATATGTTTAAAGTTTCACCAAAAGTATAAATTTAAATCGCTTTATTATTAAGATATTTTTATGAACTCCAGGTGGTCAGAGGACAATAATAATATTACCCCGGGTTGCTTTGTGAAATGCTACTTTCCTTAGATATCTATTCCATTATGTATATTACATACATACATACATACATAGAGGATAAAAATAATTTTGTTATTTATAAAACTCATCATAAATTAACAATATATAGACAACAAATAAATTGTAAGATTATCAATCACTTCTAATCTGAGCTTGTGTTAGAGATTGAGAGTATATATTTTAACAAAATAATTAAAATAATAATCTCTTTAAATTAAACAAAATAAATTATTATCTATATACATTATAAAATAACTGAATGCTTAACATACAATAAGGAATTAAACTAAACATTTTAATTTTAACTAATTCAGTGAACAACCAATTTATTTAATACTATACCTAGTATACCTTGATATAATGCATTTTTTTTTTTTACTAATATGGCATTAAATTAAAATAAGGAGGCCCTAAATAGTCAACAAATGGCTGACCAATTGTATTTATGTTATTGTATGTGTTTTGAAAATATTTTTTTCACATAATTTCAAGTCACTCGACTGAAGAGTTTAAAAAATATATATATTAATTATTTTCTATTCTATTTTTAACTTTCTTAAATGATAACGTCATAATAGTATTAACATCCATTTGAATATATTATCGAACTGACAGTTAATTAGTAGATTTGACTTACAAGGATTTAAAAATAAGATGAACGGAGTAGAGTTGCACAGGGATAGGGATACTCAACATTATGCTAGTGCCGATGCATAATTTTAAGTCTCATGACTGAAGGGTTTAAAAAATATATGTATTTATTATTTTCTATTAGATTTTTAAATTTTTAACTTTCTTAAATGATTACGTCATAATAGTATTAACGTCCATTTGAATATATTATCGAACTGACAGTTAATTAGTAGTTTTGACTTACAAGGATTTAAATATTAAATGAGATGAGTAGAGTTGCATATAGCGATAAGGACACTCAGATAGTGCCGGCTCCGCTCTGCTCATCTAAAATTTAAATACTTGTAACTTATAAGTTATATAACTAATAACTATTAATAAAACGCGTATGCAAATGTATACCCAGAAAATAACTGTTTAGTGATATAAGAATCGTTTTGTTTTATATTACCGGATCGATGGCAGCAAAGAATACGAGTGCTTTTTAGGGTACGCGACTTACACATTTCATGTCAAATGTAAGTGATGAAGTATTCATACCTTTCACGGGATCTTCTACATATGCCGTTCACGTAAAACGTGCAAAAAAAGTTTGTAAACCGTTCGTGTTTTTGACGGCCATAGTCGGTATGTGTGTTACATTGTATGTACCTATACAGGATTATTCACCAATATAAAACAATACAGTTATGAAAGTATATACAAAATATGTATTACCTAATTGTAATTTTACAACGCATTAGAATTATTATATAATATTTAACCTACTTTATTCTGTACAATTTTTTTCTCATACTTCGTATGAACAATTATTTTTTTTAATAATGCGACAAGAGTTCATGCAACCGTATGATGTAGTGAAACAGATCACATTTCTATGCTTTCTATGATACATATTATTATAATGAAGAACGTCTCCAAATTAGTGTACGATAAAGATGTATTCGATATAATCATTTATTTATTATTGATGTGTATACAACTGTCGGATGCTAATGGCTATACAATACCATAATTTAGTTTCCAGCGACCATAGACACCGCATGTTAACATCATAATATTTCTATGCAAATAGTGATAAAATCAAACATTATCATTAATAATAATAACTAATTAGATAAATCTATTCTTAAAATATGCCCTCATGCTAAAGAAATATTGTATTCAAATATGTATTATGCAATATTCAAGTATGACGAGGTATATATTAATATTTAACCTTAATATTTTAATAACTATAGTTAATTAATACTATTGTTTGTTATACGCATTAAAAACAACATGACTTTTATAATTTTTTTTTTTTAAATTATTAGTGAAGCTAAAAAATACTGAGTTAATAATTTAATAATAGTCTCAAAGGAGGGAGAACAAGGAGCAGGAGCATTTCACTCCATCACTGGTGAGTGCGGTGACTGCCATAGCATTCCCACTTATAAGAAAATTTACAGTTCACTTCGTTTTCTAGACACGCGTTGTACAATAGTCGCAATACGATGAGTAGACTTTAATTTTATAATTTAATCGGACATTTACGTTGCGTTCAAGCATACAATCATATAACTACACTCAGCTCTTATCTGAGCTCCGACACAAGCAATTTATCACTCCACAAAATCCTATATAATTTTACGTGCACCATTTACGATTTACCGAGATACTATCCTTGAGTTATAAATATTTTGTTACACCAATTCGTTCAGTTTAGCCGAAGTGCACATCATAATAACACAGTATTATGTATGCTATGTTAGATCTTATTCGATTAATATTATTAGTGGTTTGTGACCAAAATGCAAATTTAAATATGAACTATTTATTTATGATGTAGACAAGCATAATATTATATTCATTTATAAAAATAATATTATGATTTTAGCAGTATTATTATTTAATTTTTCGTAATAGGTATATTTTATATATTATATATATTAACTTCAAATTGAATATTTATAGGTGCATAGCAAATTAATTTTGTCATCTAGTGAAAACACACTATTGATTCTCATTTCACTATATACCGGGTGATTCTTTTATCAAACAACACTCATTATTTCAAAAAGTGTAAATTTTTTTGAAAATATTTTTTTACATAGTTTCAAGTTGCTTATAAAACAACATTTTTCTTAAAAAATTATATTTTTAAATATTTTTTATCATTATAATTTCTTAAGTTTTTTACTTTTTTGAATGACAACATAGGGTTTTAATTTTATATTCCAAAGCAGAATATTTTTATTAATATTTAGATACATGAAAATCGAA